>NW_022900917.1:46404483-46519735 GCF_012274545.1 Fukomys damarensis
AAAAAGGGAAAAGAAAAAAATGTGAGAGAATGAAAAGATGAAAATAAAGTGTTTGTAGATGGGGAGGGGAGGAGGGGGTGAAGGGGTGGCAGAGGTAAGGGGAAAAATGAGAATCAAGACTTGTCATGTAGAGGTACAAGATCCCAACAATGAATGTAACTGTACTGTATCCCTAAATGTACCAATAAACTCAATAAAAAAAAAAATGAACTGCTCTTGCTTATGAGAATTTAGTGGTTGCTTAATTCAAATAAATATAAGTGCATAGTTCAAATGATTAGTAGCTAGATTGCTTTGAACTGCTTAGCATAATAATATATCTGCGCCTAAGAGAACTTAAGGAGTAAGGATATTATTTTTCTCTACCTAAGAAGTGAGCTGTGGAGTGGCTGGGCTCCTCCATGAAGTCAGTGAGGATTCAGGCTCTTGCCATATTTAAAATCCCATCTTCAGAGTGACGATGATGTTATAACTCATGGTGGTCCAGGTGGTTGCGTCAGCTCCAAGCATCAAATCCTCACAAGCAACACCAATGTATGGAGTTGAACCTGCTTCAAAGATCTGCCCTCCATGCTCCATAGCTCTCACCAAGAAGACTTCCCTGCAGGTCCTCTGGGCCTGAGTGTGGCCCACCCAGGCCCTACTTGTGAGGGAAACTGAGAAAGTGAGTGATTTGCTTTTCAGCCTCCATCCAAGGTGCCAGCTCTGTCACAAAGGAAAAGGGGAAAGGATGGTTGTAGTTGCATGTGGTTTTAGTACATCCATAAAGCTGTGGCTGTGAGCTGGATTTCTATTGCTTAAAATGTCCTTGTTTAGCAATTTAAAATGAGATTAAATTCTGAAATATTTAGAGCAACATGTGAATACAGATTTATTGCCAAAAGTGACAATTTTATAAAAGGAAAGATTTCTTGATATACTTGAATCCTGTAATTACAGTTAGATGTTTTAATTTATGAACTTTTTAAAATCCAAAGCTTTCCAAAATGATAATACATCCTACTTCCAAGAAAGCTGTTGGAGAGAGAGAGAGAGAGAGAGAGAGAGAGAGAGAGAGAGAGAGAGAGAGAGAAACCATCACATCAAGTACCAGTTTTTAATAATTTTTCCTTACTTTTTCCAATTCCAGTTTATGTTCTTCATGTTCTTGCATTTTATATTCCTAACTAGGCTCCTCTGTTCCATTTTGCTGATAATCTGACTCTTCCCTTCTTCTGTTCTTCCCAATCATAAGAGAACAATGTAGATAGGGAAGACTGATCATATGTAACTCCAGAGAGTCAACAGGTCTTGTTGTTATTTGTTTGTTTGTTTGTTTTTCTTTATCTTGGCTTGGAAAATAAGATGGATAATTTTTAAACATAAAATATGGGTATTTTAAATTGCACCCTGACCTCCCCTGTTCTCAACTTCATATACTCTTCTTCATAGTTCTTGGCAGTTAAGCAAGAAGAATAAAGGCAACATAACAAGAAGACAAGGTAAACATAATCTGGTATGATAAGGTTGCCTTGTGAATTCGATAAGAGGTACAGACCATGCATGTGGCATGTGTGAAACTGCCATAGACTAAATGCCAGGAAAGCCTAAACTATTTGAGGTATCATTTGAAAAAGTGCTGATGGCCTCTGAAAATGTATGACTCATTTTCAAGTATCGTAATGAGGGGACTTGGAAAGAAGGAAGCACATTTGACAGTGTGTAAAATAATGTGGCATTTTCAAGTAAAAATGAAATGAAATTTTATCACAAAAACCTATTTATTGATGCAACATTTATTGAACATATACTTGTGCCAAGTAAAGTGTTTAGTGAAAATAAGTCAGTCCTTCAGTGTAAGTAGAAATGGTTTGGGGGAGGATTCCAATATACAAGCACAAACATTTTAGTAGCATGTGATGAAAATTATTCATTAAGCTAATGTCCTTTGAGCACCTCTTATGTGTTAGGACTAGGATAGAAAATTGACCATTAGGTTTAGCATAACGGTGGTTACTGTGACCTCCATAAGGACTATTTTGGTGGGATGGTATAGAAGAGGTTGAGTCATCTGTTCTAAAGAAACTTGAAAGTTTAGTGTAGAGTTGATGGTGACAGATGACATTTTGACAATGTTTTTTGGAAAGAAGAGTGGAAATAAGGAGTAGTAGCTGGAAGATCAAGGCAAAACTTTTGTTATTCCTGTTTATTTTTTTAAGACTAAGAATATTTTTATGTAATATCCAGAGTATGGATAAAAAGAGTTTAGCAAGATTAAATAGTCATTTTGAAAATAGATTTCAATAAGAATTAGTGGTTTCTTTGCATGTGGAAGGGACTAAAAAAGTAAGTGAAGAGAATGTCCATATTTCTAGTGTGGGAAAAGAACAATACACATTTAAAATTCTTTAATTTGCAAGAAGTAATTTTCTGATGTGTCCCTAATTGTAATATTTTAGAATGAATAATAAGATTTAGTAGGAGTTAACGATGATAATAATAACAGGTATGACTGTGATAATAAGGTAGTTAGCATTTATTGAATAATTTCACTGCAGCTAGCTAGATTCAGTATCCAACAATAGAGTATGCATTACTATTAACCCTGTTTTAGAGATTATGAGGCAGAAGCCCAGAAAGGTGAAGTGACTTCCCAAAGCTGTCAGAGCTTGTTAATGTCCAATCCAGGCATACTAATAAGAAAGTTCAGTTTATTCAAATCATCCTATTGACTCAAGTAAAAGTTTAGACAGATCTTTATTGGATGCAGAACTAAGCCAGGAAGTTGGGTCTTAAAATTCAGTCTGGTTTTCTCCTATCACTTTTATATCTTCATCAGACAAAGGCACTTGCTTAATCAACTGGAACTCGTGTCATCCAAATTCATTCTATTTCTGGTTCTACTTTCCTTGTTTCATTTCAGCTCTGATTGGATTTTAACTAGAGATTCATGAAATGACTTCAAATGTGGACAGACTCTATCCTGCTAGTGAAAAGGTATCTGTGTTTCTAACCAGAACAAAAGATAAGATATTAATCTAAGTTAGCATTTTCAAGTAAAGGCAGTCTCAGATGGCATTAGTTGATGGGCTCTAGGATGGGTTTAGCAGGATGGAATCCCATTGTAAGTCAAGTAGCATCTGTATAATATCTTCCAGGATATTTAGAATCCTATTTTTTCCTAAGTTCTCTAAGTGTTAGATTTACCACCTTTCCACCCTCCATGTACTCCCAAACGTTTCACATAAAATTAGGAATGTAGGTGCATAGCAAATATTTTTAAAATGCATTTTCTACTCCTGCATGTAACTCTCAACTTTATTGCTCTTTTAGGTATTGCACACATAATTCAGTAGGAACCTAATAGAATTGGAAACTGAGGTTGTTCTTAAACTTTTCTTGCAGGTTTTATATGTGTATTCTACATTTTACTTGAGTATTTTAATCTCAAGAACAAATGTGAGAACAAATAGCTTGCAAAAAGACTGCCAGTAGTGGTTAACAATTTTAAGGCTACTGATTTTAATTCTGATTCCACTAGTTATTGTGTGTGTGACCTAGGCCAAGTTACTTCAACATTCCATGAGTGGAGGCATATAATTTTATTAGTGGTTTCCTTGACCAGCTGAAATCTTTTAAAGTTTTAAAATAATATGGAATTTTATCAATTTATTATTTCCCTAATTATTTTTAACATGTTAATAATATATAAAGGCAATGTAAAAAGATATGAAGTATTACACTCCTGTCCAGCTGTCACTTTTTGGTAATAAGTCATCTGAGATGACATCTGTACCCAGGATTTTCTGAAGGAGAATAACAGGTCTCATTGCAAATCCAGTGGAATTCGTATTTTCTCCTGCATGTGTTTTGTTACTGTTCACTTTTGAGACTAATTATATTCATAATGGACATTTAGACTTTCAAATGCATGTAAATATTTTTAAAATGAAGAAAGGAAAAAGAGAGCCAAACAGGCAATCATTTCTGATATATCAGAACTATCATTCCATTTAGGAAGAATACAATTATAAGGAGAGAAAATAGAGAAAATATCGAGATGTTAAAAGATGAAGGTCACATATACGTATTTTCTCACATATCCATAATAGATTCATGTATATGAAATGAAGCTCCATCCTCACAACCTTGTCATCCCATAAAATACATTTCCTTTTTGCTGTTCCTCCCTCATCTTTCATTACAATTTGTTCATTTTGACAAGATCTTATTTGTATAAAAAAATGTTTAGTCCTTGGAGAAGGGAAATAAGAAGAATCTAGACTACAATTTGCTGCACCTGCTAAAAACTGGTAAGGAGCTCTAGGTCCATATAAAATAATCCCCTAGGCTAATTATTGGAAAATTAAACCACTTTAGCAAATCATACAAAAATCTTAGAGGCCAAAATAATATAGAAAAATGATTTGATTTTAATTTTGATTCTATTGTAGCATTCCATCATCACTGTGCTTCCTGTGGAAGGGTCCCCTCATCAGCTATTTCCCAAGCACTCTTTGGGCTTCTGTTTTGCTACTTGTTTGAGAATTGTGTTTTTTGCCAAAGGGACATATTACCTGGCCTTCTGCTGTTTTCACTCTTTCTGCTCCCTCTGAGTGACCTTTCCCGGCTTCCATAAGGTAGGCTGTGCATGTCTTGCCCACCCTTTCCTTGTCTTTTATTCCTTTCCTCTTCTCTAATAGTCTCCCTTCTGCTTTTGTCATCATGTATTTTGTAGATTCTACCAACCAGAAAAAACATGTGATATGTGACTTTTTTTAAAATTTGTTGAGTTTATTGGTACATTTTAGGTATATCATATGATGACATTCATCACTGGGAATTTGTACCTTTACACGATATATCTTTGTTCTTTCTTTTCCCCATTCCCCTGCCCTCCCTTCAACATCTTCACCCCTTCCTATTTACAAAGACTTTGTTTCTGTTTTTTCCTTTTATTATATTTTTTCCCTTTCCTAAGTCTTGTTTATTTTGCTTAATATGGTATCTTCAGTTCGAGTATTCTCCTTCAAATAATATGACTTCATTCTGAACTAAACTACCTGTTTATTTATCTACCTATCTTTATCTATTTCCATATCTAGCTATATGTAGCCTGGCTCCCTAACTTGACCAGTGTGAACTGTGCATGGTATCCTTCCTGTTGACTTTGTTAGTAATATCTTCCAGTGGGTATATTTTTTTCCATACCAACTGTTTCTATATTAGTTCTAGCTCTATAACTTATTTCTTGCCTAGATCATTCTAACACTGTCATCTGATCTGTTGCTTACATTAATCCAGAACTAAAGTCTTTAACATGCAAAATACAGCTATATTACCCTAGTTATATCCTTTATTTCTTTTGAGACCATTCAAAAATAAGCAATCTTGGCCTAGCACAATAGGTAGTGAATGACTTCTGTCCTCAGCTCTGATCTCATTTCCCTCCACTACAACTTCTCTTCACTCCAGCACTATGCATTTAGTTCTAGCTTTTCTCTGCATATGCCATGTCTCACTTTTGGTGCCATAAATGCTGACCCTACAGCCTTTCCTACCTAGATTGTTTTTAAATGTCAACTTGTGTTACCACCTCCTGAAAGTTCATGATGAGCAGGTTAATCTAATGAGGAACAGAAGCTTGGAATTTGGTTTCTGATAGCTCAACAAACACATAGTAAACACCAATATGTACTTCCTACCTTCCATCAATTTTTAGTTCAGTGAAGAAGGGAGAGAAGGAACTCAGCAAGAAACAAGGTAACCCAGCGGGTCAGAGCATATCTGACTATCAATAACTGCCTACACCTGCAGTGGCTGATGAACTCTGAAGGCCACTTAAACTCACAAATTTGTCCTTATCTTTTTATGTCAGAATAAAAGGATCCACCTAAAAAGACTATTATGAAGACTAAAAATTAAGAGATATTAGATTTTGACTCATAGGAAGTGCTAATCACACAGCAGTGGAGGGCATTAGTGATGATAACAGCAACTGCAGAGCCAGGAAGGACTGTACAGACAGGGGTGCTGATGAAAGCCCAGAGTAGGTCACACTGCTGCTCAAGGACAAGGGCAGTTACATAAACTTCACTCATAACAACGAGAGTAATACTAATGAAAATAAGTTGAGAATATTAAAAAAACAAGGTTTTGAAAACCTTTTAAGAATCTGGCATAATTTGTCATCTTAATTAACATAAATTTATACTGATTTTTCCTCTCCATGTTGTTATATCATGTAACTTGTTGGGACTTTGAAGACAGAAAACTGTAATCTTAATGTCATCTATGGAGTTTTTAATCACTCAAAATTTAGTTAGTATCTGGAAAACCTTGACTAATCAGAAAAAAATCGGAAGAGTTTCTACATTTAAAGTAATTGCCGCACATATGTGTCTTACCCATGCTCCAAGCAAACCTGAAAATTCCAATATGCAACCAACACTACTAAACACTGAAATGTCCAGTGTGGTGCTAGATATTTCTGAGATGACTGAGATGTCATAGAGAATGATTCTATAGAGACATAAAAGAATAACATAGCCATCTTTGAATCTAAAACTTACAACTGTCACAGGGAGGAATCTCATGAAAGTGTCTACAATAAATTTAAGAGATGCTTCAAGGACGATCCCAGTCATGAATGACTGTAGACTGCAAACATTATTCTAGAAATACTGAGTCATGCTATCTAGTATCTGATATTCAAAGATAGACTGCAGAAAAATGGTAACTGGAAAAAAAGGACAGTTGTTGCTGTTTTAGCTCAATTTCTGTTGCTGTAACAAAAATCCAAAGATTAGGTAATCTATTAAAGATAGAGATTAATTTAACTCACTGTTCCAAAAACTGAGAAGTTTAAGGGTGTGATGTTACCATTAAGTATAGTCCTTCTTCCTGAGTCATAACATGGAAATGGGCATCATATTAGGAGAAAGAACAAGCTTGCCAGAAAGAGCTCACTTTTATAATACAACCACTACTATAGTAATCCATTAACCTATGAATGGATTAACACATTCACAGGGTCAGAATCCTCATGACCCAATCACCTCTCAAAATTTCCTACCCCTCAATGTTATTTAATTGGGGGCCAGTTTCCAAAACATGAACTTTTGCAGGATACATTCAAACAACAGAAGTTTCTATCTCACACATCTGTACATTAGAGGAATTTAATAAATATACACTGATGTAAAGAAAAATAGTGCTGTTTAGGACAATCATCCTAGCACCTCCACTTCTTATACCTAACATATTTGAATATATTAGGAATGAGTGCTTGCATTGCTGGATAGCTCTGGATCACAATTGGGACATGATGTTTAGTTTATCTCAGGTACATGTTCTTTAAAATCACAAAGTTGGTTGCATATTAAGATAATCTTGAATTATTTAGTTTATTCACTGACTAGTCCTTAACCAGTGATTACATGCCATGTACTATGTTAGACCTTAGGAAAATTCTGACATAAATACTTTCCTGTTCATACCCTCAAGCTGCTCATTGTCTATTGAAGAAGACAAAGTTACTTATAAAGTGATAACAAAGTTCTAGGGAATTCCAAGGATTGAAGTCACTAACTTTACTCTGGTATACTTTCAGAATGCTTTCCCATATCTTTGAATTTAATCTGAAGAATTTATAAAAAAATATGCCTAAGAATGTAGCATTCCATGCATTGGCAAAAGATGTATCAAAATTTGAGGACATACAATAGGCTTTTGTATTTGGGGATGTTTAATGGGGCTGGAGAGCAGAATGCACATAAAAAGATGATTAAATACTGAGTCTGGGAAGGCAAGAATGGACTAAATTATGAAGAGTTCTGAATACTATTCATGATTTTGATTGCACACACTTTCTACTGGAGAGGAAGATTGACTAGAAAAGGTAGACATCACTATTTATTATTTTTTCTTTCTTTCCTATTGTTTGAGACAGGGTGTCATTATTAATTCATGCTGGCCTTGGACTCACTATGTAGCCTACTTTTGTCTTAAACTTGAGGCAGTCCTCCTTCTTCAGCCTCCTAAGTGCTGGGATTACAGGCTTGTACCACCATACCCAGCCAGAAACCACTGTTTAGTAGATTTATGAGGATGACCTAGATAATGTTGGATACAGTCTGAACTAGGAGAAAGTGGTCCTGAGAGATGAAAAACCTGAGTATCATCTGGAGGCCTTCTTGCCTTAGAGTTTAACTGATATAACCTTGTCCCATAACTGAATTCCATTCTTGCCACCGTTGGAAATCTAAGTTCTGCCCTGAGACATGGAGGAATGGAAAGTCTCGCATTCACCTGGACTCTCTTACCTGTTTAATTGCCATCACCAAGTTTTTCTCAGCCCAGATGCTGATAAATTTACTAAGTTTAATTTGAGTTATTTTTAGAAGAATGATATTGTTTGTTCATTATAAACAGAATGGCGAGGCTTAGGCTTTTTGTCTAGGCCTTTCACTTGCTAGTGAGTCAGCATGTTATGTGGCCTGCACAGGCACAGTAAATATGCAAACAAGTATTCTGTTATATAACTTTTTGGCAACTTGCTGGCTTGTATGAATCATATATAAGTCAGTGAGGGTTTTCACTGAAACTTCTGCATCTTGATAGGTGGCAGAACAGTCATCATTTGGCACCCAGAACTAACCACTTGATTCACACCTTTTTTCTCTTCCTTCTATCATTACTTCTTATTCCCCCTTAGCCCAATTCTCCAGTAAAAGATACAAACATTTCTCATTTTCCTTTGCAGGACTAACAAGATCCTTCAGCTTATATAAAATCCTGTCATCGAACATTTGTTGAGTAGTTCTCAATGTTTGGCCTTGTTATCAGGGAGGAACTGAGCATACTGAATAAAAACAAACCTCATATCTGTCCTAGAGCTTACAATCTGGGTAGAGAGTTTAATCAAATGAACACAGTTACATGGATTACTGCAAATAAAAACCCCTATAGGGGAGGAGCCTCCATGCTGTGAGCAGGGCCAGAGAAGTTCCCATGTGATGTCTGAGCTGGAATCTGAAGGGCAAGAAAGAAGCTAGTAGGATGGGCACGTGGAGCGAGAAGCTCTGCTATGAAAGCTGCTTGCTGAAATCAAAGAACAAAAGATAAAACTAGAATCTGCTTGCAAACCGTCAAGCCCCCAAATCATCTTTTTCAGTATTTAAAGGCCTTATGTTCCTACCTCAAAACTCTTATTCAAAGGGTTAGCATCAACCTCATTCAAAGAGATTCCCTAGATGATGTCTTGGAAGAAATAGTTCCTCACTTTTTCCATAAGGAAGGGCTGACTTGGACAACATATGCCAAATTCTTGAAGATTTCAACAAAAATGTGCTAACTACCAATTATGTGGTGAGCCTACCATTCCAGGAGACATAAAAGTAAGAAAAATAGACTTAAATCACTGCCCTCACAGAACATAGGAACAACAACAACAACAACAAACCCACGAAAACAGTGAATGTTATAGTCTGGATCTTAAAAGCCCCTCCTCAAAGGCCTATAAAATATTAGTTGCCAGCCTGAGGCACTATTGAGAGGTGATAGAATTTTTGAAGAGTTGGAGCCTAATGGAAGAAAGTTACACCAATAAATGTGTGTCCTAGAAGGGTATTTTGAGTCCCAGCTCCTTTGATTTTTGTCTCTCTTTTTGCTTCTCAGCTGCCATGCGGTGAGCAGCAGTGCTCCACCATTTGCTCCTCACTGTGATATTCTACTTTCCATAGCCTAGAAGCCAGCTGATCCATGGGTTGAAACCTCTGAAATCATGAGCCAAAATAAACTTTACCTCCCTCTAACTTGATTTTCCAGCATTTCATCACAGCAATGAAAAGCTGATTAATAAGGTTAAAAAAGATAAATAAATTGAATGCACATTTTGAAGGAGAGTAATAAGTGCTAAGGTAACAAAAAAAAAGTGAAAGAAAAGTACATAAAGTTTTATGGTATAAGGCTAATTCTACACATAGTATCCAAAAGAGGCTACCTTGTCTGCAAAAGTGACTTTTGAATAAAGGCTTAAAAGAACTGGGGGAGCTCTCCAGACACTTTGCAGTCAGAATAGCAAGCTTTTTGGAAAGAGGGAAGGGAGCAGGGTTACTGGGCAGGAAGCGGAATACCTGGGCTTTTGGAGGATGGGAAAGGAGAAAAGTGTAAGAACTTGAGGGGAAGGCTGAAAAGTTAGCACCAGTGGCTATCTTTCCAGTGCTTCTTATTCTGTACAAGAACTGTACCGCTTTTATAAGAAAGAAAGAATGCTGCTAGAAGATTCTGCATTAAGGAAAGACCTGAAATGATTCTACTTTTTCAAAGGCCATAGCTGAACTGTGTGTAATTAAGGGGAGTCTCTTAAGTAAACTCACATGGAACTTTCTGACTCCATCTAAATGAAGAACATCTAGATGCCTTTTTACTCAAAAAGAAGGAAAAACAATCCCTGAAGAACACCTGGATAAATCATAAATTTAGCAAAAATAAGAGAGGCTCAGAACTTCTTGAGGCAGAAGGTACTGGAGAAAACACAAGAGACTATAATTTATAGCAAACTCCTCTCCCAAGGATTAATTTTGAAGTTGACTTTAAAGTCTTCATACTTACGTTTGCCTGCTCTTTGTCTTTCTGCTTTGGGCAGCTGCCCCGTATAACCTGTCCAGTGTGTAAAATGTGAGGAACTGCATGTAGGGAAACTAAGCAGTAAACAGAAATTATCACTGTTTTTAGACATTTTGTGATTAAGTGATTAAGATCTGATATGCCACCTGGTTCCCCATTGTAAGAAGGCACCCTCCGATCTGTGGGAAGGGCCCCTGTAAGACTGGGAACACCCCTCAACCGCCTTTATAAACCACACATAACATCACTTTCCCAGCAAGATGGACTTTGGACAGGACTCCTCCATCTTTTTGTTTAGTTGGCCCCTTGAATAGTCGTATTGCTTGTCTCAGCGCTCTGTTTCTCGACTTGGCTGCTGTGCTGTGTGGTGAGCAGCCAGCTTGGGTCATGGAATCACAAAAGCATTTGTGAATGAATTACTGAAATGTAGAAGAGAGAGCAAAGATAAAGCCTGTCCATGGAGTAGATTGTGCAAACCTCTGGGGAGGAAGTTGAGTTAGAAGAAACCAAGTTTCTGGTTCTCTCTCAATCATCAGTCATTTCTCATTTTTAGTTTTTGGATCTTTGGTCATCTTTTAGATGAATACTCGAAATTGCTTTTGTGATTGTACTTCACCGGCAAATAGGAGACACTAATTCCAGAAAATAGGAATAGTAATATTTCGCTACTTACCTATTCATTTCACTTTAAACATTTTCTTTTCCTCTGAGATTAGTGAATGAGAGAAGTGCACATGAGAATGTACCAGAATAGTGTATTGGCCCTGAAATGAGTGTCCCCAAAAGATGTTGGCTTGGAAGGCTAGAGAACCTGTGCTTTGGGCTCAGTGTGGAGCCAAAGTAAAGGTAATTTTGCAGTTAAGTCTGGAGATCTTAAGTCATTTTAGCAAAACCCATTGCACGAGTCTTCTCCTGTGTGCTGTGGCTCTGTCAGGTGGAAGGTCTCAGATATTTTTGTACAGATTTTATAATATTTTAAGTGTGACTTCAAGTGAAGGATAAATCTTTACACAAACTTGGATTACATTTTTACGATAGAGAATTGTCTCCTGAATTATATGTTATATAATGAAGTGCACTCTTGATGTGATTAAACCTCCTTAATTCACAGATAAATGTTACTTTTCATATCATTGAACACTTAAGGGCCTCTAAATGAACTAAAGCTAGAATGTTATGATTTTCCTTACAACTGAATTTAACTTGCCCTTTGTAGAAAAGCAGGCCTGACAAGGCATTTGAAGGCCTCCTGCAAATGTTAAAACCTGCTTATTGTTGATAAAGGAATTTCAGAAATCATATTAAGTATATCAGGAGGCTGCAAAAAGAAAACAAGAGTATTAAATCAACACTTAATAAAAATCACCTCCTAATTCAGTTCATAAAACTCATGGCCCACATATTATGAGATAACATATTTAATCATCAAAAAGTGAATTAGATAACCAAAGTTTTAATCATCTGCCAGTCACATAAAACACAGATATATTAATTTCTCTATCAAAATGTATGATTCAAATCACAATTTTTCTTTGTACTTATATGATCTATAAATCAGGTTTGTTTGTCTTTCTAATTACTGATTGATGATTTTTATGTAAGGCTGGTTAGTTTTAAAACCACTGTGAATAATAAGATATTTTCATGATAAAAATGAAGGTGAAGCATAGAGATAAAAAAAAGTAATATATCCCAAACAAATAATGATACTTTAGAGCATGATAATCTTCAAAAAGTGGTCATTGTGGTGTCTGATAAAGATTTGTGTCTCCCAAATTTCAATGGATTTTTATACAACTCTAAATTTTTACAGAATTTTAGAAACTCTCTTGAAAAATTTTCTCAACTGTCAAAAGGATCATTATTGCCTTCCTCTAAGTTCATTTTGTCTATAGAAGTTTAGAAAAGATTTCATAAGTGTATATTTTTCTAGTAAGAGCTTTTTGAGGGTTCTTAAAACATGAATTTAGGGCTGGGGATTTGGCTCAATGGTCTGCTGCCTGCCTCGCAAGTGCAAGGACACAAGTTCAATCCCCAGTACCAAAAACAAAACAAAACAAAACACATGAATTTATTCATACATACACAACACTTAAGTAAATTCACTGACTATCAGCCAGATGTGGTGGCTCATGCCTGTAATCCTAGCACTCAGAAGTCCAAGCTAGTAGGACTAAGAGTTCAAGGACAGTCTGAGCTTCATAGCAAGTTTGAGACTAGCCTGGCTACATAGAGAGACCCTGTCTCAGAAAACAAACAGATTCACTGAAAATCTACCGTTTGCGAGATGGTGAGAGGTGTTAGGGATTTAAAGGAGGAGAATTTTAATTTTCTCAGGGTTTGGCCCATGATAGGCTGGCTAACAGGCAAAGACATCATGACAGAAATATGCGTCGGAGCAAAGTTGTTTAGTTCATCATAGCCTGAAAACAGACAAAGGAAAGGGGCCAGATTGGAAAGGGTGAGGAACCAGAGAGAAACCCCGAGGCCACGCCTACATAACTTAACCAAACACATCTAGAAACTCACTTTACCAGCCTTGGGCTGAATACCAAAGCCAATGTAGTTGAAACTCCACCCTACCACCACCATGAGCTTACCGTATATGGGGTGGTGGGCAGAAAAAATTACCTGCAATATGACGCGGGAGACAATGCCTGGAATTATTCCAACACTACCTGGAATAATAGCGGAGGTCAAGAAGAGCTTCCGCAAGAATGATAAAGATGCTTTGAGCTGAGTCTTTAAGGATAAATAGAAATCAACAGGCAATCTAAGCAAAAAGGTTCAAGGAAGGAAGAGCATTTGCAGTATAGGAAAGAGCCTATTAAAATGGTGCTTTATACCAGAAAATAATTTTAAGATCATCAAGTTTACATTCTATAATTCATAGATGACATTGAAGGTCAGGAAGAGGCAGAGTGGTTTGTTGCAGTTCTTCTACCCCTCTTCCTTGGACAACTCTAATTTATTCTTCTGACATCAATTTAAATTTCACTTTACTTCTAGGAACATCCCAAAATACCTTTAATCCAAATACCCTGAACCTTTTCTCTCCTTCCTCTTTTATAAGACATGTGCCCCTCATTGTAACTGATGCTTTTTACTATTTTAAGTGTTTGGTAAGGCTAAAACCCTGCTCACAAGGATCTATAATTCTGTAGATGTTCACTTAATTCACAAATTAAAATATACATGAATCTCCTTTATCTCAACTTTTTTTCTAAAAATCCATTGAATGTTTTTTTTCAGTTTATTACTGAAATCAAATATCCAGAAACATTAAATTATCAACAGACACAGTTGTATTTTTCAACATACCACAAAGTACTATTACTGTAACATATTTAGATGGTAGCAATAATATTTTATCATTTCCATATGCTTCTACATAAGACAATTGGCCCTAATAGAGCAGGACTTGAAATTCCACTGGTTAAAAAAGAAGATCTGTTTATCATAGATTATGCAAGTGTCTTTCTATCTCCAGTGCAAACTGAAATTTAATTGTTATGAATCATATTTCTTACAATAACCCATGTGGGTGGCAAAAAGAAGGAAAAACATAAAGAAAATAAGCACAAGGTTCTAGGAGTTCTATAAACTGAAAAGCTTATTCAGGGCCATTTAGAGACTTGTTCCAATGTGCATAAAAGATGGTTTCTGAATATAATTCTAGGTAATTTAGTGAAAAGTTTTATAAAAATAAAAGTAACAGTATTTTATTTTCTGTAATAGAAATACAATATCATAAATCAACACAAGTAAAATTCAAGGTGTATTTTGTTTTTTGTTTTTTTTTTTTTTTGGTACCCAGGATTGAACTCAGGTCCTTTCACTTGTGAGGCAGGTGGCGGAATCACTGAGTTAGATCACCAGCCTCAAAGTGCATAATTAACAGATGATGATACTAGAACAATTTTATTTTATTAAAATAGACAAGTGTATCTCTTCTGCTTTCTCCTGAAAGTTGAATACTCCCTGGTACTCTGTCCTTAATGCTCCCTATGAGAATTCTAAAGATGGAATGAGCATCGAGAAGAATACTTGGCTACAGTTTGAATTATTTTGCATGATGCAGTACCTCAGACGTGGCAAGTTCAAAACTGAATTAAACCATTTAATACCTTTTTGTTAAAAAAAATCCTCTCTTTGCAAAATAGTTTCTTCGGTTGACAATTGTCCTTTTGTAAATGGAATAATTATTCTCATACTTACAAACTTTTAATTCATTTTAAATTTTTTTCTGAATCTTTCAAACTTTTAATTTGTTCTTCTTTCTGACTGTACCATTTTAAGACTTTGTGCTGTTTTTCCTGAAATACTTCTTGACCAATTCCTTCCATTGCTGTCTCTGACAGAGTTTAAGGGCTCTGGTTTCCTGCATCCTGAGCAATCTCACATGCTGTTTCTTTCCATCCTGCAGGCAAATGCCAAATTGATCTTTCGAAAGTAGAGTTCTGATTAATCATTCTCTCTCTCTTTTTTTAAACTTTCACTTGCCTCTTGAATGAGGAATTTAATTAAAGCTCAATAGCATCTTGACCACAGTCAACTTGCTCCAGCGTTTACCACTCCTAGTTCTTATGGGTGTCCAATACCAGCCACATTTCATCATCCGCTATTCTCAAGCCCAATCTAATCTTGCTACCAAAACCTGCTCAATTAGCTCTTTCTTAGTCGCCCCAGCCCACAATATTTGCTATGAACTATGAGATACCTTCGACACTGAGGATTTCTACTGAAATTTTTAAAATTTTCATAATAGTAATGAATAGCAGAAAATAATTTACGAATTTCACAGTTTATGTAATTAATCTGGAAATATTCTCTGGTTACCTTATATAGAGAATTCATGGTGTTAGTTGCTGGGAATAGAAACACTTTTGCAATCATGATATTTACCCTGAACTAAGATTTAAAAGACATTAAATGACTTGGCCCAAACCAAAAAATGACTGAATTAAAAATGACTGATTAAATTAAAGTTTCTTTGGATTCAAATTTTGTGCTTAGTGACTTAGAAGAGTTCAGAGGGTGCTGACCATATATGGAAAAGTGGTTTCCAGCTACTCAGCATTTCTTTCTTCAGGTGCCCTATTTTTCAGGTAATTCTGATACGTTTGAAATTTGTGTATGTATTAGAGGGGGAGGGACAATGGATTGACAGGTAATTGAGGTGACTGGGAGAGTTAGAAAAGATTTGCAGATGTTTTTGATTTTTCATCCCCCTGGGTGACAACCACTATATTAAAAATATATAGAAAAGCTCCTGCATTATTTTGTATGTAATTGGTTTATATATTCAGCACATATTACACTGATTATAGTTTTTCCGCTTCTCTAAGGAGGAAGGAAAGTCACACTGACTAACTGAATACTGAATCTTGCTAGGCACTTTTTGTGTATGCTCATTCTCATTGCAATCACTGCGGAAAGTCATTTTTATCCGGTGTTTCATATATTTAAAAAAAGAGAGAGACCCAGCTGGCAAAGGGAGAAAATAGAATCTGAACCTGGTCTGTGTTCCCAAAGTCCTCTCCTTTATACCATGCAGCCTCCTTTTCTGTATTAGAATGTGGACTCCATAAAGGCAGAGAGACCGTGTTTTTCTTCTAGCCCCTACAGCATTTAACTCAATGCCTTACACAGAATATTCTCTACATACATTTGTCTAAGGAATGAAGAACCAAAGCGGACCAAGAAACAGTTCTTTGTTCAGGGAAATCAAATGAGCATCAATATATAAGAATAAATAAGCCATCTGAAATTATAATGTCAGACACATTATTACATTTCACAGTTTTTCACAATTTGCACATTCCTATTGATCCATGAAGTAATTTAATTACATAGATTATTGCATTACGATATAGTTTGGTATTGCCATTTTCCCCAGCATGTTGTTAGAAGGAGATAAATTCTTTCTCAGAAAGGAAATATATTACAGAAGAGCCTAAATAAAGATGAAAGGACTTACATTTAGCTTCGCCATCTCCAGGACAGTCCTGGCAAGTTCCCTGCAGCATCCTTTAATGATTTGTCTGGAGCAGTTTAAAATATTCCAAGCAAAGTAGCTTCAATCCAATATTAAGGAACACTTTAAAGAAACAGTTTAATGGAAAACTGTTCTGGATAATTTCTTTACTTCTTTTTTTGGAATATATTCTAATAGTTGTCCTTTTTAGAGTTTTAAAAGAAATTACAACTTCAAAAATGCCTTTGTAATACATTTCACATTTACTTTTTTCTAGTATAAATAGAAAAATATTAGTTTTTTTCCCTTATTCATTCTAAAAGGAATTTTATCATTATTGAAATTTGACCTCTTTAGTCATATATAATTATATCCTTTAATTATAAACATAGCAAGTTTTGTGTAATAGTCAACCTTTAAAAAGCATTGCCTATTTAATTTTATCCTCCCTTGAAGATACATAGCACTGCTTGGACTCTCTGATTTCAATTCACAGAAACATTTGCCTAAAGAGTTTGTAAGGAGCAATAGGGAAATGAAGAAAAGGAAACCCTTTTCCTTTACAGGGAAAACTCACAGAGAACTTAATTTTCAAAATATACATAGTTGATTTATAGTATATTTGTAGTATATTTAAAGCAGTTACCCATCCCCCTTGTTAGTTGTCATGGAGGTGGGTGGATGGACACTTAAGCTTGTCTTAGTGTCTCTTTGGCTCTAGATTTACTGTTTTCACAGGACATGATGCTTCCCAGTGATTCATGATTTCTGAAATCCTAACTCATTACTTTTGCCCACTGGCTTGTCTCTGCGTTTCCTGAGACTTCAGTTTGGCCTATTGCCAGTGCAGTTCTTTCTGTCCATGTGTCAGGCTACCTGATGGGGTTGATTTCATATTAGGCATGAATCTCTGACACAGAAACCCAAGGGTTAATACACTTGGACTCAACTTCTTATCCAGAACTAGGCCAGAACTATGTGTAGTATTCAAGACTATACTCCACTTCCCCAAGTACATTTTTATATTATTTTAATATGATAAATGTGAAAATAAATTCTAAATTGTATGACTTGCTCATATCTGGAGGTATATTCATATTCATATTAGTTTTTCCTGAAACTTACATTAATGATGATGCAACTATCTCACTTAATGAAGCTATGCTATGCATATTTATTTGATCTTATTTTGTTTTTGTTGTTGTTGTTGTTGTTGTTGTTGTTTTTGGTACTAGATATTGAACTCGGGACCCTGGGCTTGTGAAGCAGGCGGCAGAACCACTGAGCTAAATTCCGGCCCTATTTGATCTTACTTAATTTCATAAATGACCCCAATAACTCATTAATCTTTCTGATCTTAAGTTTCTTCATTTGTAATACTGGAACCTTACATATTTGTTAGATTAAATGAGATGATAAGATCATCATGATGTTCCAAGTAGCTAATAATTTATAATTATTACTCTTAGAGTAGTATTGGAAGCATTTGTATTTTATAATATACTTTTTGGCGAAAACTGTCTACCTCCTTTCTTCTGTTTAGTTGTCTCAATTAATTTTATTTAAGTGTATTTCAATTTCTGAAAGTTCTTTCCGATTATTCATAGCGATAATAATGAGAAAGAAACTGAGGAGGAGGATGATAGCTAAGATTGATTAACAGTAATCTACTAAGTACTTCACCTACATCATTGAATTTTTATAACATCTTTTAAGATGCACAATATTATCACTTATAGATGAAGAACCCGAAGCTCAGAGAGGTTAAGTCAGAAAGTATCTAAGATTGAGGTCTGTCTGACACAAGTTCAGACTTGGTGAGATATTTACTATTTTCTATGACAGAATCTACTCAATAATCATAGAGCCCATTATCATCAATCACTATCTTATCACCATAGTGACAATGATTATTCTAACAGGTGTTTGTCTTACTCCTCTGACTTTTTTTTCCTCATTAAGTTTATTGGTACATTTTAGGCATACAGTACAGTTACATTCATTATTGGGATCTTGTACCTTTACATGACAAGTCTTGGTTCTCATTTTTACCCTTGTCCCTGCCCTCCCTTCACCCACTCCTCCCCTCCTTATTTGAAAACGTTTTATTTCCATTTTTTCATTTTCTACTATTTTTTTCTTTCCTTTATTACATTTGCCCTACCCTTCCCACGTTTCCTACACCTTTAGCCCTTTTCTTCCCATTTCACATTGTCAGTTATCTCAGTAGGATCTTATGTACTATTATAGTTTATTCACACCAGAGAAACTATTCGGTATTTACACACGTGTGACTTATTTATTTCACTTAGGAGTTACTCATCTGACTTATACCTGGATCATCCCCCGCCTTCTCTGTCTCTTATCAATTTGATTTCTGGTTTCTTTGTGTGTTTTTACATAGAACTAGAAGGCAAACTCCTTATTCCTCTGGCAAATAAGCTTTGAGGATATAGGACCAAAAAAGTAGTAATATGACCATGTTTCCAGTCTGAGAAAGAACTGCCAGCAGCAGAAGTAGACTAGGGTGGGAACTGACAGACGTGACTACTTCATATTCTTGGTTTCTGTTCCTAAATTAGCTGCACATCCATTTCTGAATGCTTTGAGTAGAATAGATTTATCAAGATACAGCCTTCACCAATTCAGAAAACCTAGTTCAAGTTCTGCTGCTTCCCAGCAAAGCATTTAGACTAATAAAATGCTAAACCTGGTAAAATGAAGAGATACAGAGTACAAGAGTAAATAATGTGTAAAAATAATTAGGATAAAAATAAACAAGCAAAAATAAATGTAATTGGAGATATAGAAAAGATTTAGTGAAAAAATTAAAAATTGTGGATGAGAAAATAATCGTTTGCAGAATGTGGGGATGCACACCTGTAATCCCAGCACTCTGGAGGCTGAAGCATAATTCCTGTGAGTTTGAGGTCAGCTCAGCTTACCTAGCAAGTTCAAGGACACCCTGAACTACACAGAGACACCATTTGGCCGAAAGAACAAAAACAAAGACAAAAAAACATTTAAATAATAGTAAAATTTTAAGAATTAAAACTTTTATGATTTTGTAAGTGAAATGCTTGTTTCTATAACAAGGGTATAAATTCATTTCAGAATGGTTACGGCTGGTACTAAATTTCAAATCTTATTTTTTAATTATTTTTGTACAATCATTTACTTATTCATCCATGAATTACTATTTATTTTGTCTTTTCTGCTAGCCAGAATATAAAAATGGGTATGACACAATCACTGCCCTCTTAGAATTCACAGTTTTGAAAACAGAATTATAGTACAGCCTGCCATAGTAGCAATGAGGAAGAACTGATTCTATTGCCAATTTAAAAAAAAATCCACAAATTCTTCCCGTGACATGCAAAATAAAAAAATAATAAATGCAAAGAAGACTAATAAAGTTGTCTCTACAAAAACTATAAAAGCAAAAAGAAACCACATTCTAGAAAATATTTACCACACAAATGGTCAGTGCACCTATCATACAAGTGAACCTCACACAAAAGAAACTAACAATAAGATGGGCCAATGTCTACATAAGGCTGTTCAAAGAATAAGAGTTGAAAGTAATAAACAAGAAGAGAAATATGCCACATATACTAGAGAAACAGAAATTAAGAAAAAATTATGTAATTTTTAAATAACAGGTTGGAAAGGATTTAAAAGATTGATACCTCTAATTGCCTTCTGTGAAAATGTAAAAGTTTTACATACGCTTAGGACATTGGTTCAAACTTTTGGATATCAATATTAGAGATGTAACCCAGCAAATAATTTATATTTAACTCAACTTAAATGCAAAATGATAATTATAATACCACATGTAATAATATAACATTAGACTCAACTAAGATATCTAATAATAGAGAACTATGTTAAAAAATAGTGTATACATTGAAAGATATACATGGGGTTATTTGCAAAGCCAAAGAATACCAAACAAACTGGTATCAGCAGCTACCTCTGTGAAGGCATTAAGGACATGAAGAAAAAATTCTGAAGTTTTACTCTGACAAAGCTGAGTATTTTTTTTCAAAAAACAGTGGTTTGATCACATACTCAAAATACAAATGAGAAATATTTTAAATAAAAATTGATATGAGGAATCGCAATGTGATACCATCTATGAAGCTATGAAGATAGTGTCATGTGCTTCAGTTTCCTATTGAGTACCCCAGAAAAGTGGGGTCTATCCCGTAAGGTGAATAAGAAGTTAGTTAGTTAGTTAATTTATCTGTTTGTTTGTTTTTTGAGACAGCATCTCCCTATGCAGTTGAGTCTGACCTCTGGAACTCACTATGTAGCCCAGGCTGGTCTTGAACTCACAGCAGTCCTCCTGTCTCAGCTTCCCAAGTACTGGGATTAAAGGTGTGTGCCACCACGCCCAGCAGAAATTAGTTTTAAAGTATAAGTGGAAAGAATTTGTAGGGAATTGAGGGAGTAGATGAAATGGGGCAAACATGGCCCAAGAAAAATAGAAGAAAATTAATCACCTTTTAAATTCTACATGTTACTGATGCTTTAGATCTTTACAGCTTGGAAATATTTTATTTTGATATATGTAGAATGTATATAGAGCATCCCTCTCAAGATAACCTTATTATTTATACAGAAAGTCATCATCATCATCTTCTTCACTATTAAGTCCCACATAGAAAGCCTACTTTCATCTTTTACCCCATGAAACTGAATCTTTGAGATTGCAGAAAGAACCAGTTTATCAGGTCATCTAATCATTCTCTTAGCTTTTTTGTACCACAGTCCCTGTATTTGGCCTTATCTATTTGTAAATGGCTTAAAGCCATAGAACTCTTTCCACTGTTGGATCAAACTATAAGCTAATAGGTCTAATTTTCTGAAAATGTTTGTGATATCCAGCTTTAAAAAATGAGCATCTCTAAATACAATCTTTGAGATCATTATACATTTACTTCTTATACCGATAACTGGTATTCCTTTTGCATATGGATACTTTAAGTGGCAGTTTCATTTTTCTTCTGATTGTGCCCTCATTACTTGATTCAGCTCATGAAACATTTCTTATTAATAGAAATGGGATTGTTACATTATGTAAATCATAATATATTTTTTAGAAAAATCAATGCTAAATTAACTTTATTGTACACAGTAGCATCAGATAAAAATTGATAAATCTAGATTTCCAACATCTATCGTTTATCTTATAATACCTTGCTTTTGAAATGGGGTAGTCATTGCAAAGGAAAGGTTTTTCTACATTCTGACACAGGCTTGGAAATTCGCGGTCTAAAAAGGCGTTTTGTGGGATATGTAAGAAAACGGTGGGGGATGGGAGACAGCCTCAATAGGTTCTGCATTAGCTCATTAAATACTAAAATACCATTTCTATTTTACATAATTTAACATGGCAAACTATAAAAAAAGGTGAAACCCTCAACCCCTAGGCATGCGTTTTAAAACATCCTCATTTAGATGCTAATTTTGATTCTGACTGTATGACTGGCTTAAAAAAAGCCATTAACAACGGGCCAGATTACTTAAAAGGGATTATTAGGCAAATATGTGAGGTTGTTCTGATACCAAGTGGCACCTTTTATGACCCAATGCAACCATCCCAAGTAGAAAGGGAGAAAGGTATTTGTTTTAAAATGAAAGAGAAAAATCATACACTAGAGGTGAGAGAAAAGTAGATAATAATCACCCCAACATAAATCAGGCAGCTAAAAAATAAGGTATTTTCCATGTTACAGGAACACAGGTTATTGTCACACAAAGAGCACAGGGAAATGGAAGCCTAAGCGTACAGGAAGTGCTTCATGTATGATGAAGTGAGCTATTAAAAATCTGCTTAATAATTTCATAATCAAGTTTTTATGTAAATAAAAATCTGCCATGAATGAAATAGTGAAACAAAGAAAATAATAGGAGGAAGAGTATGTTCTCTGCAGCCAAGACTGAACTTTTTACTGGCAAGAATAATGCCATAAAGATACTAAAATGAGACCTGTCAGACAACAGAGATATACGTAAGTGCAGGATGTGGTATAAATAAGTGAGTGGCTGAGGACGGGCAGATGGTTGCATAAGTACCTTACAGCTGAGCGAGGCTGAGCTGGCCTTGAAGATGGGTCCCTGCCAAACTCATGTAAATTACTCAGAGAGGGGAGGACAAAGGAAGTTTGACTAGCAAGGCTAAAACATGCAAACCTACAGAAACAATCTTATTTTACCTTTGAACTTATTAGGCAATTAATCTTTTTCATCTCATAATTGGTTTCCCTGCCATGGGTATCTTACAGCTTGAAGTTCTCCAAGAGGCTCACAGGTTATTTTTCTACTCATGTTATTGCTAATCATTTAATAGATTGATATTTCTTAGAAATCATAAACAGTCTGGGGGAAGGAAAAAAAAAAACTCTCCCTCTGGCTTTCGTAGTTTTTATTTGGGACAAAACCCTGCAACATAATATAGATTAACATAAAAACAGACGTTTATTTTCACTGTGTGTACATGGGAGACACCAAGGATTTAGTAAATCTCAAAGAAATGCCTTTAAATAGAGGTTTAAATACAATCATCCACTCAAAGAAAAGAGAATGTAGGAAGGCCATGCTACAGGGGTGTGGGTTAGACCAGGCCTTTCAAAAAGGACAAAACAGCTTAACGGTGACACCTTCTCCACTGATATGTACTGAGAGTTTAGTTTCCTTCTTCTCTTGGTACAGAGAGTGAGACACTTTTACAAACAGAGATTTTTGTTATAAATGTAAATTTTTCTTTCAAAAGTGCTATTTCTCCTCATTTCCAGAGCTTCTGTGTCAATAGTTTTGCAATATAATCCGATTAAACCTTATGTCAAAGAGGCATATTCTGAGGAGGTATATTCTAGTTTCATATAGACATATTATGAAATGCTATACTTTTATTTCCCACACAGTAAAGACTAAGTTTCATTTCCTACTCTTTTTCCCCCCTCACACTTTGTAAAGTATCGTGCTGCTTAATCAATTCTTGTTGGATGTATGGATGGATGGTTGGATGATTACCTTTAAATTAGTCCTCACAGCCCACTGAATCTTAAAATAATATCCACACTGATGCCAGTTTCTCTCTTATCTTGCAAAGCTCTTATCTATTGCTTTGGTTTATATGCTGTGATCTAGCCAAAATGAGTGATCCACTGTTTCTGAAATCCAGTGCCTCCCCACTGTCCTGTTCACCTGTACACCTTTGTGCTGCTGCGAACTCCATCGGGAACATCAGTTCTACCTATCTGTGTATCCATTGCCCAAATACTGCCCACTTTCAATGTCCATCATAAACATCAGTTTCTCCCTCAAAACTTCCTCTTGACTGACTGTGATTGGCTTCTGTTTTCAGCTTTTATCTTTCTCCTTCAATATGTCTACAATACTCTTCTTTTATTGAACCTTACCTCATTTTAAACTCTCGAGTCGCCCTCTTCCCTTCGTGTCCTCTTTGCCATCCTCCTCTTTCTCCTCTCCTCATCTCTTTGCTTTTTCTCCCCTCTTCCTATCCTTTCCCTGTTCTTCTTCCCTCCCTTCCTTTCCTCCTCTTTCTCTTCTTCCTCCTCCTCCTTCCCCCTTCCCTTCCCCCTCCTCTTCCTGCACCTCCTTCATCATATTATTATCTTTTTGGTCCTATCTGTGCTGTTGGATCATAAACTCTTTAAGGACAGGAAATGGAAAGTGATTTAGTTTTACATCTATAATATTATTTCTATAGTTCAGATTTTAACTGATTATAGGGTTTTTACATTAATTTAGGCAGCTATTTTGTATGAAATAGAGAATGATAAATTGCTAACTAGAATAGGACAGCAAACAATGTATCACATTTATTAAAGTTTTATTTAATGGATTTTCATTTAATTCACATAAGTATATTGGTAACCATCTACTGTGTCACAATATAAAATATATTTTTCTTTTTGTGTGTGCGGGTGTTACTCACAATTGAATTTAGGGCCTTTGTGTTGAGCTGCATCCTTACCTCCTGCTTCAAACCCAAAAGTACTGAAATTACAGTGTGTTGCCACCATGAGTGGCTTAAAATATATTTCTTGTTGTTTCTTGTGGTCAAAATTTCCAAAATTGCTGCCCTAACGCATTTAGCTCCATTACTTGTAAACAATAAATAATAAATACTTTTTAATGAAAGAATGGATTTCTACAAATATTCTCATTTACTTTAAAATGTGCTATATAACATCAGCTGTACATATTTCTGCAGATAAACTTATTGTCAAAATAACGTACCATTTCTACAGTTCAGGAATGATAAAGGAGTTAAAATTGGTAATGCAGCTTCAGAACAGCACGGGCAGGGGGAGGCTTTCAAAATGGAAAGTATTTTTAGTTTTTAGGGGCATTTTAATGCTTGGCTTTTGAGGTTTTTCTATTTGAATAGTGTGGTCCATTTCTATTCATTCTAATGCTTTTTGTTTCTTAATTCCAGTCTCATGAAAAGGCTCTAAATAAACGTAGATTTCAATTAAAAGAGGCTAGACTGTTATTTATAATTAACTATCCTAATAGTACGAGATTGTTTACTAGCCAAATGAAACAGAAATGGTGGCTTTTACAATAAATTCAGGGTTGGAGCTTGTTGCAGCACATTTGACTTTGTGTTATGCCAACACAGCTGGAGGCGGATGATGGAAGTGGTTCTGAGCTGCCTGCACAAGCTGCCTGCACATGAATAATGGTGAATATATAGAGCCCAGCCCTGCGGGAGGGCTCTGGCTCTGCCACTTTTAGGAGAGACTTAGCAATACCTTTTTTTGTTTAGAGGATTGTTACCTCTGAACAGTCGAGAGGCCCCCTGCTAAAGAGCAGGAAATAGTCAGGGAGCAATGCAGTTTGAAATTAAAGTGATTACTTCACACATAAACACTTGCACCCTTAAGAAATGGATTGAACATTGGCTGAGGGGTCCATAGTGCAGTTTACAGTTAGGTTTCCTAGAAACCCTAAGGATGTTTGTGTTCTACCTCTGAGAGATCATACTCTTCTAACCACACTATTAATTTGACCCATCTTTAGCAATTACATATTAATATTGAAAAGAATAATGCTTTTAGGACTTAATAGTAATAAACTTTGCACGTTGGTAAGAGCTTTAGTGTTTGTTCCCTTGTGATAGAGTGGGCAGCACTGCACCTACTTGCATGGAGTTGTGACTGCTTTAACCACTATGTCTGTGTATTAGTACATAACTTCTTCTGTCCCGTTCCCAATTATCACCATGCTTTCTCACTTCTTTTTAGCATTTCCTGCCTATACTTATGGAATTGGAAGAATTTTGGTCTTTAGAACACTTCAATCTTCCAGAGCTCTGGTGTCACTGCCAATACTAGAGATGTTGACATGGCAAACAGGTAGGACTGCATTAGACTTTACGATATTTTAAAAATATATAAATTATTCAGTTTGAAGATTTATTTTCATTAAAGACTTCAATTCAAAAAGATTTTTCAAAAGACAGTATTCTATCCTTCAGTCAAAGAATAAAAATATTTTAAAGATATTAATGTGATTTTCCCTTAATTTTATTTCAGAGTTTGGTTGGGTTGACTGCAGACCAATTGTTGAGTTTAAGTATCCAAGACCTCCTTAAATAACAGTTGACTATTAACCCAGAACTCTCTAGTATAGTAGTCAACAGTCCTATTTGGCAATTTTAACTTGATATGAATGCACTGAAATGAAACAAATTCTATTCCTTAATTGAACTAACTGTGAACAGTCAATTGAGATAACTCACTACCTCCAGACCAGCCATATTTCAAGAGTTCAATATCCTCATGACACTAGTGTTTATCCTGTTGAGAGTATGAATATATGTAGAACATGCCCATCATTGCAAAAGGTTCTATGGGAATGCAAAAAGCACTCTTCTAGAGTGTTATATCTCACAGTGCAGGATTCCAGGACAGCACCTATAGGATCTCTTTGAAGAGTTTCAGCTGGATCTATATTCTAGTTTCCATTTGGTACCTTCACATGCTTTTCTTTTTCCTTTTTTCTTTTGTTTGAGTCAGAAATATTCAAGGGCACTTTGCTCATATTATGCCTTCTTTTTTTCCCCTGAAGCAGGTCATCATAAGAACCCCATTATCTCCCAAATTGAAGGGACACAGAAAAGAATCTGCACAGTTTTCATGTTACAGAATGGTCCCAAGTTTATTGCCATTAGTTCATAAGTTTTGTCCTTTGTATTTTCTACAGCTTTCCACATTTCACCAAACCTACCATAAAATATTCAGGTTTGCCCACTTCTATTGTCCTATTTCCTTTTGAAGTCTTCCATGTCATGTAAAACTCAGAGCAAATAAAAATATATTTTTTTCCTACTCTACTTCTTGATATAAATAAGGGCCTCAGCCATAAAGCCCTAAAATACATGAGGCAAATATAGGTTTTCTCTCCAGCCTCATTTCTCCCTAATAAATAGCCAAGAGGTAAATGGACTATTTGTGCTTAGAGGGAAGTTTATGTTAATAATATCACTTCCTAGACAGTTTTTCACATAGCTCCTGAGTACTGTCTCTGGTATTGATGTTTATATATATATATATATTCTGATACCATCATATTGTACAGCATCCTTTTTAAAATGAAGATATTTCACTGCTATTGTGGCTGGTAGAGAAGGTACATTTGTTCATTTAAACTATGTTTAAACCATAATTTAGCACTGCTCTGAAGCTTTATCTCAGTAATACACAGTTGGCTACTTGTTTTTTTTTTGTTTTTTTTTTCCTGTTCCAGGGATTGAACTCGGGTCCTTGCACTTGCCGCTGAGCTAAATCCCCGGCCCCAGTTGGATACTTGTATAGTTAATTAAATGTTCAACCCATATTCCCTATGAGGGCAGGAATTATATTTATTTGATCCAGGGATGGTTTTTCATCTCCAAGAATAACATTGTCACATCATTTTCTGTATTTCCTGTAACTTTAAACACACATGTGCACACACAAACACATACACACACACACGCTGTTGAGCTGATGATCATAGAATGAGTAAATCAACATGAGGTAATGACCTTTTGTCCTATAGATGGCTCTTTGGAATTTTAGGAGTAATTAGAATGATACTTTAGTATTTGTTGTATGTACTGCATCATTTCTCCCTTTGTATGTTTTGAAAGTTTGTCTGTATTTATTTTTCATTTCTCAGAGAATAACTATAGAGATAGAGCCAGAGTATGGATGAGGAAAGGGACTAGTTGAATAATGGCTTAGAGTTCTTTCAAATGTGTACAGTTGATTTCTGCTGAAAGAGCAGACTTCCTAGCTTAAGTTTTGACTCCTCTGTTTGCTAGGTCAACTCTGACAGAGCTTTAGTTTTCTTATTTGAAAAATGAAACAATAGTTGTACCTATATCATATATATCATAGCTCCTCAAAATTGTGCCTGGAACTTTGTGAATATTCAGTTGATTCTAGCTATTGTTATTGTTATCTTATTATTTTCTAATGGTTTAATCCTGTTGCCAACTGTTACATTTGCTTGATATTTAAGAGAAAAAAATAAATGAGTTGTGGTGAACACCTTTTGACTAGAGGAAAAATCTATAAGAAGAGTTTCTTGTAAGGATAAGGAGAAATTAAACACATATATCTAGCTTTGAGAATCCTTTATGCCGTGGAAGCATGAAGTAACGAAGTTGTATATGAGTAAAATTTTCCTTTCTGAAATTGACTGTTTCGTCAATTGACTCCGTGTTGTTAGATTTATCTGTCATTAAATTGTTGAATGGCATGTTTTAATATTTACTCAATGAAAAACTAGAATTTACCTGTAATGATGGTAGTGGATATAAAATTTTATGTCATTGAAAATTAAGGAAGTAGAGCGGTAAAGAGCAGCAAATCATCTTTTCCGAGATTTGGAATGCAGACCCTAGAATATAACAATTTGGGGAAGAAAGAAAGAGGGAAGTATATCACTGGGACCCAGGAAGGATCTGTAGGCAGAACTGGAGCCCACAGGGAAAGTGAAAAGACAAACCTCAACACAGAAAAAGGAAGTGGCAAAGTGCACTTTCTCCCTGACTCCCAGCTCAAAGTGCGAGAGAGGAGGTTCAAATCTACAGACATAGTGAAGGTGGGCTCCAGGGAGAAACGCACCACTGGAGCTGAGCAGTGGCTGCTGCGAACTCCAGCCCAAGCATCCATCCCCTGGAGAGAATGTGTGGCCAGACACCATTTAGGGAGAGGCCACCTAGGGCCGGAGATTTAGCTCCGTGGTTCCGACGCCTGCCTCACAAGCACAAGAACCAGAGTTCGATCCCCGGTAACAGGAAAAAAGGACATAGAGAGAGGCCACCTAAATCTGGGACTCAGAGAAGCCATGCGTTGGCTTCCACTCAGGGCTCCCAGTTATGTTGTGAGGCACAAACATGAGACACAGCCAGGGTCAGGGAGCCAAGATCAGGCTGACAAGAGACCCCCAGAGTGTTGTAGGCTGAACAGCTCAGGCCCCATCACCAAAATCAGAGGCCAGAAACAGTCTAAACTTCTATGGAGTCGAACAAAATTGGTACCTCACCCTATTTCTACTTCTGGCTTGCTCAGATCTGGGCTCTGTCTGCTCCCTTGGTCTAAGAGTGACAGAGGAGTTAGGCTCTGAATTGGACACTATCATAAATTTCTAGAAACCACAGAAGATGACTACAAGCTTGAAATAGCAGAGGAACCTCTCTTTTTAAAAAAAATTTTTGATTTTATTTTTTCTTTTATCTTGATGGTTTGTTTTTCTTTCTTTATTTTTTCCATAAGTTTGAAAGTTGTTTTCAGTGGGATTTTTTGTTCATTTTTATTCTTTTCTTTCTTTCCTTTCTTCTTGTCTTCTTTAGTGTTTCCCAAAGGTTGGATGATCTGACTTTGCCTTTTAGCCTTGCTTCTAAACACTTTCTCTTCTTTTATTTTATTTTTTCTATTTTTTCCCTCTTATCTTTTTGAAACTTTCTACTCTGAGGATAAAACCACTCTCTTGAGGGGATATTTACTGTATATAGTTTTATGATTTGTTTTAGATTTTTGTGACATAACAATAAATCTTGTACCTATAGTTAAAGGTGAAAATTAAGAGTTACTACAATTTGTCATTATCTAAGACTGAGCTTGATGCCATATTTTTTTTTTTTTGGTATCTGAGATCGAACTCAGGACCTTGTGCTTTCAAGGCAGGTGGTGGAACCACTGAGCTAAATCCCTGGCCCTCTTTCTTATGTGTTAATACCAAGTTTGTCTGGGGGTCATAAAATATGCCATAGTGTAGTACCAAAAAACTAGGTGTTAGGCCAAAGAGGCAGCAACTTCTCATCCCTAATAAATTGAAGAGCCAAAACCTTGGGACAGACTCAAAAGCCAAATGTCAGCTACACCTAGAAGGCATCTTTGAAAGTAGTTATTTCCTAAGGAGACCTCAATTCTATAACAAAAATAGCTACTATAAGCAATTTATAATCATCAAAGCAGAAAAGAAATTTTAAAAAATATAAAATGAGAAGAAAGACACATATGCACAAAGCAACCTAGATCTCTAGCTTGCTAAATGCAAATCCAGGGTGCATTGAGATGGAAGAAATCAAAAGCCACTCAACTGAACTTTCTGAAAGGGCAGCAGCTGAAGTAACAAATCAGATGAATGAGGCTCTAGAAAAAAATAAATCAGAGATAATTTCACAGATAACTAAAGATGATGACATATAAGCCAAACATGTTCACTGGAAGAAAGACGGCCTCTTTAATAAATGGTGCTGGGAAAACTGGCTTTCCATATGCCAAAGATTAAACTTAGACCCATGTCTCTCACCGTGCAGTAAATTAAAATCAAAATAAACCCAAGATCTAAATGGTAAAACTGAAACACTTAGTTTGCTGGAATATAAAGCAGGTAAAACTCTTGATGACATAAGTGTAGGTAAAGACTTATGAACAAAACCCCCATCACACAGGAAATATTACAAAGGAACAATAGCTGTGATCATGCAAAAACAAAAACAAAAACAAAAAACAGAGAACAGAGTGAAGAGACAATGCCCAGAATGGGAATAGTACCAGCTGTTCCTCAGACAAAGTACAATATCTAGAATATATAAAGAACTAAAAAAAAAAAATTCAGATATTTCAAATTTAAAGACCCAATTCAAAAATGGGCATCTGAAATACCTCTCAGATGAAGAAGTATAAACAGCAAAGAAATGCTTTTTTTAAAAAGGTGTTCAACATCAATGGGCATTAGAAAAATACAAATTAAAACAACACTGAGATTCCAATTTACTCCAGGAAGAATGGCTATTATAAAGAAAGCAACAAATAGTAAATGCTGGTGAGGCTGTGGAGAAAAGGAAGCCTTCTTCACTGGGTGTGCAAAGTAGTGTAACTATTATGGAAATCAGTATAGACATTCCACAAAAACTAGAACTAGAAGTTCCATTTTCTTTCTTGATACTGGCAATCAAACTCAGCTCCTTGCACATATGAAGCAGGCAGCAGAACCACTGAGCTAAATCCCTGGCCCCTGAGAAATTCCATTTGAGCCAACTGTTCCTCTCCTAGGTATTTTCTCAAAAGAGTCAAAAGCATCACACCACAATGGTATATGCACTCCCATGTTTATACCAGCACAATTTCTATTAGCTAAATCTTGAGAAAAGTTTTCAATTAGCAATAATCATGCCTTGGATAAAGCTCACTGGCTACGATACTGCCATTACACAAAGTTTATTAACTAAATCTTGGAAACTACAGAGGCAGATCAGTGGATAAATGGACAAAGAAAATGTAATGAACTACTACTTTGCCAAAAAGAATAAAAGACTCATTTTTAGGTTAATACACCATACTTTTGAGTGAAATAAATCAGGCACATATGTTTAAATATCAAACTGTTTCTCTCATATGAAAAACCAAAAGTATAAATATGAACCAAAATGGATGATAGATGTTGGGAAATAGTATGAAAAAGTTCAAGAGGGGGGAATGACAAAGGAAAAGAAGGAAAACAAGAAAAATGGAAATAAAGCTTTTTGTAAATAAGGAGAAGGGCGAAGGGAAGGGAATGGGGCAGAAAGAAGAATCAAGGTATATTATGTACAGGTACAAATTCCCTATGATGAAAGGGATCATTATGTATATCAAAAGAGTACCAATAAAATTAATTTTAAAAAATAAAATTAAAATATGTGAAAGATATAGGACTAACAATATTAATAAAAATAATAAACAGGTATTGAGTATTTTGAGTCTGTATAATTATATAAATCACTTCATGTAGTCTTTAAAAGACCAACTTTGTCCTAGAGCTAAATATGATAAAACTAATATATGAGAACTTTAAGTACCCTAATGGCACACATTAAACAATTGTTTAATCCTTGATAATCTGATTCAAGTCCATGTGAAGATAGTATGTAATAGTTTAGAGATTAAAAAAAAATCAATTAGGAGTGTTCTGATAAACTAGGAAAAAAACCCCAAACTTTTAGCACTTTTTTTTGTGTTTGAAATATTCCTTAAGATTGTAATTGGAGATCTATGGGTTCCAAATTAATGAATCTGAGCAATCATTTGGGATGTGTCAGTAAAGCCCTGGTGGAGATAACCAGCCCTTCAAAATGGCTCCAGGGCTCACCAAAGAAGTACATCAGCAGCCATGATTGTAGCCTGACACACACTAGGCACAACTTCTTACTGCAGTGCACATCAGGGAAGAGAAACAACCTGAAATGAGAGCAGAATGTTTATGGTTCAAACAGGACATTTTAAGATTATATGACAGAGAAGACCAGCGGCCCATTGCAAAAATGATTTGTACTTGGTCTAGGGACTTAGGATATTAAGAAAGAAACAACAATTCTTCTTAAGATAAATATTCAGTGACAGAAGAACCTGTTATTATTCATAATTGAAAAAGGAAATTAAAAAAGACATTTCTTTTCTGTGAATTTATAGGAACTTTCTCAGAGAAAGATGTCTGAGCTTCGTCTGAGGTGAATAAGGCTATGAAAAATAACAAGAGAAATTTATTGCTTCTTTAGCCAATAAACTTCTTTTAAGTTTAGTTAATTAAAAAAATTGATAATTTTCTAAGTCATTTTTAGGATAAGATCTGATTTAAGTGTATGTATATGTGCACACACACTGTATACTTATCTATTATATGTATATACAAGTATATGTATACATATACATGCAAAAACATATAATTCATTCACCTATAGGATAAAGCACCAGTTGATACATGGAAGGATCTAGCTTTAGACTTCACCTAAATGTCCAGTAGCTCACTCTTTCTAATGTTCACCTTTGGAAACTAAGTAGGTTGCAAAATAAGTAAAAAATTATCCATCTGTTGATGTTCATCAGACACTGAACAATTCAACTGAGTTGTGGCAGTCAGTTCCTGGCAGAGAATAAATCATTTGGAATGCTGCACAATGAAAAGCTTCCTGTCACCTGAAGGTACTTAGTACAAAGCAGCAAAGGTCTTTTCTGCTTGCTCTAAATCTATATGTTGAGGAATTCATTCATTTTTCTTATTCAGCAATGTACACTTTTTTCATTCACAACAATGAAGAAATCTACAAACAGACTGTGTTGCTTCTGCGCTGTCTGAGTAGACACGTTTATTTTTGAGAAGACAGGCAAGATGATGGAACTGAATCATTTTAAAGATTTTCCTACAGTCTTTTGCTTAGCAAGAACTAAGCACTTGGTAATAGAAATATAAAGAAAGGAATATTAGTCTACCCTAAAAAGACAAGATGTATTATTGTAGAGCAAAATAAACATTTCTAGAAGTTATGTCAGACTCTTGAATAATGCAAGACAAGTGAAAAATCAAAGAAAAGGCACAGTTATTTCAATTATTTTAGATTTAATAATATTAATTAGGATACTCTTGGTTGCTTAAGGCTGAATTGACTTGCAGTTCTTAATACTCAAATTCTTGTTGACAAGGAGAAATATGATAATGGAAAAATGCGTATCTGGTGGGGTGCAGAAGACTTTTCAAAATAGTTTTATTTGTGGCTCTACTTTCCATATTTTTACAATAGTCATGCCTCTTTCTCCATGTAGAGTTCCTGAAACTCTAAGTGCTCACTTAGAAGAAAGAATATCATCTGAGTCATTTTTCTTTGAACTGCTTTATTTGTTATTGTTCCCAGTTACCTAATAGCTTAATTCTACTGTTGGTTTAGTTACTAGAACTAATGAGGTTCCAGAAAAATCAGTTCCTCTTATTGCCTTTTTAAAAATGTCAGTGAGTCTAGTTCCTGAATTTCTCCCAAGGGCTTTTCTACACCAACTGTGGAGATTACATTCCTGTTGGACAGCCAAGAAGATGCCCAAACTACTGCTGTGTTTATATTTTTCTCAACACAGTGAACAAAGTGCAGAAAGAAGCAAGAAGTCCTTCCTCTTCATGGAACAGCATTTCATACTCTAAAATTAAACAATTGTTTTCCAATGGCAGGCCATACAATTTCCCTCACTAATTACTGAGCACCAACAAGCTAATGTAGCCCCGTACTAGATACTGTCAGCTATACAAAATCTAGGGAGTATGACCGCCTCAGTGAATTTGTGTTTCTGTTATAGTACACCTGAGGCTAGAAAATTTTTAAATAACAGAAATTTATTTCTTCGAGTTTTAGAGATCAAGGAAGCAATAGGTTCCATTTCTGTTCAGGATATGGATATTGCTTCCAAGATGACCTCTAGAATTCCATGTCTTCATAAGTGCAAAGAGATGGAAGAGCCAAACTCACACCTTGAAGGCGTTTTTCAAGCACCAGTGCTTCCATGAACAAAGGTAAAGGCCTCATGCCCTAATGCCCATCTTTTAATACTATTGCATTAGAATTATATTTCAACATAACTTCTGAGAAGATATGATTTCAAACTATAGCTGTGACCAACTATTGTCACCTCATTGCATACCTTCTTAATACTTAAACAAAAGAATTTAAAAAAATAATCCTCCCTGCATAAAACTGTATATCTCTCTAATTACATAGTAAAGCACTTTAACCCTCTCTGTCTCTGGTTTAAAAATAGCTCCTTTACTAAATATTTCATTGGCTGTTAACTGGCCTTTTAAAAAATAATGAATATAATCATTTTTTCTTCACTTATTTTTCATTTTGTTTGATAAAATCAGAAGCAATGTTCATATGTGAATTTTCAAAGATTCAGTGACCTCATGTAGTCTGATGTTCAAAAATGTCCGCCAATTAAATCCACTGTTTTGCATAGTATATAAATAACAATCTGATAAGTATTTTTATTTAAGTTCAGATATGAATTCCACAGAGGATTTTGTTTGTTTCGTTTGTTATTTTGCATTCTAATACTTTGGTGAAAGATCTGTACCTTTCTCATTTTTCTATGTAAATAATAAAGAGTGATCTGAATACACATCACTAGTGTATAAAATACTTTAGTAAAGCAAAGAGAATCAGCAACACCAATTTTAACAGTTTCTTACAGAGCTACTGAAAACTTTTTATTAAAATTTGTTGTCATAATAATGACATGAGAATTGTGAAATATGTTAACTTGATCCAATTTTCAGATAAACTCAAAAGATTAAGTACTTAGTATCCACCCTTTGACCCAAACAAGACATAATGGAAAAGAGGCACACCATAGTTTCATTTTGTCATAGTAAAGCCTTTACTTTAAAAGTACGAGGTCTGAAATAGTGAGCCCAAAGCATATCCAGTGGCTTTGATTATATATATTTTCATACATATTATATAGTGAATTATGTATTTTTAATAAAGCAAATCTATGTAAAACTTATAAGTTTCGGTTTAAAAACACCATGAACTTATTTTGATGTTGTTTTTTTAATCAGTTATGTGTGCTGGCTTTTAAGTTTAGTTAATTAAAAAAATTGCTAATTTACTAAAAATTTATTTTGAAGGGTAAAACACTTCCAAATCACTTGTTCTCTTCATAATTTTGGTTTTCTGGTTTTCCAAAATATTTTCAAGAGATAAATATGAGGTGACACAGGCAAGGGGCCTCCTTTGCCATGCAGCTTGTGCTGTGCTGCTTAGACCTGGAACCTCCCAAACTGTGGACGAGGAGGCTCCTCTTCATAAGTGGCTTGTGTCAGGAATTTCACTGTAGTGATGTGAGGTTAACACAACCATGGGCCAATAAGGAAAGGTAGAGGGATTTGGCCATTGAGAGAGTTTATTTTCCTTAATAATAGGTTGGGATAACAGTTAGTTCTCAAGAGGAAATACATAAACAGTTGAGATATAATGGTCTGGGGTTAAAGCAAGTCTGGACTCACTCATGTTAATTTGTCATTTATGAAAATATATGAATGGTATATACAATTTTGACATTAGATAGGATCAGTTATGGTAAGAATCCAGATAGATGAGCAAAAGCAATGAAGAACAAAGTCAAGTAAGTTTTTTTCTTAAAAGAGGGGAAATATATTTATAAGTTGATAGAGAGAGAATGTTTGTGTGTGTGAGAGAGAGGAAGAATTTCTGGAACAGCGTTCTTAGATGGGCAAGAGAAATAAGATCAAACCCAAGGTGAAAAAGGTTGTTTGGAGGCACTGACAGCTAATCTGCAGTAATGAGAAAGAAGAAAACATTGCACACACAGTTTCAGGTGCATGATAGATACAGTGATGAAAATTTGGAATGCTTTTACTTTTGTCCTGAAATAAAAATATGAATAAATAAAGAAGGGTGCTATATATGAGAAGGATGGAGGGGTCATGACTGAAGATAAACAGGGAGAAAGTATGAAATTATTATTCACTCTGAATGGACTTAGAAAACAATGTGATTGTAGTCAGCAATATGTGCCCATTTAGGTTATCTTGGGCCTGAATTTCAAGTGATATTGGTCAGGAAGAATTCTGTGCTTAATATGATTGCACTTATTATCATTATCACTAATTGTAGTGTAGATGCAGACATAGGAGAGTTCAAAATTGTATTTAAACTAGGAGTGGAGCTTTTCAAGCTAGTATGATGATGTAAATAAGAACAGAGTCAAACATAGGTAAAGAAATAATTTACAAGTTTAACTAAAAGGTTCACGTGTCGTAAAATGGAAGATGAAGCTGAGGGATGGGGAGAGTTGAGCAAAGGTAAATATGATCTATGATTTGAAAGTTCCAGGGGGACCAAGGATTTTGGAAGTAAGTGTCCCAGAGGAAATGAACTAAGAGCATACCATACAGTTTCTCTGGTGTGATAAGCTAAAAGTGCTAATAAAGATCAAGATGTATAATTGATACTATATAATAGCAAGAAAAGGTCTAAAGGAGTAGGGGGCGGGGTAGAGGAAACGTAAGAAGGCAAAGGCACAAAAAACAAGAGAAAAGAAAAAAATGTAAAGGAAGTCTGTAAATAGGGAAGGGTGGAGGGGGTGAAGGGAGAGCAGGGGAATAGGGAAAAAATAAGAACCAAGACCTGTCATGTAAAGGTACAAGATCCCAATGATGAATGTAACTGTACTGTATACCTACAACGTACCAACAAATAAAGAAAATAGTGGTCAGAATATAGAAAATTTCAAATTGAGGTTATGGAAAGATGGGCGTTATTGAAAATTTAAAAGAACAAAGATTTAAAAAGAATAAAATAAATAATGAGTGAGCGATTGAGTTAAGGTGGAGGAAAAGGTAATTTAAAGAGAAAAGTTAAAGAAAGAGAAGTGTGAGAAAGTTGTTGGAATCCTCTTCATAGATACTGAAGTTATCGAGAAGTTGGAATACTACGGAAGTCAGGCTTCAGGTTGTGAATTGTTGAAGGAAGATGGAGCATTTCAGAGTAACTGGTATAGTTTGATAATAAAAGATTCAAAACTGGCTACTATGGGGGAGGAAGAACAGTCAGAATGCAGCAAAAGTGGAGCAAATTCACCTGCCCAAGTGTAAGTCTTGTGGTAGAAGAGATTACCACCACCAAGAACGAGAAGGGGAAAAAGAATTCAGAGAGGCAGCAGAAGGAAAGGTTTTCCTGTGATGAGCTATGAGCAAGGGAAAGTGCAGTGGAGGAGAGGCAAAGGGAACTGGGCAAAGGAGAAAGTGTGAGGGTTACAGAGACTTGGGAGGCAAGGGTACCAGTGGACTATGAGTCTTGGTTTCCTGGGATGCAGATATAAGAAGAAATAATTCTTGTAAGCTTAAGCAGAAGATGTTGGAGAGGCTGTCAGTGACTGGAGAAGAAAGAAAGTCACGCTCCTGCTACATGAGGCTCTCTTTGGAGGAAATGGAACTTGACAAGTATATAGCTAAGTTTAATAGCTTAGATTTGTGCACTTTTCCGTATTACTAACCATCTCACTTGGATTCAGTAATTTCTATTTTTTCACTTTAAAATTTGTGATGTGAGTTAAAGACTCAGAAAATCACACAGTTCATATTTATGACTTATTTTCATACTAGCAACTATTAGGCAGTTGTACCATACAGTTACAGTACTTGGTTACAGGGGAATAATGATTAATTTCTGAAAATAAGATATGCCCAACATTTTCATACTTTATTTATGTACAAATTATATGCAACTTAACAAGCTCTTATTACATGTCTACTCTTCTCTGTATAGCAATACATAAACTATCCTGGAGGAATAGCGGCAAGTAATCTCTTTCCTAAAAGGTTGTATAATCTCAGGACCTAATTAAAGAGATAGCCACATAATAACAACAGAAAGTCTGAAATAAATTCAGCAGAATTCCACAGCAGCCAGATTGGTTCCAAATGAGAGAATTTCAGAGAGATAGGGGACTTGATTTTGGCTCTCAAGGATATGTAAGACTTTAACGAATGGAGAGAATGAATGTTGTTAGCAAATTGTAGAATATATATAATTTTATATATATATATATATATGTAGTATATAGTTAAGCATTATACATGGAATATTAAAAATAAATATGTAGCATAAAAGATATTTATGCAGCCATATTGTTCAAGAATGCAACAACAAACTGAAAACTATATGTTGGTTTTTTTGAAAATTTTAATGATCTGTTCTGGAATAATAATTTACCCTAAATGTAATCCCCAAAATAACTTTAAAAATTAACTTCTGAGAATCCTTATAAAAAGCTGAACACATTGTATGCATTATATCATTTAATTCTTAAATGGCAAGGAAAGTCTTAAGGGTGGGGGGCAAGGCTGCATAGCTCATGGCTATGTGACAGGCAGGGCCTGACCACATCTTGGAGTGTAGTAGCATTTAACTCGAAAAAAATCTTTGTCAAATGACTTGATTGGCTTTATACGTTTTTAAAGTGAATTAATGAGTTAAAGTAGGGATTCTGGGTATTCAAATAGCCCAGTTGGATTCCAATCTCTGCCTCTGGCCAGCTGTTTGATTTTAAGTAGGTGATTTTATCTCTAATTTCCAGTCTTTTCATCTATCAAATGAGAATAGCAATGCTTCGTAGGACTGATACGATGATTAAGTAAATATAGTTTTCATTAGCTTTATCTGGATTAACCCTGTGATTGCACACATATAATTAATTCTTCGATACAAGTAAAACTATGACTCAATTTTGGTTCAGTATTCATGTCTGGAACAATATTTTATAGTTGACTGTTAGCACTGATTGAATTAAAAAGTATTATGGCCTTTAAATCAAACAGTTCTTTTATGAAATGATATTTATATACAATAGATTTTTATAAAAATAAGAATATTAATTGGATTTATGTAATTTTCAAAAGAAATTTTAGTGTAGATGTATAATAAGGTTTCCTTGTTACATTTATGTCTTTAGAACAACTGAACTTATTCACTTTTATAACAACAAGTCACAGCCTTTATTATATGGACTGCCTCTTGTATATACACTATGAGTAACAGTGACACAGCTTCCAGAAATGTAACTCTACTGGGTAGGTTTGTTTTGTTTCTAAATAATTTTATAAGACAGATACTAAATCAATTTTATTTTATAACACAAGGAGAGAGCCATGCGAGAAAAAAAAAAAAGCACTAAAATGGAAGATCCCAGAGCAAAGATGGTAAACGTTTTAGAGGCGAGTGCTCAAACTGCAACCCAAAAGCCACTTATTTATTGCAAAGTGCCAACCCTGAAATTCAACCTGAATATTAAGATTTTAGTTAGAAAAAAAAATCATATATTAAAATCTTTTTTCTTAAAAGAAAACAAATGACTCACATGCTATAGGTTTGTCACCACTGTTCTAGTCTATTCAAAAGTCAGCAGATTTTAATATTATGAAGGATTTTATCCTGCTGATATCTACTACACATTTAGTATAATTAAAAATTTTGAGCCAATGTTTCATGGCTTACAGCCAGAATGTATGCTTGAAATTTCATTTGAAAACACACACACACACATTTAAACTTTTTTTAAACATAAAAATTATCTTCATATTATGGAATAGTTTAAGGAGAAGGAAGTCAGAATACCCTTTCTATGGTATCAGGGAAACTGAATTTTTATATGAATAATAATACAATTTTCACAAAGATTTCCAAGTTCTTTAAATGCATTGCATCATGTTTCTCAATACAGCACTTCTCAAGAGCACTCAAGCTTTACAAAATACATATTGAATAATGCAATTGTGGTCTTGAGCCTATCAGTTCCAACATCTTTTTGTAATCCATAAAAACAATATGAACAAACTAGGTTTGCATTTTCCAGTGTGACTCTGCAGATAAATCAGAGGTATTGTCAAAAAGGGGATTCTGAGTTAAACAGTATCAATCACAGAGAGCTTTCAGTATGTAAAAATTGTGCATTACAAGTGTTTTTAGCACATGCAGCACCTTATATTTTGCTAAAATTGCTTCCTAGGGGAGTCTATTTTTAGGATAAATTAAACAATGCATATGTTAGGAAACATGGACATAGAGATCAAGCTAAATTCATTTCAAACTATTAGTATCATTAGCCTCTGCCGGGGCTAGAGCAGTCCTTCCAGGCTCTTTGTTTCTGATAGTCACTTCAACTACTACTGATACCACTGCCACGCACTGATGTGCTGCTGATTCATAAATGCAGAACCTAGTCCATGACTCACTCCTTAGGTAAGCAGAACTCATCAGCACAAATAGCTTCACTGGATGGTGTGACTGCTTCATGGAAAAATATCCAGCAGTTGAGGGGGAGAGCAAAGTAAGTCTGCAGCTGATGTATGACTAAAGGAGGCATTTGAGAGAAGACAATTAGGTTTTTCTTTTGTTTCTGGAGAAAGACACTACTAGGTCTCTCAAAGATTTTGGAAAACATAAGGAAAGTCGTATTCAAAAAACCTAAGACTATGAAACTTCAGCTCTTGGTTTTGGATGCTCATGTGCTGACATTTTGTAGATCTGAAAATAGTTTCTAAAGTTATAAGTTAAAAGAAAACATTATTATAGTTATTGAATTTTATTTTAAAAATCTTTCACAATTTTTAAGGTTACTAGAAATTTCTCATATATTCAGATATACTGATGGACTATCCTATTCCTTTGGAAGAGGTTCTTCCAAGTTCTTTCACTTATTGTGAAGTATCATAGTGCAGCTTTCTAAGAGGTTGGGTAAGAGTCCTTTAGTACAGAATGATTAGATAGGTCACATTTCATGGTGATTATTTCTCAGGACAAATCAGTTCATGTCCATTGACCCAATTTTCTTCATTTTTGAATGAGGATGCTGAGCAGGAAAGATAAGAGAAAAACACCCACATAAACTGGGAAGGTTTTTAGTATTTAACAGCCAGCCTTTGCTGTTACAGGGTCAAATGTGGAAAATGCTGTGATTTCTGCTTTCAAAGAGTTTACAAAGAAAGAGGTGAAATCAAACATGACACAAAACTAAAAATAACACACTGGGAAATTCAAAGAAAGGACCAATTGTTTACATGGCAGCTACAGGGGAGGGCTTTCTGGAGATAATACAAGTGAAAGAGTATGATAAATAAGTGCAACATCAATGGCAGGGAATTGGAGGAGGAAAACTACAGAGTAAACAAGATACTGAGCCCTTTTGGCAGTTATAATAATGAAATACTCTGGTCTATACATAACAAAAACATTTCTTTCATTCTGAGGACTAGAAATCCAATATTTAGGTGTCAGCAGATTCAGTTTCTATTGAGGGCCTCTTACTACCTGCTCACTTGATGGGAAGGGAAGGAACTTCTCTTGGGCCTTTTTTGTATTGTTTTTAAGTACATTTCACCAATGTTTGAATTTTAGGGAGGACACATTTACCTCATAGCACAAGACATTAGCAGTGGTTTTTCTCTTTACTCAGCTGTAGATGAAAGGAGCCTTTGTTTTGACTTCCAGTTTTCTCCAGGTTTGTCCTCTACTCTCCATTTCAAATTTTTCCTCTATCCTATCCTTGTAGCTTGGACTGCTATTCCATTTGTCTCTATGAGGCTTTTTTGTTTCTACTTAATCCACTCAGATTAATGATAACCACCATGGAAAGCAATATGGAGATACCTCAAAGAACTAGGATTAGAGGTTCCATTTGACCCAGCCATCCCTCTGTTGGATATCATTCCAATTTTGGTATATGTGCTGTTGAAACGAGCACTCTGCTGGATATCTTTCCAAAAGAATTAGAAGAATCATACCACAGTGATACATGCATACCCACGTTTATAGTGGCACAGTTTGTAATCGCTAAACCTTTGAAACAGCCCATTTGCCCATCAGTTGGAGACTTGGTATAGATATGGTTTTTCTATAAAATGGAATACCACTCAGCCATAAAGAATGAGAAATTAGAGTCATTCATAGGAAAATGGATACATACTAAGGTTATATGCGTAAGTGAAATAAATAAGTCACAAATGTGTAAATACCGAATAGTTTCTCTGGTTTGAAAAACTATAATTGTGAATTAGATCCTAATGGTATAATTGACAATGTGTAATGGGAAGAAAAGCACTAAAGGTGTAGTGGAAGTGGGAAGGGTAGGGGAAAGGAAATAAGGGAAAAGGAAAAAATATGAGAAAATTAAAAGATGGAAATAAGGCATTTGTAAATAGGGAAGGAGGGGTGAAGGTAGGGTAGGGGTATGGGGAAAAAATGAGAACCAAGACCTGTCATGTAAAGGTACAAGAGCCCAATGACATATGCAACTGTACTGTATACCTAAAATGTACCAATAAACTCAATGAGAAAACAAAAACAAAAACAACATTCTCTTTGAACTTTTGGTGACTTCTCAAAGCACTGCTTCTTGTGTTGGATGTGCTTCTACTCTGCCCACTTTTGTTCCTCAGCGTAGTGGAACCTAGTTTCCTAACTCCTGCTGGTCTTGGAAATATAGACAATCATGAACCAGAGGTATAATAACAATGCCAGGAAATGACAGCTGTGCTCAACATAGAACTATCGTACTATTTTTGTCAGAGATTGTGCTAAGCAAAAGGGTGTAGTGTGAGAGAAGGGCTGGAAGACAGACGAGAGGCCTTACATTAAATTCTTGAATGTTCGTTTAGATTGATTGATTGATACTGGGGATCGAACTCGGGACATTGAGCTTGCAAGGCAGGTGGTGGATCCACTGAGCTAAAGCCCCAGCCCTCATTTAGATTAAAAAAAAAAATGGACTAGGTTTCCTTAATATGCTTAAAAAAAAAAAAAAAATGTGGGCTGGGGATTTGGCTCAGTGGTTCCGCCGCCTCCCACGCAAGCACAAGGGCCTAAGTTAGTTCTCTGGTTAAAAAAAAAAAAAAGTAAAATGCTCTAGATTTTTTCCATGAAAAATTTTTGGCCATGAAAAATGGATTGGTGCAGAAAATGGCTCATCTAACAAAATTTAACAGAATTTAAGTCATAAATTTTGGAATGAAAAAAGAAAAGGAAATATGAAATAATAAATGATTAAAATGACGCAGAAGACAAGGCAGCAATGATGGAATCTTCAAGAAGAGTTGTATAAATAACAGGAGTTTTTGAGACCACGTAGATGGAACTAGTAAAGATCAACAGGTAAATTCATGCCTAGAAGTAGTGGTGAGTAGTCGTAAAACATGAATGAAATGGGAACAAGAAACTGAATCTCACCTTGGACAAAAGGTGACTTCTGTGAAACCCATTTTTCTCAGATAATACCTTTGTTGCAAACTGGTTAAATGAAATCATGAAATAGTTATGGAAGATCCTACTTAAAATGTTTGGTTTAGAATTTAATTTCTGGGATGGAGTGTGCCCCATCCTCATTCGCGTAGCTCAATGATCCTTCCTATGTCTAAATTTATCTCTACAGTGTGAACCAAGAGGCCATTCTGCTCACTTTTAGACCCCTGTCAAGACAGACTTTCTCACTCTGTTACTTGACTCACTTTGTCTACGGCAAGCAATTCTGTGCCTTGTGGAAAGTGTGTTTTGATGGACTCTCAGTATGAAAATTACTTTGTTAAGGTACCGGTGAGATCTGTACAGGGTAGATTTCTGGAGCAACACAAGAATTTGTGCTTAAAATAATTTCCTAGGTGGTTGAAGTGAGGAAGTATTTAGGCAAACTGTTCTAATTCCCCCCACCCTGCCATGTTCTATTTGACCTCTGAGTGGTATGCATGATACAAGAAAATTGCTATTGGGCTAGGGATTTAGCTCAGTGGCACCATGCCTGCCTTGCAAATGTAAGTGTAAGGTCCTGAGTTCATTCGATCCCCTGTACCAAAAGAAAAAAAATAAAAAAAGAAAAGAAAATTGCTATTGCATCTCCAGTGACTTTCTTTTCTATATATAATATGAAATTATATGCTTTGAAAAAAATGAATCACATAAAATAACTTGAAGCATTATCTTGAAAGAATATATTTTCTCAAGAAAATGGTGAATCCTCAAAATAGCAATCTTTACCATAACAGCTAGTATTTGTTTGCTTTTTGTATGCCTTATTGCATGCGTTATTCTGCCTAAACTTTGTATCTCCTAAGTCTCTCATTATATAGTTGAGGTTTGGAAAAGTTAAGCATCACAGGTTTTAAACATTATATCGTATTGCTTTATTTTAAAACACTAAATTTTCTTTCTTTTGTAGGCAAGAAAATCTTCAAGGAGCTTTAAAATATGGTACTGTAAGAGAGACAGATACACACATTTAAAAGTAAGATCCACTACTAAACTACCCATATGTTTTTGTTAATCATACTTTGTATTGTCATCATCATCATGTTGCATGAGAATAATATCAAAAGTTTTTTTCCAAAAAAGGAGTCACCTTTCTTTCCTTCTGGAAATATTTTCCTATGACCTAAGCTCCATGGAAAAGTCCTGTGTAGTAAACCCATAGCATTGTAAGTTATGAGGTCATGAGAATGGAATGCGAAGAAAAGGAAGAGTGGTGCACCAAAGACTTCTTGCACCTGTTTTGCATTGTTTTTCTTTTTAAACTGGATCAAGGTATACACATATGAAGTCTATACCAGTTAATTCTGACTCTACCAAGAATTCTGTTATCTATTACAAATTTTAGAATAATATACAAGTAATTCAGTTGCTTCAACAGTGTGCTTCTTTTTAATTGTCTGGTTTTTAGGGATTACACAAAATAAGGACTTTATTTTTAATTTTTCAAGATTGGTATATTTTTGATATGTTGATTATCATTGGAGGGGGAAAGGGATTCATAGACTTTATGTTCTTAACCAGTGTTTCTCAATTCTAGTGCATTCTAAAAATCATCTGAAGACATACAACAGTGTTTGGTGCTCAGATTTTACTGAAGGCCCATTATAGCCAGAAGATTTGGATGATTACTGGATATAGTGCATTTTAAAAACTTTCAGATGATTCTAGGTTTATCAGGAAGGGCTAAGAACTACAACTGAATTATTTCTAATCATGAAATTGTAGCTGCACCACACATACACATAAGAAGAATAAGAACAGCAACAACAGCAGAACTGTACCATCAGTGCCTATAATCACTTGTAGAAGTAGTGGTGCTGAAGGGTAAACAAATGCTTTATTTGGATAAGGATAACTAATTTACTAAATTTATATATTAGGAGAAATAATCTCTAATGTATAAATATGAACAATTCTCTAAGACAGAGAAATAAATGCTCTTTTGATAGCCCTTAAGAATCTGAGGATACAATTATAATTTTAAACTTTACTTGGATACAATCTAGATTCAATACTGTCAGACTAATGAATCTCAGATTATTTTAATGTTAATTCTTAAGTTAAAATTATATTTATCATTATAATTTTGATTGAAGCTTTGCTTTCAAACAAAGTAATTGCTTATTATAAAACTCTTGTAGGGAGCTGTATTGTGGACATTTTTACTGAAATGACTTATGCTGATTGTCCTGAGTCATTTTCATCATGGATAAAATCTGGGAAATTGAAGGGAATAGTTTCCATTATGCATTTGATTGATTCCTTTAGTTCATATTTTCTTTAGCTTGTAGATTTCTAATCACATCCTGCTCTTTATTTAGCTTTACTTAAAATAAGATTTTTTTTTTTTTTGATTTGTCAAGTACTTGATTCTTCTACAGATGGTACACTGCTTATGGAAGCTGCTTTATCGTCTTGGTTGAAAGTTGGAACCCTTTTTAATACCTCTCCAAATTGTGTCTGGATTGAACATAAGTGCTAACTCTTAGACAACTCTAGGTGTTTTGAACAGATCCAAAGTATCTCAATGTGCCATAATGCATCATATCATAATGCAACATATCATAATGTTTACTGAAAAAACACACAGACTGTAATTACCTTGATTATGGGGGTATGTAAGTAGTACCTATGATTGACTCTCTAAGACCAAGGGCCACCTTAACAAGGAGAGCATTTATTTGATGTATATACTGTAGGTGGTTTCCATAGGACACCACAAGACTAAAAATGCTCTGTTACCAAGACAGATTTCTAGTTTTGGTGCTATTCTGAAAAACTGTTACTGTTCCCACTGTCTTTTCCTAGTATAAATTCTTAGTTTTATGGTTTTCATACACCTCATTCATGTCCAAGGATAGTTGTTTGTTCAGTGTCATTTAATATCCTAATTGTTCCCTCTTCCCTTCCTCACTTTTTTCCACCCTTGCTTTTTTTCCCTTAGTTTCCCTCTCTCCCTTCAACTGTTGGGTCTAATCAGAATGTGACTTAGTCAAGGAGCATCTATTGAACATTTTAAGTCCATGGTACTGTCACTTTTCAGTTGCTAGGGATTGTTTTGAAGGGCATAAATTGAGCTATCATTTCAGAATGTTTGAACTTCTTTCTTTTTTTCTGGTGCTTTTATCTAGCTTCTGACTTTTCGATCCTTTTGCATCACTTTGCAAGGTTTTTATAAAGTCACCCCTTTGTGAAAATATACTGCTTTTCGAATGTTGTGGATTTTTTATTGATTTGCACATTTCCTTCATCTTGGGATAAATCCTCCGTTACTGTGGATGATATATTTTGTGTGTTAGCATCTCTTTTATTGTTTGCTGTATATGTTCTCTTTGACTTTCCTATTCTCCAGATTTCAAGCAAATGTTTTATCTTGAGTTCTTAGTGTGGTTTCCTACACTTTATGTTTGAATACTTTTCATTGAAGGTAAGAGTTTAAAAAACTAAAATAATTAATAATATCATCTCTGTTTCCTTAGTTAGTACTACTGCGTAGTCTTTACAAAGCTTGTGATGGACAGCTGAATCTCTATAAGCCTGATAATCTGGCCTTGCCCTTTTTACTGTTGTTATAGACTGCAACTTGACTCCTGGGCTATTATTGAAATCAAATGCTTTTTCTAATTTTTTGCAAATTTGTTTTGGTTCTGAAGTAGTACAATGTGTGATAACACTTTTTTAACTGAAAAATATTGTCCAGATGTAAATAGTAACTGTTATGTGAAAACAGGAGAACCCCCCCACAAAAATGTACATCTTAATCAAATTTCAGCTTTTAAAAAACAAGCAATATGTTGACATTATAGTATTTGATAGAACAAAGAAAAAGGGGAAAGAAAAGAAAATATATAAAAACCCAGACAAAGGTAGGAAAAGAGTGAATAGCACAGTCTAAGACAATGGCTAGAAAATAAAAAGGAGTTTTGACATAATTGAGTTTTATAGTGTGTAAGGACAAAATTTATATAAAAATAGTAAAGAAATTTGTTATTTTAATGAATATTGCTTAACTAGAGATTATAGAAGATATAAAATGGGTAGAAATATATTAATAAAGGAGCTAGTAATAAATTGAAATATTTAAATATACACACCCAGAATAGAAAATAAAATTTATTTTACAATGAAATTTTTTTCCTGAACTCAGATTTCACCTGATTTAAAATAAATCTCTAGCACACATATACACATTTAGAATAAAGTGACATTTCCTTATTGCTGCTTAGAGGTTACCATTTTCTACTAAACTACATTTGGGAAAGCTGATGAATGAGGTGAAAGGTATAAAGGTATATTGCTTCATGTTAGCCTCTAAGTATTAGCTGCAGTAGCAAAATACCAACTTGAAAATCAAATGTTTGGATTGGTATAGAACAGCCTTTTGCAAAGCTTTATGTTCACAAAAATTACCTGGCAATCTTGTTAAATGCAGATTTAAGTTCAGTCTTGGGATAGGCAAGGTCTAGGTGGAGTCCAAGAGTCTCACAGATGGTGCTTTTTGCTACTACCCTGAGACACATTTGATAGGCAAGGGCCTGATGTACTTAATTCATTTGTGTTATGTCACACAGTTGACAAGAACCAGAATCAGGGCCAATGTTCTTTATCTTTCAGCCCCCAAAATAAGCATTAATTGACCATAAATATCCTTCTCTTAATGCATGGATTTTCATTGATTAAAAAAACCAAGAGTGCTCACTTCAGCAGCACATATACTAAAAAATAAACCAGAATTCCATTGTATTTTACGTTTCATATATATGATCAAAATTGATTTAGTTTTCATTAGTTATGCTTTCTTCCAACTGTAGAAAAACATATATGTTAGACACAAGAAAATTACCTTTCAGCCTTTTATAACCTGCAGTTAATTTACATAAAACAGTTAATTAGATAGTCATTTTGCCAGCAGTTTCTTTTTTCCTACTTTTTAAAAAATTGAGGGGCCAGGGATGTAGCTAGGTGGCACTGTGCCTGCCTGGCAAGTACAAGGTCCTGAGTTTAATCCCTGGAACTGCAAAACAACAACAACAACATCAACAAGAAGAAAAAAAAACTGAAGTAAAAGTTACATAATATAAAACTCATAACTGAATCCTTTGAACGTGTAAAAATTAGTGGTCTTAAATTCATTCACAACATTGTGCAAATATCACCCCTAATTCTAGAATATTTTGATCACCCCTACAAAAGAAAGTCTGCACAAAGTATAGTTATCCACATTTCTTCTTACCCTAAACTTTGGAAACCAATAATCTGCTTTCTTCCTTTCTGAGTTTGCCTACTTTGGACATTTTATAAAAAAATGGGATTGTATGCTATATGGCCTTTAGCAAAAGTGGCTCCTTTGACTTAATATAATGTTTTCAACCCTTCTCTGTGTTGTGACATGTAAAGTCATTTTATATTTATGGTTGAATATTATTCTGTGTTGTAGATAACCACATTTATCCATTCATCAGCTGGCAGATATTTTTGTTGTTGTTGTTGAAAATTATACATTTTAAGCAATATGATGCAATAACTCTGGATAACAAATTCTCTCTTTTTATTTAGGAATCTTTCTTTTAGTTCATGCTTACTGAACTTGTTTGTTTAAATATTTTTTGAACTGATTTTTTTTTCAATCTACATTCTTTGTCATGTATGGCGACTGAAATCTTTCATCTTTTAAAAAAAATCTGCTAGTAATTTGACAGTGCTTTCCTTAAGCACTGAATTGTAGCTGTTTTCTTCTTATTTGATCATTTGCCTGGGTGCTATAAACTTTTTATTAGTGCCCAGATATCTGATAAATTTGACTCTGATCTTTTTTTCTTATTTTCTACTTGTATGGAGCGATGGATTTTTGGAGTGTCCTATATCTTGATTTTCACTCACATCATTACTTGTGTAGTCATCACAATTGCTGCTACTGTTTGAAGCTATACAGATAGAAGTCCATGTTTCTTTTCTCCTTCCTCATGTATCTGTTGCAGGGTCTTGATACATGAGATTCTCCCACTGGTTGAGAACTGAGTGGCCATTTCTCAGCTATGATTCTCCCACCGTGCTCCAATAGTGCTCCAATAGAGCCAAGCCTCGGATCATGAGCTTGGATTTACAGAAATTTCTCTAGCTGCCTCCATTAAAATAAGTTCTCTGAATATTATATAATGTATTATTATCTTTCTTAGTAGTCTTGTAAGCCTTTTAAAATTAGTGATATATACTTATTTTTTACATTATTTTAAAATAATGAGCATTGTTTTATATTGTTTCTTGAAATTTTGGATTAATTTACTAGAAGACTGCTTTCTTTGAAATGATGTAAAGTTTCACATATGACATAAGAGTCACAATTTTATAACAGACAATGCTCTGACAACCAGAGGCAAAACTAAATTCTAAAGTGTTTATCGTTACTATTTTCACTGAAGTCTTATTTTTGTATGCATACATCCAAGCATCATATTTGCAGATTCACATTTTATATTTGCCTTTGAGTTCTGTTTATTATATTTATAATGTTAACCAAGGTAGTATATTTACACTAATATTTCATCAATATTTTTGCTTCATTGAACCAATTTGGAATTATTAATTCACTATTTAGGAATTAAGTATCTAAAGAAACCTAGTAAAAACAGGAAAAGATTGACAAATATAAAACTGACAAAAAAATATATGTTCTCTAAGATATGATAGCCAGCATCATCTTTGTAAGTGCATGCATACTGCTTAATAAATGGTGATTATTGAACATATTCTGTCATATTTCTGTCAACACTTTGCTTTTACATTTCAAATTTGTTAAATCTGCTACCAAAATCACTTCATTGTTTCTTCTGTAACTTACAGACCATTTGCTTGCTCCTTTTGCTCTAGATGACTGCCAGTGTGCAGTCATCCACTAGTTTGTAATTATCTTGCTTAGAACAATGTTTTGCTGAACCACATTTTACAGGTGACAACAATGAGCCTGCTGTAATGGTGGCTGCCTGTGATCCCAGTACTTGGAAGGCTTAGGCAGGAGAATTGAGGGTTCAGGATCAATCCAGGCTACATATGGAGCTCACACATAGCCTGTAGTGAGACAGTCTCAACAAACGAACAAACAAGCAAACAAGCAAACCAAGACTATTATGAAAGTAATAAAGACAAGCCTTCCATCTAGACTTTTAGACTCTTTCTCACAATTCTTCAGCATGGATGTGCACACTCACACACACACACACACACACTTACAGGTGTGTGAGTTCTGCATGTGTGTGTATGTAAGTGGATATTTTGTTTTGCTTTTAATACAACCATGTCAGATTTGTGCTGTTGTGAGGGTTGAACGAAGATTAAATACATTTTCCATTAAGATAAAAGAAGTTTCTATCCAATCACATTTCCAAAATTTTCAGATTTCATATTGCCAAGTACTCTCACAGTTTCCTGGTTTATAAATCTCCAGTTATGAGAGATCTTTAATGAGGCATCCATATTATGCTGTTTTTATATCAAAGTAATAACTAATAAATGATGTGCGCTCTTCTTCACCTGTTAATTATTGATGACTTCACAGTTTTAGTGATTGAACCTGTGATCCTCTCTCTATTTGATCTCCTCTGACAACTTCATACTATCAGAAATTTATCTGACCATAGCCAGTGGATTCCAAATGATTTGTTTTGGTCTTGACTCCTTTCATGAAATTGAAACAGAATCTCTCCTTTGACATCCACAAATAGCTCAAATGCAGCATGTTTTAAAACGTGATTTTCATTCTTCTCTTCACCTCCAACATGCATTTGTTCACTTTTTTCTGTATCAATTATTGGTATTATCTAATATTGTATCACTTGACCTAGAAACCTGGTAGTGGGTCACTTTTACCTTTAGGTGAAAAATCATTTTTCAATGTTTTCTTCCTCTCTACCTGTATGCTTCTACTATCTGCCCTAGTTCAGGCACTTCTTATTTGTGTCTACATATGCACTACATATTTGGGGCAGTTCTCTTACAGATCTCCCTGCTGCTAACATTTCCATTGTGTCTCTATTCCTTCAGAGCCACCAGAAAAGTTCATTTAAATGTGACTCTGACACTAGCATTCTCCAGTTAGGACCTTCAGTGGCTCCAAGTCCCTTGGAATTGAAAGGACTCTATTCCTTTAGTGTGACTAGAATACTTTCCTTCAATTTAAAATATTCAAAAGTTCAAGAGGAAGTTGGAGAGAGGTGTTAATAGTAAAAGAAATGTACATGAGTACTGACATCTAGTTTTTAAAAATTGAAATGACTTTATATTACACTTTAACAGGTGAAAATTTTAGAAGCTTGATGTTTCCTCATATAACTAATTTGCATCAAATGCATTAAAGCCTACTGCATTCTGTAGAAAGGGATTACTATCAATTAAACTTTTAGACATACAGTAACAAATATGTGCTGCTTTTTCTAAACAAATCTGGCTTTCACTTCGGAAGTTTATTTTGAACAATATGATACCAAACTGCATTTTTCATGGGAACAGAACTACTTGTAGGAATTGTGATCCTGGTGAACCACTAAAAGATTGTGCATATTATAAAATAAGGTAAATAAAGCAAGAAAAATTACCTGAAGTTTAGACCCTACATTAATCTGAGAGTTAACCATAATAAGTCCAATGATTCAAGAATGAGATCTTTTCTTAAAAAGTAGTAACAACAAAACCATGTGATTTGGCCAATGAAGTTACTAAGAAATGTTTACACTACTATTTTTAGCAAGTTGAACACCAATATCTATTTTTCTCTCTTTCATTTAAATCATTCCATATCTGTCCTCCTCATCACAGTAAAATACTCTTATTGTCTCCTCATTGCTTAAGCCAAAAGCCTATGTATAATCTTATTAATCTTACCCTCCATATGTATCCTATCGGCAGTTTCTCAGGGCTCTTCCATCAAAAGATATTTAAAGATATGCTAAGTACCTTAAGTCTGTCTATGACCTTGTGTTCTTATTGCTTCCTTCTAGCCCATTTTCTGTCACTAGCTTCTTTCAATCCATTTCTAATTATTCTTCGCACTTCTATTTTAGTACACTTATAATCTATCCTTTACAGAAAGAAGACAGCAACATTTTAAAAGCAAACTCAGATCATTTAACTCGTCTGTTAAATGCCTTCCAAGGTTGCCACCACTGCAAGGACATTCAAGCTTCTCATGGGGTCCTTAGAGTTCCTCATGATCTGATCTTGTCTCCCCCTTCTTACATTGCCATCTATCACTCTCCCCTTTGCAATATTCTATTCTAGGCACACTAGACTTGTGGATGGATCACTCAACCTTTGGCGAACTCATTGCTACCTTGAGAGCATTTGTGCTCTTCTTGAGTCACTTTCTTTGGAACTCTTTTCCAGGTATCCTTTACGTCTTCAGTTTCTTTGGGCTTACTTGATCCAAGTTTGATGGATATGTCTGATGCTTTCTTTGTTGTCTGACTACCTATGGCAAATCCAAACTTGGAGATCTTTGTAGGCATTGTTGGGCACTCTGAAGCTTCTACTTCAGGTGATCACTTCTCAGCACTGCCACTGGAATTTTCCCCTCCGTTACTCCGGATGCTCCAGCTCTCTTTGAATTCTCAGCCTTTTCCTCTCCCGCCTTTCTGTGTGCTATTTTCCTGAAATCAGAAATGACACATTTGTAAGAATTGCATATTTTTAAAGACACAGCTATTAGCACATTAAGAATGAATAAAAAAATTACTGCTTTTTACAACTATAAGCATTTACTCCTAAATTACTCCTCATTACCTAAACTGTCTGGCTCCCAGGAACACCCTTACAAGAGAAAGGGGGGAATATTGTATTGGAAGGAAATTGTTGCTGGACAGTTGACTGAAAGTAAATTTAGATAAAATTAAAATATAATTTTTTCCTTAAGGGAATTGTTTTGTTACCATATTATTAGGTATTGCATTGCTACCAGTAGATATAGATGCTTAGCTCTTTTACAAAAAAGTATTTAAAAAAATTTCTATGTGAAGTATTGAGTATTTGAAATAACTCATTTCACCCTAATGGTCTTGTCTGCCTTCATTAGTCTTCAAAGAACAGCCATTTGCTACCAAAGTAAATCAGTATTTTGAATGTGCTTCTCTTGGTCTTTGTCTGTTCACTAGCTAGTTCCTGTAAGCATTTCCACCATAACTTGAAGCAAATTACAAGGAAGCTGTTTGTTTTAAAATACAAACCACCACCATAAATCTATATGTACATATTGCTCAAGTATTTAATGAAAGGTATAAACACGGAAAAAAATTAACATTGTAGAAGATGGAAAACAGTAAGATATATTTTCTGTGACTTTGTCTACGTATTTACATTACTAAGTTGTTAACTCCAACTTGAATTGGACTCACTACAGAATGTCTTATTAGAACAGTTATGTTATGTATTTTAAACATATACATACTGCCCAGTGGCCTCTCAAAATCATATTGTAGGTACTGAAAATAAAAGGAAAGAAAATGGATCTTAAAACTAATTTTATGGAATTGCTAATCACATATACTGTTAGATTTGTATACTGTAGGGTGTTTTGTATTTTTGTATTGTATAAAAACTTTTTAAATGTGACAGTTAAATGAATCTTTGAAAGGATAGTCACAGACAAAAGAGAAATGATATAGTGATTTCCTTCAGAATTCCTACAATGTAAGGCCTGTGATTTGGCTCAGTGATTCTGCTGCCTGCCTCTCAAGCGCATGAGCCCAAGTTCTATCCCCTGTATCAAAAAGAAAAAAAAATTCCTGCAATGTTAAATTTGGGAGAAGTTTCAGACTATTTTATTGGTGATAGTTACTTAATGAACTTTTTAAATAGGTAGTAACTCCCTAGAAGAAACCTTTTAATATGCTGAATAAGTTGTTTTACATTAAAATTTAGAGTAAGCCGCAAGTAAACCAATAGAAATGTATATAGAACTACTAGTTCTTACATGATTTAATTATATCAAGATACATGAATTTAACTTTAACTTACATTTATGTAGGCAAACTACTCATTTTTGTCCATTTTACTATTGGTTAAAATAACACCTCTCCTACATACTTTTTTCTTCACCCAAATGAAATATTAATCTAAGGTCAATATGAGGAGAGAAACAACTGAGACGAATGTGTTTACTAAGTTAAACAGTAAATTTTGCCAAACTCAAACTCAAAAAAAAAAAACCTAAAAAAATCAGACCCCCCAAAATATAAAATCCCAATTAAAAATGGGCATCAGAAATGAACAGACATTTCTCAGACAAAAAAGTAAAAGCAGCAAATAAAAAAATGAAAAAATATTCAACATCACTGGTCATTCAAGATAGGCAGATGAAAACAATTCTGAGATTCCACCTCATCCCAGAAAGAATGTCTTCTTCTATCAAGAAATCAACCAATAACAAATGCTGGCAGGGTTGTGGGGAGAAAGGAATCCTTCTTCATTCTTGGTGGGAGTGCGGATTGGTGCCACCACTATGGAAATCAATATGGAGATATCTCAAAGAACTGGGACTAGAGGTTCCATTTGACCCAGCCATCCCTCTGCTGGGTATCTTCGCAAAAGAATTAAAAGAACCATACCAAAGTGATATACGTGCACCCATGTTTATAGCAGTACAGTTTGTAATAGCTACAAGTTGGAAATAGCCCAATTGCCCATCAACTGGAGACTGGATAAAGAAGATGTTTTTGTTTGTTTATCATAAAATGGAATACTACTCAGCCATAAAGAATGAGAAACTAGAGACATTTATAGCTATATGGATGCATATCGAGGCCATACTCTGAAGTGAAATAAATACATACTTAAATACATTTTTTGTATTTATAAATATAAATATTTAATAAATAAATAAAAATTTATAAATATGCCTAAAATGTACCAATAAACTTAATGGAAAAGAAAAAAAGATCCAAAATATGGAAAGCTGAGTAAATTTTGAAAAAAGGGAATTTTGTAATGCCTTGCTTATGAAAGAAAATTTAGATCATAAAGATACAATGATTTAAGGTTAAAGGTTAATGAGACTAGCAGAGTGTATATGGGATGAAAAGTGTAGACAGAACAACCACAGTAACTATGACTATGTAATTGAACCACTACAACCATATAACTGCAAACACAGTAGCGTTGTCTTCCCAAAAGTGTTCAACAAGTAATTGGCGTATTATTAGCTCAATAGGAAAGGTAAACAATTCTTTTTTTTTTTTTTTTTTTTTTTTTTTTTTAAGTACAGTTACATTCATCATTGGGAGATCGTACCTTTACATGACAGGTCTTGGTTCTATCAAAAGTCTTGTCAAAAATCTGGGCCTTTCATTATAGCTATAATGTGGCTGATCGCCCTTTGGAACAACACATGACATGCATTCATCAGCTTTCCATATGTCAAATACCTGTGATAATCAGCTGATAAAGATAAAATGTTTATTTGTCTCAGAGTTTCAGAGGTTCTAGTTTATAACTGGTTGGTCTCATTTTGGAAGGGGTGGCTGTAGTGAAGCCACATATCATGACAAAAGTATGATGGTCAGGTCCTTCCTGTGTGTGAAATGATTTAGCCTAAATCCTTCATTAAATTTGATACTTTTCAACTTCACTTGTCACCTGAACACTCTCTCTCACCCAGTTACCTGGATATTTTCTGTAGTGAATATATATATTTGTCTACTTTGACTGCTTGCTGTCTGCTTCTTGGCTGAGCCAACTCATACTCTTTTTTAACCAGTTCTAATTTAGACGGCCGATGTTTTTTTACTCATATATGTCATTAGATATCTTGATCTTTGCTAGAGTCCTAGGAAAAGGCTAGAGGCCAGGAAAATCATTAAGCTTCCAACAAGGACACGAGCATCTACGGAGACCAGCCTAAGATATTAGAGAAAATAAACTTTTAAAAATTGAAGAAAAGCAAAATCAGCTTGAAGAAAAACATATTTGTTGCTAGTTATTAATATATTAATTCTATGTCAGTCCTATATATTTGTATTATATTAGAGTTTTAATCCAGTATAACTCATTGTCCATAAAAGTTATTAGCCTGAAACTGAATATGAATAAGATAGTAACAGACGTTATAATGGCATTATTAAAACCTAATGGTACCTGCATATATCCACTGACATGAGGAATGATTTTAAAAATATATTATTCAGAGACTACTATGAATCAAAATATACAAGTTGAGTTGTGGTGCCTCTTATGAATGAAACTAAATCTTTCTTAGCTAGCTCTTTCTTCTAAAACTTTCCGATGAATTCTATTGTGTGGAATATATAATGTTGAATTTATCAGTTCTGAGCATTGCCTCATTAAATTATTTTTGCTCTGTAGGGTAGGCAGTATTATCTTAATTTCAACCATGCATGAAGAAATTTTAAATAACTTACACTGAATGTACTTTATGAGTGGTAAAGTCTTGAACAAGATCCTATAAATCTGATGCTGAAAGTTTCTTTAACTATGACATATATTAAAAGAAGAACTTTTATTGTTTACAATTTAAATACACATCTTTAAATAAGTTTATCTTCTCTGCAGATGTAATTATATTTTATTAATAGCTTACATATATACTGTACAAGTTGGGTCCACTGATTTGGGAAAAATTTTATGTAGATAATGTCTTCAGCATAAGCAAAAGAAAATGCCTATATAATTATATGTGCATCATGGTATTTTATTGATGACTGATTAACTTTTTATGATGTACTTGCTTTGGTTTTACAATTCCAACTTTTCCCTGGTAAGGACCTTGACAAAGGTAAATTGAGAATGGCTTTGTAGTTCCTGCCTTTAATTGCTGCATGTGTAACATGATGTTATTTGTTTTGTAGAGTTGATATTCAGACACTGTTTCCATTTCTCTTTTGTTCACATTATTCTGCTTTACAGCAATAGTCCAAGGCTCATAGTCATGTTTTGATTAAGAGAGTAATGCTTTATTAAATTTTGAATAGAGTCTGTTATCAGTGTGGTGTTATTCTTATTGAAATAGCAGCATAATATTCTTCAGCAGCTGCTTTGTGAAAGGACAGCAAATTGTGATTTCTATCCTTACTCTGATTCCTAGCTGTTTACAGTGGTTTAAATAATTCTCATTATGAAAATTCTCAATTTTAGTTTGAGATGATATTTGCACTGATTCTATTATCTTTAAATACATTGGTGGTGTGGTCCACTTCTCCCACCTTTATTATTACTTCTTGAATAGACGAAGATATATCTACAAGAAGTTCTGATTTCTGCTCTAACTTCTGCTTAGTGCATCTAAAACATTTCTGAGGCTCAGATGACTACTTCAAAGTTTTCCTATATCTTTGATTTTCAGTTTTACTTGGACCCTGAAACACAAGATCTATGAAGACTTTTACAAAAGATATAGGAAAAAGGCCAGAAATTGGAATTTAAGCACTCTTAGATATTTGAGCCATCAAAAAGAATTTCCTTTCATGAGTTTCAGCCTCAGGTACAGTGGAAGGGTGGGGCTAGATAATTTTAATCTGCCTAATTTATAATTTTATGATAAATACATTTATTTATTTAGTCTTCTATTTTGTATGACCTATGTTATGATTCATAAATATACTAACAACACATTCATGTATTTACTGAGTACCTGGTATGGCAGAAGTGGTTGATTTGAGGCTTCTGCTCACTCCTAATGGCAAATGTTTCATATGTATGAAATACATTCATCACTGAATTACTGTTTATTCATTCACTGTCTATGCTGTGCAAAGGACTGTGCTTGATGAATGGAAACAAGAAGAAAAGCTCTTTTATGATTGATGGGAATTTGTAGAGTAGCATAGAACCTAGCCAGAGCAAATGGGCAAAAATAAGATTCAAACTTGTAGTCTTAATTTCCTTATGCAAGGATTGTGTCTAGCTGAGCTGAATACTTGCCATCTCAGCTAGGTAATTGATATTATAGAAGAGGTTTTTCTAAAAATTCCCCTGCAAATACCTATAAAATAGATGCCGATATAAAATTTCATGAAGAATTATTAGTTATTATACTACACCACTGTAGATAACAAATTATCACACATTTAGTGATTTAACAAAACCCATATTTATTTTAACTCTGGATTTCAGAAGTCCATATTTACTTTTAAGCAATCACACTGACTAATGTAGCTATTATGACAATGTGGCCACCATGACTCAAATGACTTCTTTTTTAATCTTTATTAAATTTATTGGTACATTTTTGGTATACAATACAGTTACATTCATCATTGGGATCTTGTACCTTTACATGACTTATCTTGCTTCTTATTTTTCCCCATTCCCCAGTCCTCCCTTCAGCCCCTCCACCCTTCCCTGTTTATAAAGACATTCTTTCCATGTTTTTCCTTTTCACATATTTTTTCTTTTCCTTTTTCCCCTTTCCCCTACCCTTCCCACTTCCTCTACTCTTTTAGACTTTACTTCCTATTGCACAATATCAATTATACATTTTAATCCTTCTTTACGCTTTCACAATTATAGCTAAGTGGATGCACATTGAGGCCATACTCTTTCGTAAAATTAATAAACGACACATGTGTAAATAGTTTCTCTGGTCTGAAAAAGACTCAAACTATTTCTAAACAGTCTACTTGGCAACTACTGGTCAAACCAGATAGCAATTATTCTTATTTTTGAGAACTTGCTAATTGTCAGGTCATGGTATTGTCCATGTTAATCCTCATAACAAAACATTGAGTTAGGTACTACTTTTATCTCCACTTTTAGATGAGGGAACTAACACAAAGAGGTTAAGAAATTTGCCCCAAATTACATCTAAGATGAGGAAGAGATGAACTCAGGCCTTATGGCTTCACAGTACAAATGTACTTTCTAGGAAGCTCTGAAAAATATTTTAGAGTCAAATTCTCCTCAGTAGTATTCAACTGCATTTATTCTAAATTTACGATGGAGAGATAATGCAGCATAGAAGTCAGAGAAACTCCCAGTTCTTTTGCTTCTGAAATGCCCATTCTAAAGATTAATTGACTTCTTTGTTACTCAGCTTTATTTTGAAAACATTTCCCATTTTACCCTTTAGGTATACTTTGACTTCTGATATTGTAAGAGATTATTAATATAGAGGAAATAAGTACTATGATTTTAATAACCTTGAACATCTGTTCTATAGCACATGACCGGGTAGTTTTACAAAGTCAAATAACTGACTTTTTGCAAACTTTATAGAGCTACTGTCCTAAATGCGCCCTTCTTAGGATGATCGTATTAGTTGTTCATTAGGCTTTGTTCAGAATGCTGTTTGACATATTTTCAAATTTAATTTACCTGTAAAAGAAAATATTGCCTATTCACTAAACAAACAAACAAAAAAACCCAAAACCAAAACAAAAAATCCTCATAGAAGGCTCTAAAGGCAATTCCAGAAGAGATCTTTCTGTTATTATTGAGACAATTCTCCAAAGCAGTATATCTCTTTCAAGGTGACTGCTGTGAAGACAATTTGTAGAGACGGAGGTGCAGAGGGAGAAGGGCTGCTCCATTTGGTTTGACTGTCAGAAATGTTACCTACCCTGATCTACTCAAATAAAGTATCAATCTTTGACTGCAGTAGTCTATTTAAAATCCTACCCAGAGGAATTCTTCTCCTTGAATATCACAAAATAATTAGATTTGAATATGTGAATCACTGAGTAGAATGATAAGTAGATATACGGTTGGTATATGAAAGTTTCGAGGACATTTCCAATTTTTATTCATTAGAAGTAGCTATGAAATATTCTTTAGCCAAGTATAGCTAAAAAGCATCACTCTTTTGGTTCAAACTTTTCTTCTTCAGTTGTTCATGAACTGTTAACAAGTGTTGTGTGTGACTGTTACTAATCATTAATATCCTGGTTTGGTCTATTTCCTTCCTTCCATTATTGACCTTGTCTTTGTTTTCTAATTACAAACGTCTTCAAAGCTCACCTCAAGTGCAGAATAGTATTACAGACATCTGTGTGACTCTTCAAAATGTTTGCTTCTGTAAATAAATAAATATATATGAACTGTTAACAAGTGTTGTGTGTGACTGTTACTAATCATTAATATCCTGGTTTGGTCTATTTCCTTCCTTCCATTATTGACCTTGTCTTTGTTTTCTAATTACAAACGTCTTCAAAGCTCACCTCAAGTGCAGAATAGTATTACAGACATCTGTGTGACTCTTCAAAATGTTTGCTTCTGTAAATAAATAAATATATATAATTGTCTTTACCTGTATTAACATTGGTCTTCCTTTAAAGCAGTAGTTAAAGAAGTGTTTTTAACTCATTTGTTTTGGTAGAAAGAGTGAGTTACTAAATAATCTAAGCTAAAAATGGAGTCTCTCAATAGGAGGATATGTAGCCCACACAACACAGATACACATGCATTCATACACACATGTACAAGAGTTTTAATACCAAGAAATCTTGTGTGTCATACAGTTAGGCATCCTTCGTGCTTTCCATTGCTCCAAAAGGTTCGACTTTGTCCACTTCAGGTCCAGTTTTATCCAGGATAATTTGCATTTCAAAGAATGCCCACACTCTTAACTCATTGCTGGTGGACAATTCTTCAGTTCTCTGTTATCTTTAAAGCTATCTTAATTCACTAAGGCAACAATATTCCTCTGAACTTTGCCATCCCACGCCCTTGTAACTTAAACCTATAGTACACACATCCTTATAAATTCAGTGTTTACTTAAAATGTTTGCCAGAGGGGAAAGTCTAGCTATGCCAACATGTACCAGATTCTGCCTTCTTACAGACTGATGGAGGAACATTCTCTTTGAAGAATAGCTCATCAACTTTCAGAAGAAAAATGTCTTGTACAAATATTGTATCTTTAAAGTGTTTTAAGCAAGTGCTTCTGTCTACTTTTTGCATACATATCATAACTGTGATCACAAATGCTAAGAAATTTGGCTTTAAAACCAATAAGTTACATAGTAAAATATAAAAAATGTAGGAATTATAGATAGAAAATAAATAGTATAATGAATATGATCAAATATAGATTATTTATTAAACTAAAAATTTTCTTAAGATCTTACTAACCTAAAATTTATTGAAACATAAACTCAATTTCTAAACAAAATATCTGACTTTCCAAATAGCAAACACAAATATCTGAATTATTTAATATTGTGATAATTCTCACATATAACCTTGTTTACGTAATACCTCAGCCTCTGAAATATTAAATGTGAAACAGAAAATAAGGGAACTTGTTCAATTTTCATTAGAAATCTTCCAAAAATGCCCATCAGCTAAAATTTTGAAATACGTCAATTCATTTAGTTTATATTAGACTTTGGTCCTAGAAATCTTGGACATTCCATACATGTCTAAAATTTTATCTTAGTTTTAAGCCATTTAACCATCAACTTTTCACCTGTTTATTATTTTAATTTTTTACTTTAGAAAGCTTATATTAACCAGGAACTAGAACAAAATCATGAGGAATGTCATTCTTAGACTTATTTAAGCCTAGAAAAGACACAAGATGTGCTGTTACCATCCTATATGAGTCTTTTACTCAACACCCACAGCTTTAAAAAAAAAAATCTTTATTTGGCTCTCACAGTTTCCAGTGGATTCTTTCCTAAGTCAGCTAATTCAACATCAGCAGTAGCATGGTGGGAAGGCTCTGCAGACAGCAAGTGTTCATCTCTTGTCAGCCAGGAAGCAGAGAGAGAAGGGCAGGGGCAAGAACACACCCTTTCAGGTCACACTCCCAACAGTGGCGTGGTCCGAACTCTGAACAACACAATCCAAGCCTCATGATCCCATCACCTTTCAAACACCCCACCTCTGAACACAAACTTTTCATAGACAATTTAGATATCAACCATAACACTTGAGGGATAAGTCGTTTCATCTTGGCCCTCCTACAGTCAGGAAAGAAGCAAAGTTCCTAGTGGAACTATTTATATTTTAGAGGCAAACCCTTCTTCACTTGGGGGTGTTTCTCTGAGCCATTCACCTAGTGTCTTGAAAAAGCTGCTAATTTTGAGTGGGACCAGAATAATAGAAAACTATATAAACACTGTGTAGTCTGCTCTGCCACTTTAACTTTATGATCCAGTAGATCCAGTGGTACTTGAATTATCAGTAGTAAGTACAGATTCTGTTTGGAGTCCCTGGCAAATCCTCATAGACGAATCACAACAAGGCTCTAGAAATACCTCCTAGAAACACATTACCATGGGACACAGAGATAGCATGTGACCTGAGATGACCATTTTAAAGTAGTTATTGACCTGCCAGGTCCTAAATTTGTATATGCACAATAGTCTATTATTAAATGAAAGTGATATATGCGTGATCAAACAAGAGCAGGTCCAGAAGATAGAATGCAGTCTATGATCAGTTGACAGAGTAATGGAAGACTAGCACACAGTTTACAGAAGATATTCCCTGTTACGTGTGCATCCCTTGAAAGTGAACATTTTCAGCATAACAACCTTTTTCCATGACAACCCTGATGGACACTGGTAAAGGGAAATCTTCACAGTGGGCAGAGTTTGGAGCAGTGTGCCTGGTTATACATTTTACTTGAAAGAAAAAATGTCCAGAAATTTAAATATACTAATTCATGGGTCATAACCAATGGTTCAGCTGGATGGTTAGAGACATGAAGGGAACATTAATGGAAAATTGATGATAAAGACAAAGAGGCAAGTGGATAGATCTCTTGATATGAGCAAAGAAGGTAAAGATATAAGTGCTCACCAAAAAGTAACCTCAACAGAAGAGGACTTTAGTAATCAAGAGGCTAGGATGACCCACTCTACAGATAGCTGTTAATCTCTTACATTAGCCACCCCTGCCATTGCTCAATGCATTCATTAACAATGTGGCCATGGTGGCAAGGATAGAGACAGATGCTACAAGGGCTCAGCAATATGGACTTGCTTTCACCAAGGATGACCTGGGTAAAACCAGTGCTAAATACTTGTCTTGCCAGCAGCAGAGACCAACACTATGTTCTTGACATATCACCATTCCATAGGATGGTCACCCTGCAACCTGGTAGCAGGTTGAAATATTGAAACACTCCCTTCATGAAAATGGCAGCACATTGTCCTTATTAGTATACATACTTACTCCAGGTATAAATCCATCTTCCCAGAAAAGCAATGTTTCTGCTAAAGCTACCATCCATACAGAACACTTCATCCACTACCATGGTATTCCATAGAGAATTACTTCTTATTAAGAGCTCATGCTCATGGAATATGTTGGTCCTGTTATGTCCTTGCCATCCAGAAGCAGTGACCTTAATAGAACAGAGTGTTGGAATGTCCTCTTGAAAATGTAATTACAGCACTAGATAAATGGCAATACCTTGCAGGACTGGGGCAAAATTGTCCAGAAAGCTGTATACTCTCTGAATCAGCATCAGATATATGGTACTGATTCTCCAGGATTCACAAAACCAGGAATCAAGTGATGTAAATGGGAATGTTATTACTCACCATAATTCCAAGGATCCACTAGCAAAAGTTCTACTTCCCACAACCGTATGTTCTTTGGCCTAAAAATCTTAGCTCCAAAGAAGGGAAGCCTTATCCAGGAAGTATAGCAATGATTCAGTTGAACTAGAAGCTAAGAATTCCAAACTGGTCATCTTGGGCACTACAATGACTCTGAGTCAACAAGCTAAAAAGGGAAGTATGGGATTTGCAATGGTGATTCACCCAGATTACCTAGGGAGAATGGGACCACTACTACACAACAGAGGTAAGAAAGCATATGTTTGGAGAGTAGGGAATCTTAGAGGGTATCTCTGAGTATTACCATGCCCTATTAAGAAAATCTGTTGGAAACTACATTAACCAGATCCAGACAGAATAACAAATGGCTTAGAATCTTCAGGAATGAATGAATGAATGCATGACCTACTCTACCAGATAAATGACCAAAACCTGGTGAGGTACTAATGAACATCAAGGGAATAAAGAATGTATAATAGTAGAAGGTAGCTATAAATACCAGCTATGACTATGTGATTAGTTATAGAAATGAGGATGTAATTGTCACGAGTGCTTCTTTCCTAGTTTGTTAATATGTTCATAATGTATGCCTGTGTTTTGTAGGTATCTTTTTTCTTTCCTTGTAACATAATTTTGAATAAATTAATATCAATTATTAATATTTGCTACATATACATTACAATATTTAAACTATAGAATGTCAGGAGAAGAGTATCACCCAATGAAAATCTCTGTTTTCTGGTGAAGGAATTAGTGTTTCTGTTCATACAAAGGATGGTTATAGTATTTCAGTTGTACTTATTCACTTGCTATTTTAATTTGAGATTAAATATGGTTTAAGGGGATGTGTCTGACTGTGAAGTTGACAAAGTGTGGATTGTGACCACTAATCATAATATGTCAACTTGAATAGATGAAGTAATATCTAGCAGATTAGTAAAGCGCAGTTCTGGGAATGTCTATGGATGATTGTCATGAAGGCCACTAAATTGAGGGAAGAAGAAGCCCCATCCTAAAGATGGGTGGCATCAACCAAAAGGCTTGTATTCAGATCTGAATAAAAAAGGAAGGAAGAAGGAAGTGTCCTAGCTTCTAAAGAGTTCTAGTTTTTATCGGAACATTTGGATATTGGTTTCCAGTTTCCTCAGCCTTCCAACACAGACATCGGTGACTGTATAGTGAACTTTGAGGCCTCTAATGTTTAGACCGGAGTTGTATTCTTGATCCTGCTTGTTGTGCAGCTGCTATCTTCTTAGGATGAGCAGCTACCGGATCTCCGGATCTCCAACACTCATATGACCATTGTAGAGTTTTCCTCCCCTTATCCCATTGATAGCCATTGCAGAGTCTCCACTTCTTATAGTGTAAACCTACTAATAAATCCTCTTGCATAATTATGGATATGTTTTTAAATTATTTTCCAGAGAACCCTCACACACACCCATAGCATAAGGGCTGCTGAAGCATCACTGTATAATTTGGATTATAATAAAATTATCTTAATACACAACTTACATTTTAATTCTCAAAGAAATAAATACACTAACTAATTTTAAATATACTTAATAATGTCTTGTGGAGTAGATTAAACATGTATTGAGTAGACATTAAGCATTTTATGGAGATCTAACATCCCGTAATAAAAGACTTTATAACCTCTATAGTGGCAGTTTTCCCAAGGATCAAGAGAATCACTTTGACGTGTGTACAGAGAATGCCCAGAATAGTATAGCTGCTTCAGCTGTAAGTATCTGGATTAAGCAGATGTTTTCAAAGCCATCACAAAACTTGATATTTTATTAATATGAGATATTTTATTTATATGAGAGGTCAAATAAGACTTCTGGTCTCCAGTTTCTTCAGCCTAAAGAAAATTAACAAATGGGTGTCAAAGCCGAAATGATTTTGTGATTAACAGAATATGCCTTGGAGGCTAAGAAGGAGATTTTGCAAAGTAATATCAGGTAGCTCTAAATTTGCCTAAAGATTTTTCTTTTATAAAAGTCTACCTTGTAATTTGGCTTATACTTATCTCAGACTCTGACAATTATGGGTCTATGACAATTATGTTTAATATATCAAAACCTGTACGAAGGATCATATACAATTTTAATGACTTGAATCACAATTAGTGATATTTTACCTTTACATGTTTATTTTTCTCTAACTCATTAGCACAGTTTAAATGTGACTTGAAAAATTTATTTCCTGATTTAAGAAAATGACAGCAAAAATGTAAAATCTATTATTTATTAGTTTTAAAAAGTTAAATATAGAGCTTGTCTTTTCAAGAAAAATTCTGGATAGATATTAAATCTCACAAGAAAACTACAAACAATTGAAGTACAACTACTTTTTTTTTTTGAGACAAGGTCTCATTGTAGTTCAGACTGATAGTTAAGCTGGCCTTGAACTTGCCCACATTAGTACACATTTACTCTTAAATGTACACAGTAGTTCACTGTGTAGTTAAGCTGACCTCAAACTTGCAATGATTCTCCTGCCTCAGCTTTCTGTATTATGGGATTACAGGCATGTGCCACCAATTTTTTCAATTTTAATTTCAAAATGGTTAATGGTTAATGAAAATGGTCATTATCATTATTACTGAGAAAAGAGAAGGGAAGAGTTAATAAGACAAATTTTGGTTCATTTATCTAACCTGTGATTTTTGTTCTCTTCTTGGTTTTAACATTGAAGAAAACAGGGTGTTTACAGAAGCAGTAGAAAAAAAGGAGAAAATGCTTGATATTTGTTTGATCTTTGTGTAAACACTGAAAGGAGTTTCTAAAGAATTTGTAATTAGGTTTTGCTTCTGTTTTTAAATTCCAACTTCAAGAATATAATCCAACTAAGAGAGAATACATAGTGTAATCGTGATCTGAGATGTCTCTACAGCTGTGTTGAATTGTTGCTAAAGTCAGAGCCTGGACACATGTTTTTTTGGTTAGATCTTCAGGTATGTCTCTTCCTGGGAATTTTCTTCTAGCTTCTCCTTTTCTTCACAGCCCTCTGACCCTATTAATCTATTTCCATTGGTGATTAATTTTGAGCACCCGCCAGTTGTAAATCTGGAGAGGAGATAAGAAATTTTAAGTCCTGATATCAGGAGTACAGGAGGATGAACCCTTTCAACGAGCTTACTTCTGAACAGAAATTTTAAAAATAAGTAATACAAGAACGCTCTCAATATTATTTTTTGATAGTAAAACTCCTCTCTTATTGGCATAAAAGTCTGCCTTCTTCCAAATGTTGAGGTTTTATTTCCTAAGTCCTTCAGATGTTGTGCAGCTCTGGAAATACTTGACTGTGTTTATGTGTGGGGGCAGGGGTGAAGGTAATAGTGGTAAGGAGTGGAGATTGACACAAAAAACTTCAACCCATTATCACCTCGCATAAGATACATTTAGAGAATTACATTCTACTTATTCTTAATTTAGGATTATGAAACAAAATTTTTACTTTTAGGTTTCCAAGTCTTTCTGTGACTTTGGTGATCAAAAACACTAGAATCTGAATTTTGTCTGGATTTGGACCTCATCTGAGAATGGTTCTGATCCTTTTCTATTATATAGTACATGTCAAGCAACAATGCTAGGAAATACATCTTGATAAATTGGGCAATATTTCTTCATCACAATCTTGTGAGTACAATTTTATCCCTAATCAAATACTTGGTGATAAAATTTTAAAAATAGACTTTAGATATATATGTCATAAAAGAAACTGTAAAAGAAAAATAGACATCAAGAATAATACAAATAAAAATAAAAAACACAAAAAGAATAATGAAAAATCATATAACATGCTATTTCTATTAAAAAAAATCCAGTATACAGTATACATAAAATGGACCCTTATATCCAATAAAATATACATGTAAAATTTAAGAAAATTCTAGTGCTTGATAATTTGACCCATAATTGATAATCTTGATAAAACAAACAATAAACATTAAGAAAAGGCAAACAAAATGCAATAATGATTTTGATTGTTAGCTTAAAATTTGGAAGACACATGTGGAAATAATTTTGTTAAGCCAAGTTTCTTAAAAAACTCTGTCAAAGGATTTTTGAACAGATTTCTTTTTTACTCTCAAATGTCTTGGAAGCAAAGAGAAGCATTAAAAATTTTAATTTTAGAACTCTGAAAGTAATATAGTAAATATGCTATAATTGACAATTTAAGGAATTTTTTCTATTTAAAATATCATAATTAGTTAATATTAGCAATAACAATAGATAACATTTGTTATCAGCACGTTTGTTGTGCCAAACATAGAACTTTGTATTTTCTTTATAAATTATTCTTTCATTGTCTTCTATCTCTGCAAACTTTTTTTGTGCTTACAAAATAATCTTAGATGAAATGAAGACCCCAAAATATGTAAGTGAGAGCTGTGCCAATACATCATTTTAAAGAATAAGAACATTTTTCTGGTTGTCAGGAAGCAAGGGTTCCTAAGCATCCCTTATTTGATGTCTAAGCAGGTATTAGGTAGCATGTGAAGTCCACATATGGAATTAGAGGAGAGGTAGAAACCATTTTATAAACATTATCGTCTCACTTGGATATGAACTTGGCTTTATAGAGTCTTCTGTTCTCATACTTTCCACACATACTAATATACAAAAACACCTCCATGCTCCTTCATTTAATAGAATTCTGCTATATTGAAGGACTCATACATTACAGAAAATTTTTAGTAATAACAGAAGTGTTTTTATTATCTGTTAATTAAGGATTGAGTCATTTACTTAGGAGGTAAGCATCCCTACAAAGAAAAGCAATCCTTTACTCATTTCATTATTTCTAATAGCATTGTCCATTGTATACTGCTGAATTGGAAAAATAATTTCCATTGGATTTCTATAAAGACAATATTAAAGTATATCAGTGATTGGCAGCTGACTCTCTGCTTTTAAATCAGGGGAGATATTGAACTACTCTGACCAGTACTCTAAAATAAGTACCTTAACGCAAACAGCAGTGTCTTCATGCAAATTCCTTTTACTTGGAGACTGCCCTGGTTCCTTGCAGCTTTAAAGAGAATCTTGACTCTTAGAATGTTTGTTTGTGTATTTCCTCAAATGGAAGAACATATGTGAATTGCAAGATTCAGGCTTATAAATTGGTAGCAAATAAATAAAGCCAATATTTCTAGTAAATAAACTATTGTCCGAAAATTGTTCTTTCAATGAATATGTGCGTGCAACCTTTAGTAAGCCATCTGATTAGTATTTTAAAATAATAAAATGAATTACATATTTTATACTCATCACATGCAACATTGTCCTTGTATAATTGCAGATTTTTTAAAAGCTACTAAGCTTGGAGGTAAATTGGAGTATATTTTTCCTTTTGCTTTCTCCTAACATTTTTCCTTTTACCTAATTTTAAGAAGTCGGTAAATAAATAAATAAAATAATAGCAAATATATAAAATGTATACAGAAATATGTATATATATATTTAGAAGCACTCTTCACAAATATGGTTCATATTTAGAAAGTGGTATTGAAAAGACAGTTTAGTAATACTAGTTATATTGGTTGTGTGTGTGTGTGTGTGTTTAATTATAATGTTTTAATGTTTGGTAAGTGGTACCAAGATATGCAGATCCGCTAACTTATAGAATAGTAAGCCTGTAAAACTTGATGACTTGAATGCTAGCTTTGGCAGCACATATACTAAAACTTGAGGACTTGACTAAGGAGCAAAGATAAAAGACCAGCATACTGAAAAGGATATCATTATATGATTACTCTATTATAGATGGTTTTAGAAACAAAAAATTATTATGTGATGTATATCATTTATTTCTATTGATGATATACTTCATTTATAGTCAGCTATCGCTTACTGAAAGAAATCAGTATTATGAATAGTAGGTCAGTAAAAATATTGAGGCATGCCCAAAGAATCTTAAGTCATGTTAAACCACAGATTTGTTGTCAAAGAACATTTGTTATAAGCAGATATATCATAACGGTGTGTACGAGGTACATTATTATTATCTATAATATTAACCAAATGTGCTATTTTGAACACATTATACACATTTTTTACTCAACCCTTCAATAAGTCTATGATATTTTCATTTTATGTATGCCAAAAGTAATGTTGTTATGATTTAACCAAGATATATAATTAAGAAAAATGCGGGCTGGGGATTTAGCTCAGCGGTTTGGTGGCCTGCCTTGCAAGCACAAGGACCCAAGTTTAATCCCCGGTACCAAAAAAAAAGAAAAGAAAAGAAAAATGTTTTTGTAAATTATAAGATATAAATTACAAACTAATTTAGATTTCCATTTTTTTGTTCTTTTTATTGAGTTTATTGGTACATTCTAAGCATACAGTACAGTTACATTCATTATTGGGATCCTGTACCTTTACATGAGAGGTCTTGGTTCTCTTTTTTTCCCCTTGTCCCTGCCCTCCCTTCACCCCCTCCTCCCCTCCCCATTTACAAACACTTTATTTCCATTTTTTTCATTTTCTCATATTTTTTTTCTTTTCCCTTATTCCCTTTCCCCTACCCTTCCCACTTTCCCTATACCTTTAGCCCTTTTCTTCCTATTTCAAGTTATTAATTATCCCATTAGGATCTTATGTACTATTATGGTTTTAAGCACCAGACAAACTATTTGGTATTTAGCCATGTGTGACTTATTTATTTCACTTAGGAGTATATCCTCAAAATGTATCCATTTTCCTATGAATGACTTATTTCTCATTCTTTTTGGCTGAGTAGTATTCCATTTTATAGAAAAACCACATCTTCCTTATCCAGTTTCCAAATGATGGGCAAATGGGCTTTTTCCATGTTTTAGCTATTGCAAACTGTGCTGCTATAAAGATAGGTGCACATATATATGATTCTTTTAATTCTTTTGGAAAGACACCCAGCAGAGAAACGGCTGGGTCAAATGGAACCTCTAATCCCAGCTCTTTGAGGTATTTCCATATTGGCTTCCATAGTGGTTGCACCAGTCTGCACTCCCACCAACAATGGAGAAGGATTCCTTTCACCCCACAACCCCACCATTTGTTACTGGTTGATTTCTTGATAGCAGCCATTCTTTGTGGGGTGAGGTGGAATCTCAGTGTTGTTTTCATCTGCATCTCTCGAATGATCAGTGATGTGGAACATTTCTTCATATACTTACTTGCTGCTTTTTAAAAAATAAATCTGTGATAGATTTTTTTAAAAGCTGAGGTTTGGATGTTTAAAATTGTTTGCTCAAAGTCAACTTAAAAGGACCAGAGAGAGCTGGTATCAAATGCGTGGAGATATTGGTAAAATGTGGAAACTCTGTCCATTCACTGTGAAGTCACTTGTGATAGTTAATATAGACTGTTAACGTGAGTGGCTTAAAAGATTATTAAAACACACTTCTGAGTGTGTCTAGCTGAGTCATGGGGGTGTGACCTTAGGGACTATATCTGGTCTCTCTCTTCTGTCTCTCTGGTCTCTCTTACTATGAGCTCTGCTTGCCAGACCCCATGAAGTAAGCAACTTTGCTCCTCCATGCCTCTTCACCATGATGTTTACATCCTGGTGCTAGATGACAGTGGTTTGAAACTTCTGAATCAATGAGGTAAATAAAACCCTGTCCCTCACAGCCTCCAGTGTCAGATATTTTGTCATAGCAATAGAAAAGCTGACCAACACAACAATTTTATTGAATAATAGTTTACAAACCATTTATCAATTATTACCTTTTAACTTCCAAACTATTTTGTGTGATCAATACAGAAATTCCACTTGATAGATAAGAAAACTAACATCCAAGTGATTGGATATAGGAACCTTGTTTTTTTGTCTTCAAATTCATTGCTTTTTCTGTAACACAATAAGTTCTATTTCAGAATTAGCAGCATGTTTGGTAAAATAATAAATAAGTACATAACAAATACACAATAAATTGAACAATAATATGGATCTGTTGTGATTATAGTATATAATATAGAAGTTGAGTGTCTGGAGAGACCAATGTAGAGTAATAACAATCTATATTTATTCCTTGCTCCTTTTGCTTCTCAACCCATGCTAATTTCAACATTCTTTCATTTCTAGAATAATTTTTGAAATTTGGTTTCTAATAGACTTTTAGTTAGAAATAATCTAAAGCTAGTAATGCTTGTCTTCTTTCTTCCTTTCCTTCCCTCCCTCCTTCCCTTCCTTTCTTCCTTCTTTCCTTCTTCATCTTTTTCTATTTTTATATCAATTGAGTAGTCTATGTGGCAAGAATACTCACTATTTTATATGGCCTCTGCATGCATTTTTGAATTCTGATTTAGCTTTTTTTTTTTTTTTTTTGCCAGAGCCAAGGTCTGGTCATCACTGACACAATTTCTAATTTTATACCACAGCTCAAAGACTCATGCCAGTGCTCAGAGATTAAATATTAGAGCCATCTTTCCAGGCTAATGGACTGAGTTCCCCTTCCCAACACTTATTAAAATGGGAAATTGAGGCATTTGCCTGAAAACTTATTGAGCCACATGCTATTCTATATGGATACTGCTATCCCTCTCTCCCTGCCTGCACTCTTTGCTAAGATGTGTTGTCACCAGGCATGCCATGTCCCTCCTGTGTCAGTGAGTACTAAAAACTCTTAAACTTTCATCCTTTAGTTAGTTGTGCCATTGAAACCCTGCCCACAATCTAACCCCTGAGAGCAGAGTCCTCTGGAGGGACCCATGCAGGTAGACACACCTCGAATGCTCTTCTGTCAAGTCTTTGCATGGTTCTAGGGACAGAAACTACCAACCAAATTGATAAAAAAATAAATCTCAAAACACTGCATTTAAAATAATATGGCCTTCAAAGGGACCATGATCTCAAAAGGAGCAGTTGTAAACAAATAATTCACATGCTGCTCTAGAAACGTAAGTGAGGTCTATACAGCTATAGAACAAAAATATATAAATAACATAATCCAAGAGGTTAAATATTTCATTAAGGAGAAGGCTCTCATGTGCATTATTTGTGCATAAATAGCAGTTGTTAGGTTTACTGGGGAATAAATCAGTCCATTAAGAGAACCATACATTCTGGGGATCAGCTTGGCAATTTAACAGAGGTGTAGGTGATTTTTTGGCCATTGGTTCTTTGCCTGTGTTTGGCAGAACATGACACTGGAAAGGCAAGTTTGATTACTAAAGTATTATGTCCCATGCCAGGTACTTTGAAAGTCATCCAGTAGACAGGGACAGACATTAAAATGTTTTAACTCAGGAAAGAATTTATGTAAATTACCTTTGGGGAAGATCAGTCTATAATCAGTGTGGTGAGATGAAAGTCATAGAGACTCTCTGGAGAGTTGCATTAGTTTCTTAGGACTGATAGAGCAGAATTCTACAAATTGAGGAGCTCAAACAACACAGATTTATTTTCTCACAGTTTTGGAGGCTAAGTCCAAGGTCAAGTGCTGGCAGGTTCAATTTGCCTGAAGCTTCTGTTTGTTTGACGATGGTTTCCTTCTTGCTGGCCCTTACATGGCTTCTTTGTGCTGGCAAATCCTTGATAATATCCTCTTCTTATAAAAACACCAATCTCATTGGATTATGGCCCCACTCTTACGATTTTAACTTAAAAAAAAAATCTTCTTAAAGGCCTTATCTCAAAATACAACCACACGGAGAATTAGAGCTTCAACATGACTTTGGGGAAGAGAATTCCATAACATTTTGCCTGCTGGACCCCAAAACCACATTCTTCTCACATGCAAAATGTACTCTTCCATTCTCACACAGTTTTGAAAGCCTTATAAATTTTAGCACTATCTCAAGCACAAGTCCCACCTAAATAACATCTGTACCAGGTGTGAGTGATACTTGAGACATAAACCTTCTGGGAACAAAATTTCTGTAGAATCTTTTATGCTTTCAAAATACAATGGAGGGGCAGGTGTAAGATTAACACTCCTATCTCTGGGAGGAATTGAAAGGAAATAAAGAGAGATGCATCTTAAGTGTATTCAAAACCCAATAAAGCAAATTTCATAGGATTTTAAGTCCTGAGAACCATCATTTTTGTCTGGATTCTGTATCTTCCAGGCTCACTGTAGCATAAAATACTGCTCCACTTGTAGCCCTAGGAAGTAGGTGGAAGTGAGCTCCACATTACTCCACATCTCCAAGTGGATGCCTGACTCTTGGGGCACTGGGAGGCTACAGTCTCATCTACTCAATCTAAAGAGTGCCTCAGACATCTGTACCTGCAGTCCAAACTGAAAGTATCTGTACTGGTATAATTCAATCTCTGTTCTTAGGTTGAGATATAATTATTGATCAAATCCAGGAGTTATTGCTTTACATTCTCAGTCTTTCCAATATAAACGGGGATGAGAATTTCCCAAATATTCAGATTATAGCTACTTTTATATAACAGTTCTTTCATTTGCCTCTCTCATGTATTATTACTTCTCAAGAAAGAAAGAATCAAGTTGTAACTTTTTTTTTTTTTGATACCAGAACTCTAATTCAGGCCTTTATGCTTGCAAGGCAGCCAGTGGAATCACTGAGTCAAATCCCTGGCCCCCAGGTTGTACGTTTTATATACTGTGCTTGGAAATCTCAAATAGTCAAGTTCATCTACTTTTAACTTCAACTTTCCACAAAATACTATAACATATTTCAGCCAAGTTATTTTCCTTTCTATCACAAGGATCATCTTTTCCTTAGCATTATGACTATCAGTGCCAGTGCCTGTGTTATTCAGGGTTCTCCAGAGAGACAGAACGAATAGGATGTTTAGTACAGTCATGCGGCATGTAACAACATTTCGCTTAACAATAGAATAAATATACAATGGCGATCAATTACACTATATGTCTCAGTGATGTCATAGCTGACTTACTTTATGTAAGTATGTTCTAATATTTACATAATGGCAAAATTGCCAGATGATGCATTATTTAGAAGAGATCCTTGTTATTAAGAGACACACAACTATATATTATAAGGAATTAATCACTTCTTGTCCTTTTGGCTAAGCTCAAGTGTAGGAATTGACTCACATGATTGTAGAAGCTGACAAATTTGAATTTACATTGTGAATTGACAGGCCTAGGTCCAGAAGAGCTTAAAATGCAACTCCAGTTTTAAGGCTAGCAGGCTGTAACCCCAGGAGAACCAATGGTGCAGATGAATCCTAAAGGCCATATACTGGAAAATTTTCCTTGTGCTTAGAGAGCCTGGCAATTCTCTTTTATTCAGGTCCTGTGTGTATGAGGTGTACTCAAATTATGGAGGCCTATCTACCTTACCCAAAATTCATTTATGTAAATATCAATCATAAAAAACACTCTCTAACATAAGACATAAAAGTACCTATCATAGAAGTGTATTGAATTATCTGCGTGAGAGATACTATAAAAGTATCATCTATGTGATGTTGAAGATGACATAGCTTTCAAAATTATGTGATTGGGAAGTTGGTGCTCTTACAAACTAAAGTATTCATTGGGTTTAGTAAAGAAGATAGGAAAATGCAACTTTGAACATGTTAGGTGCAAAGTGAGTAAGGAATGTAGAGTAGTAGATCTCCAGGGAAAGGGGACTTATAATAGCACAAAAATTTGAGAATTCTGAGCTGCGGAGATCAGTGAAAACTAGGTGGGGATCCAGTTATGCAGAAAATAGAGGGTTAATGTGAATAAAAGATACACCTTTGATGTGTTAGTCTTCTGCAGTTGCAGGCAACAGAATCCTAGTAAAGTAAGTTTAGGATAAAAGAAAGTATTTGGAAATCAACAGTTCTAGGTCAAGAATGAATTGCAAGTAGGTTTTTTTTTTTGGCTTATTATTTTATTTTTGGAGAATGAATATATTTAAGCTACATATTTAGTCACCGAAGGGGCTGATTAAGATAGGAATTTAAAATTTATTAGGAAATATGCAAAAATAGTGAATGAAAAAAGATTCATAAAAAGAATGCAATCCTACTATTGTTTCTCAAACTTGTATAGGAATTACCATATCTGAGCATTTTGTGTAAAATTCTTTAGTTACTAGGATCTTTTATATAATTCATTGTCATCAGATAACTGGGACATGAGATTCTTCATTTCTAGATGTGGTCAGGTATTGAAAATCCCATTGGTCCACAGAGTACACCTTCAATCACAGAAATCTTGGCATGACAGGGGACTTCTCCATAGGATTCAAAGCTTTTTTTCTCTGAAACATGAAAGGAGAAGAATCATGCTTAAAAAATCTGATCAGCCTCATTCATAAAGTTAGATAAGCAATCATAAATATCTGTGGTGAGAGAATGAGTAATTACATTTTTATATGAAAATGCTGAAACATACAGATGTAGCCTGATATACTCATCAGCCAATTTTGATAATCATCAACATTTTAAAATCTTGTTTCACTTTCTATGTCAGCACCTCTTGCATTATTCCACTACTCTAGTATTTCTAAAGGAATCCACATATCTATATGTTTTCTAGAAGCACTTTGATGGATTTCTCTAACAAGAAAACACTTAAAAATTGTAAACATAATAGTGTGACCACAAGGTATGAATTACTGCTTGTTTCAAAAAATGTATTTTCATTTTTTTCATCCTGAGTCAATGAATATCAATTTGATTGAATCAGTATCCACAAAGACCTATTGTTTTTGTAAAATAATCTCTTAAGCACATCCTAATACATAATAGCTACCCCCTCACTATCTTTCAGAACATTTATTTATTGAATAAACTTCTATTTTATTTTCTTTAATATAGCCCTTATTCTGGACCCTGCTATTTTCTCATGCTTCTTGTGAAATGACAAAGGATCTAGAGACCTGATTCAATCTTGTTAATTATTTATTGGCTAGGATAGTTCGTGGATGGTGCTATGTAATTCCTTGCAACACATTTCAGGCATGGGATTTTTTTGTCATTCCTGTTTGCTGATGTTAATATTAATCAATGGGTTCAGGTGTTGCCATCCTCGTCTGTCCATTATAAAGTTACTCATTAACTTCTAACAAATGATTATAACAGACATTAATAATCGCAATTTAAATATGTTACTTGAATAGAGATTTTAAAATGATGGTTTTTCTAATTTTACAATTTTTGTATTTATTAGCTGTTATTCTTCCCTAAAGAAGCATATATGTAATCAAATGTTTCATGCCAGAAAGGTAAGATATATCCATGATTTTCTTCTTAAACTTTTAGTTTTGTCATGGTTTAAGAATAATAATTGTTACTTTAGCAATTTACAAAAGACAGAAAAATTCAGAAAGTGAGGAAAAATCTATAGAATACAATTCTCTAGTTTATTGAATTAACAAATTTAAAGCAGTAAGAAGAAAATAAAGCAGAGAGACATATAGACTAAAAGAATCTAAGCACCTATCTCACATATTCAAAATCTGAGTCATAATTTATTCTAATTTTAAAGACATGAGTGTACACTTGAAAATTCATGTAACTTGGGTGCTGACAAGATATTTAATGATATTAATGAATTATTACTAATTTAACAGTAATAATGATGTGATTATTTTTTAGAAGAATATCCAGAAATATGCATGCAAGGAATGTTATTTTATCTGGTGTCTAAAATTTTCATTTTTAAAGCTTTAATTGAATTTATTTTGAGACCACTGTATATTTATATATGAACATATACAAATATGTACACCTCTACTTAAGAAAAGGTGCATTCTATGTGCTACTTTATAACATTTTAAACTTAATATTGAAAATATTTCTACATGACCATAAATATCCATTTGTATCATTTTAATACCTATATAGTTTTGTATTATATAAAATATTAATTGTTTTTAAGTTAGATGTATATCTCTTTGTCTTGTTTTGTAAATTCTGTTAACGGTTTTTCAGCCATATTCATGTTTTTTTTCTTTGTAAGTTATTAAGTTTGGTGATATAAATTTACCTTCTTTAATTTTACATTTCTGGACATGTTTTTCTGATAGGCTTTGATCTTTCTCTCACAAGATAATAAAATGTATCTCCATCATGTTACATAGTATGTTTATTATATTAAACTTTACATTAAATGTGTGTTGTACCTGAATTGCTTGATAATTAGGAATTATCTTCTTCAGATTCTTATTTAGGTATATTTTAAAACATGATTATATTATCAACACATATAAAATACTGAAATTTGCCGTATTATTCTTCTATACACATATGCCATGAATTTATCATATCCATCTGCTTTCTTCTAACATCATCATCCTGTCCCTTCTTCCAGCACCCTGTGCAATGCCTAGTAATTAGTCTTCTACTTTAAGACAAAATGTAAAAAAAAAAGAACAAAAAACTAAAACATGAGATAAAATATGTAATAGTTCTCTTTGTATCTGGCTTATTTCATATAACACAATACCCTCCAGGACCTTCTAATTTGCTACAAATGAGAAAAGTTTATTCTTTATGGCTAAATATTAAACTATTATGATATTTTATTCAAAAATATCTGTATGCGTTCATTTGCTAATGGGCACCTAGGCTAATTCAAAGCATTAATTATTATAAATGGTGCCACAATAAGCATGGTACAGAGGAATGGGATAACTGGATAATTACACTAATTTTATTTATTTATTTATTTTTAGGTTTTTAAGTAGGAATCTTCCTACTATTTTCTGTAGTAGCTGTACTAACTTTAAATTCTCACCAGTGTAAGAGTTCTTTTTTATCCATACCATCACCAGATTTAAAAAAAAATAATAGTCATTCTAACTGTGGTGAGATGTTATAACCTTTTGTTTTCCTTTGCATTTCCTTGATGAATAATAATATCTATCTTTTTTCATGTGTTTCTTAGCTATTTTTTTTCCACTTTGAATTTATTTGTACATTTTAGGTATACAGTACAGTTACATTCCTCATTGGGATCTTGTACCTTTACATGACAGGTCTTGGTTCTCATTTTTTCCCCCTTGTCCCTACCCTCCCTTCACCCCATCCTCCCTTCCCTATTTACAAATACTTTATTTCCATTTTTTTATTTTTTTTTTTTATTTTTATTTTTTTTTTTTTTTTGGTACCAGGGATTGAACTCGGGTCCTTGTGCCTACAAGGCAGGCCATCAAACCACTGAGTTAAATGTCCGGCCTCAACCTGCTGAGTGCTGGGATTACAGGCATGTTTCACAACACTCAGCCAGATGCCCATTTTTGAATATAGCCTTTATATTTGGGGGGCTGATTTTTTTTAGTTCTTTATATATTCTAGATAATAGTCCTTTGTCTGAGGAACAGCTGGTAAATTTTTTTTCCCACATTGTAGGTTGTCTTTTAGTTCTGTTGATGGTTTCTTTTGCAGTGCAGAAGCTTTTATAGATCCCAGTTGTTGATTCTGCTAGCTTCTGTGCTACTGAGGATTTGTTCATGAAATCTTTTCCTATACCAATATTTTCAAGAGTTCTGCCTAACTTATCTTTCAGCAAATTTAGTGACTTTTTAAATATTTAGATCTTTAATCCACTTGAATTTTAGTTTAGTGCATGGTGAAAGATAAGAGCCTAGTTTTAGTTTTTGGCAGGTTGAAATCCAGTTTTTCCAACATCATTTATTAAAGAGGAGATCTTGCCTCCCATGAGGATGGTTGGCTCTTTTGTCAAAGATGAGGTAGCTTAGTACATCTGGAGTTGTTTTTATATCTTGCAATCTATTCCACTAATCCTCAGGTATTTGTTTGTCAGTACCACAGTTTTTATCACAGTGCCTTTGTATATAGTTTCAAATTGGGAATTGTTATACCCACTGCAATGTATCTGCTGCCTAGGATGGCTTTTGCTATTCTAGGTCGCTTCTGGTTCCAAATTAACTTTTAGATTATTTTTTATAGTTATGTGAAATATAATATCAAAATTTCAATCAGCATTGCACTGAATCTGTATAGCAGTTTTGGTAGTATGGCTATTTTCGCTATGTTGATTCTTCCTACCCAAGAGCAGGTATATCTTTCCTTTCCTTTTTTTTTTTTTTTTTTGGTTTTTTGAGACAGGGACTCACTATGTAGTTGTGACTGACCTGGAACTCACTATATAACTCAGGCTGGTCTCGAACTCACAGCCATCCTCCTCCCTCAGCCTCCCCAGTGCTGGGATTACAGGCATGTGCCACCACGCCCAGCTAATCTTTCCATTTTTAAATATCCTCTCCAATCCCTTATTTTACAGTACCGTAGTTTTCAGTGTAGAGTTCTTTTGCTTCTTTCATTAGATTGGTTCCTAGATACTTCAATTTTTAGGATGTTATTGTGAAAGGAATTGTTTCCCTAATTTCTCTCCAAGTGAGGCTGTTATTTCCATTTCTTTCCTATGTTGGGCATTCATTGTTTCCATTTCTTTCTTATGCTGGGCCTTAATGGCTTCTATTATGGTCCTGAGTTCATCTATTTTTTTTTGTCAGTTTCTGTTCTAGAGTCTCGAATTATGACTTTCACTTTGCTCACCATCTTTATGGTTATCTGGGAAATTATTTCTGTTTTGAATTTTTCTAGAGCCTGATTGTTCTGTTTTGTTACTTCTTGGGCTGGGAGTTCTGAGTGTCTATATTTCAACTTGATAAAGGCTATCTATGAAAAACTAAGAGCCAACATCATATTAAATAGCCAAAAACTGAAAACCTTCACGTTAAAATCAGGAACAAGACAAGGATGCTCACTATCACCACTCCTCTTTGACATAGTTCTGGAAACATTAGCCATAGCAATTAGACAAGAAAAAGAAATTAAAGCAATAAAGATAGGAAAGGAATAAGTTAAACTGTCATTATTTGCTGATGATATGATACTCTACATTGAAGATCCAAAAAACTCCACCAAAAGACTTCTCAACTTAATTGACGCATTTAGCAGAGTAGCAGGATACAAGGTCAACACCCGAAAATCAATAGCCTTCTTATACACAAATAACAGATTCACTGAGAGAAAAATTAGGGAAACAATTCCTTTCACAATAGCATCCAAAAAATGAAGTATCTAGGAATCAGCCTAGTAAAAGAAGCAAAAGACCTCTACACTGCAAACTACAGCAGTCTGAAAGAAGAGATCAAAGAGGATGTAAGAAAATGGAAAGACATCCCCTGTTCCTGGGTAGGAAGAATCAACATAGTGAAAATGGCCATACTACCAAAACTGCTATATACATTCAATGCAATGCCAATTGAAATTTCAACACTATACTTCACTGAACTAGAAAGAAGAATCCAAAAATTCATTTGGAACCATAAGAAAACTAGAATAGCAAAAGCCATCCTAGGCAACAGACACATGGTAGTGGGTATAACAATTCCCAATTTGAAACTATACTACAAAGGCACTGTGATAAAAACATCATGGTACTGGCAAAGAAACAGACCTGAGAATCAGTGGAACAGACTGGAAGACACAAAAACAACTCCAGATGTATTCAGCTACCTCATCTTTGACAAAGGATCTGACCATCCCCACTGGGGAAAAGATAGCCTCTTTAATAAATGTTGTTGGAAAAACTGGATCTCAACATGCCAACGATTAAAACTAGACCCTTATATCTCAGCATGCACTAAATTAAAATCCAAGTCGATTAAATATCTAAATACTAAAACAGAAACACTAAACCTCCTGGAAGATAAGTTAGGCAGAACTCTGGAAGATATTGGCATAGGAAAAGACTTTATGAACAAATCCTCAATATCATGGGAACTAGCAGAAAGAATCAACAACTGGGATCTCATCTTATTAATAAGCTTCTGCACTGCAAAAGAAAACATCAACAGAACTAACAGACAACTTACTATGTGGGAAAAAAATTGCCAGCTGCTCCTCAAAGAACTATTGTCTAGAATATATAAAGAACTCAAAACAATCAGACCCCCCAAATATGAAGACCCAATTAAAAAATGGGCATCTGAAATGAACAGACATTTCTCAGACCAAGAAGTAAAAACAGCAAGTAAATATATGAAAAAATGTTCCACATCACTGATCATTCAAGTGATGCAGATGAAAACAACACTGAGATTCCACCTCACCCCACAAAGAATGGCTGCTATCAAGAAATCACACAATACCAATGGTGGGGCTGTGGGGAGAAAGGAACCCTTCTCCATTGTTTCTGGGAGTGTACACTGTTGCACCCCTATGAAAATCAATATGGAGATACCTCAAAGAGCTAGGATTAGAGGTTCCATTTGACTGAGCCATTCCTCTGCTGGGTATCTTTCCAAAATAATTAAAAGAATCATATATATGCACACCTATCTTTATATCAGCACAGTTTGTAATAGCTAAAACTTGGAAACAGCCCATTTGCCCATCAGTTGGAAACTGGATAAAGAAAATGTGTTTTTTTTCCTATAAAATGGAATACTACTCAGCCATAAAGAATGAGGAATTAGAGTCATTCATAGGAAAATGGATACATTTTGAGGATATATTCCTAAGTGAAATAAATGTCACATGTGTAAATACCAAACAGTTTCTCTTGTGTGAAAAACTATAATAGTACTCAAGATACTAATGGGACAATTAATAGTGTGAAATAGGAAGAAATGGGCTAAAGGTGTAGGGAAAGTGGGAAGGGTAGGGGAAAGGAAATAAGGGAAAAGAAGAAAAATGTGAGAAAATGAAAAAATGAAATTAAAGTGTTTGTAAATGTGAGGGGAGGAAGGGGTGAAGGGAGGGTAGGGACAAGGGGAAAAAATGAGAACCAAGACCTGTCATGTAAAGGTACAAGATCCCAGTAATGAATGTAACTGTACTGTATACCTAGAATGTAACAAGAAACTCAATAAAAACATTTAAATAAAGAAGCCTATTGATTTTTGAGTGTTTACCTTGTATCCAACTACTCTGCTAAAAGTGTCAATTACGTCTACAAGTATTTTGGTGAAATTTTTTGGGTCCTCAATGTAGAGTATAATATAGTCAGCAAATAATGATTTAACTTCTTCCTTTCCTATCTTTATTGCTTTAATTTCTTTCTCTTGTCTAATTGCTATGGATAATGTTTCCAGAAATATATTGAAGGGAAGTGGTGATCATGGGCATCCTTGTCTTGTTCCTGATTTTAATGGGAAGCTTTTCAATTTTTGGCCATTTAATATGATGTTGGCTGTTGGTTTTTATTCTAATTTTTTGCAGCATTTTTATCATGAATGAGTGTTGAATTTTGTCAAATGCTTTTTCTCTGTCTATCGAGATGATCATATGGCTTTTGTCCTTGACTCTGTTACTATAATATAATACATTTATTGACTTATGTATGCTGAACCATTCTTGCATCCCTGGAATAAATTCAAGTTTTTCAGTATGTATGATCTTCTTGATGACCCTCTGTATTCAGTTTGCTAGTATCTTATTAAGGATTTTTGCATCTATATTCATTAAGGAGATTGGCCTGTAGTTGGTTCATTCCCTGGTTTGGGAATCAAAATAATACTTGCTTTCATGAATGAATTTGGAAGTATTGCTTAGCTTTCAATTTTCTTGAAAAGCTTAAATAGTAGTGGCAGTAGTTCTTCTCTAAATGTCTTATAAAATTAAGTGAATCCATCAGGACATGGGCATTTCTTTGTTGGTAAACTTTAATTACATTTTCAATTTTACTAATTGTAACTGGAATATTTAAAATGATTTTATCTTCTTTGTTCAACTTTAGTAATTGATAAGTATCTAGAAATCTGTCCATTTCTTCTGTGTTTTCCATTTTATTAGAGTACAATTTCTCAAAGTAGGTATTGATGATCCTCTGAATTTCTGTGGGATCTCTTGTGACCACCTTTTTCATTCCTAATTGCATGGATCTGAGCCTTTTCTTTCTTTTTTTTTTGATAAGGTTAGCTTAGGATTTATCAATTTTATTTATTCTTTTAAAAAACCAACTCTTAAAAAAATAAAATAAAAAACCAACTCTTCAATTTTTTAATTTTTTTTTATCATTTTCTTAGTTTCCATTGTATTGATTTCTGCTCTAATCTTTACAATTTCCTGTCTTGTATGAGCTTTGGGTTTTTCTTGCTCTTCTTTTTCTGGAAGTCTAAGATTCATCATTAGGTTTCTTATTTGAGCTCACTTTGTTTTCCTAGAGTGGGCCTTCACTGCTATAAATTTTCCACATGGAACTGCTTTCACTGTGTCCCATAGATTCCTTTATGTTGTATTGGTATTATCATTTGTTTATAAAAACTGTCTAATTTCTTCTTTAATTTCCTCTGTGACCCATTGTTTGTTTAGGAGAGTGTTGTTCAATTTCCATGTGTTTATGAAGTTCCTATGGTTTCTTATGCTATTGTTCTCCAGCTTGAATGCACTATGTTCTGACAATATATAGGGGATAACTTTGATTCCTTTGAATTTATGCAAACCTGCTCTCTGAGCTACTATGTTGTCTATCTTGCAGAACGACCCATGTGCTGCCAAAAAAAATGTATGTTCTGAAGCTGGGGATTTAGCCCAGTGCTTTTGGCACCTGTCTCGCAAACATAACTACTCAAGTTCAGTCCCTGGTACCAAAGGAAAAAAACAAGAATGTATATTCTCATTTTGTGGGGTGGAACACTTCTATAGGCATCTATTAAATCCATATGTTCAAAATCTTGGTTCAGTTCTAGTATTTCATTGTTGATTTGTGACCTAGATGATCTCTCTATTTGTGATAAACAATTACATTAGTGCTTATTTGTTTTATCGTGTTACTTAATATTTGTTTTATATAGTTGGGGACATTAATATTTGGTGCATATATGTTTATTATTGTCATTTCTTCCTTTTGAATTGTTCCCTTTACAAAGATGTAGTGGCCTTCTTTGTCTCTTGTAATCAGTTTTGGTTTGAAATTTACTTTGTCTGTGAATAAAATAGCTATCCCTGCTTTTTTTTCTGGGCTCCTGTTGCATGGAGAATTGTTTTCCATCCTTTCACTTTCAGTCTATTGGTTTCTTTTGCACTAGGTGTGTTTCCTGTATACAACATTTTGTTGGATTTTGCTTCTTAATCCATTCTTCCAGTCTGTTTTTCTTGATTGATGAATTGAAGCCATTGACATTGATGGTTATAACTGATATGTACTGCCTTATTATTGTGATGTTATTGTTCTTTTGTTGACTCATTTTACTTTTTCCCCCTCTCCTTTTAGTTTCTTGCCTTTCTTATTTGATTTGCTCTGTTGGGCCTCATGGTGTTGTGGCCTTCATTGTCTTTTTCTAGGATATTGTTTAGAATTGCTTGTAGTGCTGGTTTGGTATTCATGATGTTTTTGTCATGGTAGTATCTTATTTTACCATCCATTTTGAAAGAGCATTTTGATGGGCATATCACTCTAAGTTGGAAGTTGTTTTCTTTTAGGACTTGATATACCTCACTCCAGGCTCTCCTTGTCCTGAAGGTTTTTGTTGAAAAGTTTGCTGTGATTCTGATGGGCTTTCCTTTGCATGTGATTTGTTTCTTTTCTCTAACTGCTTATAGTATTTTGTTCTTCTGTTGGGTTTCTGGGATCTTGATTATTATATGCCTAGGTGTAGATTTTTTTTTTTTTTATTGTGGCTACTTGGAGTGCTACATACCTCACTTATCTGTATGTCAAATTCTTCCTATCTGTTTGGGAAGTTTTCTGTCATTAAATGTGTGAACAGCTTTTTTAAGTCATTTGTATTTTCTCCTGCTACTTCATGGATTCCTATCAGTCTTATGTTATTCCTCTTTGCATCATCTAGGAGTTGTTGGATCAATTTCTCATGATTCCTTACTGATTTTAAGATACCTGTCTTTTCATGGTCACTGATTGCAATCCTATCTTCTATATCTGAGATTCTATTCTTTTATCCTGCTGTGAAAACTTTCAAAATATTTTTTAATCTCCTGGATATCTGTTTGAATCTGTTTAATGGATTTCATTTCTTTCCTATGTTGGGCATTCATTGTTTCCATTTCTTTGTTATGCTGGGCCTTCATGGTTTCTGTCATGGTCCTGAGCTAATATCTTTTTATTTTTTTTTTTTTTGTCAGTTTCTGTTCTAGAGTCTCAAATCATGACTTTCATTTTGCTCTATGGTTATCTGGGAAATTATTTATATTTTGAATTTTTCTACAGCCTCATTGATCTGTTTCGTTACTTCTTGTGCCATGAGTTCAGAGTATCCTGGTGGTTCACTGTCAGACTTTTCAACCTCATTTGCCCTACCATTTGCCATTGGTGAACTAGAAGTCTGTCTTTGTGTCTTGCTTAAATGTTTTCTCATTTTTATTTTTGTTGTCGGACTGTCCTTATTTTAATTCTTGTGTTATTACTTAAAAATTCCTGATATAGTTGCACTTTAGCTTTTGCATCTCTGGTGACTCATAGACATTCTCATTTTTATAATATCAGTGAAGACAACTCATTACATCAATCACAATCCTTTAGCCAAATTGATACAATCAGCAACACTATAGGATCAAGCATAACTTACAAATTGACCACTTGTGGTAGTCATTAATCTATCACCTTTAAACCATGTGAATAAAATTAAAATCTAGAAGTAGCCCAAAATATGTTTGCAGTGTATAAACTCTTCAATATAGCATCTTTACCATTAAGGATGGGGGCTCAGAGTTAGGATGAGCTCAGTAGATAAGTGAAAGAATTGGAGAAGGTTTCAAGTGAAACCAGAGGACATAGGATGACCATACAATCTTTAGGAAACTGTTAAAGTCAAAAGGGAAAGACAGAGTGCTAGAATAAGGACAAAATTATAACAACTTAACAGTAATAGGGGCTCACTTTCCTTTGAAACTATTGACCCTTGAGTGAAGTAAAATGGAGAAGAAAAGAACATAAAGGAAAAAAAGAAAATGATAAAAGTAGAAATCTGAGAGCAGGAATAGGAACAGAAAGGGAGATGAAGATTAATATGGGGGAGCAAGAGACTTCAGTTGGAAAAAGAGGACAAAGAAAGAAACTATTTGCACAGTGGAATGAGGAAAAGAAAGAAAAAAAAGAATTTGAAGGGCTTCTTTCAGAGTATATCTCTGCTGTCACAATATACAATGTGTGCAGCCATGTGCAAAGCTACGTCCTTTGATCTCAAGTAGCCAATTGCGGAACCCTCATATTCAGACTTATTTCAGGCTGCAAGGCCCAAATTAAGTTCCCTGACCTCCTGCAGGGTTGAACTCTGGAAAATTCTACCAGAGGTTCCCTCTGCTGTTTGTTTGTTTGTTTGTTTGTTTGTTTTGGTACCAGTGATCAAACTTGGGTCCTTGTGCTTACAAGGCATGCAGCAGAATCATTGAGCTAAATCCCCAGCCCCTTGCCCTTTCTTTAAAGATGTTCAAAGTCTGAAGCTCAGAAAAATGCCCTTTCTGACCACCTGTGCCTCTGCAGGGTGGATCCAAGGACTGGCACAATCAGGAGGCCTGAGAGCACGGAGGTGGGCAAGGATGGGGGTGTTTCTGGGGTGCCCAAACAGCAAGCTAGTCCTCATGGATTGGGCCTAGGCAAGCCGAAGGGAGAACGGATCTCAGAGCAGCTGTCCAGACCTCTACCTTTCACCTTCCCCTGGGCACTGGTCGAGGTGCAGGCGCTCATGGCTATTTGTATTTCTTCTTTGGGGGAGTGTATTCAGATGATTTGCTCATTTGAAATTGAATTGTTTGGGTTTTTGATAAGTGTTTGAGTTCTTTACATATTCTGTATATTAATCCTCTGTCATTTAACTAGTTGGCTAATATATTCTCCCATTCTGTAGGCTATTTCTTCACTCAGTTGATCATTTCTTTTGCTGTGCAGAAGCTTTCTGAGTGATGTAATCCTATTTGTCAATTTGTATTTTTGTTGCTTGTGCTTTTGGAGTCCTTCTCAGAAAAATCATTGCTTTTTTTCAACATCATGATGTTTTTCCTGTATGTTTTTCTTTAATATTTTCAGGATTTCATGTCTTACAATAAGTTTTTTGAACTTATTTAAATTGTTTTTTGTACAAGGTGAGCAATCTGAAACATCTGAGATGAGAAACATCTTCTTGATGTAGATAGCCAGTTCAGCATCATTTGTTGAAGAAGCTGACCTTCAATATATGTTTCTTGCATTTTTGTTGTGAACCAATTGGTTTTAGTTGTGTGTGTTTCCTTCTAGGTTCTGTATTCTGTTCTTTTTTTCAATATATATTAGTTTGTATAACTATGCCATATTATTTTTGGTTACTGTGACTCTAGTCATTATTGAAATCAGATATCATGATGCCTTCAGTATTTTTTTTCTTGAGTTTGCTTTGACTATTTAGAAGTCTTTGGGGCTTTTACATGAATTTTAGGGTTGTTTTTCTCCTTTATGTGTGAAAAATATCATTAATATTTTGATACTGCTTGTCCTGAACCTATATATGGCTTTGGTTAATATGGACATTTTAACAATATTACATCTTATAATCTGTGAGCATGGGACAGCTCTTAACTTTTTTAGTGTTTTGTTCAAATTCTTCAGTGTTTTGTAGCTTCCAATCTAGAGGTCTTTCATTTCCTTAGTAATTACTTCTAGCCATTTTATTAAATTTCTTATAGATATTAAGAATGAGATTGCTTTCAATTTTCTCAGACAATTCCTTATAGGTGTACAAAATATACTGATTTTCTGTATTGATTTGGATCCTACTACTGCACTAAATTCATTTATCAGTTTTAATGGTCTTTTGTTGGAGTTTAAGTTTTTCCTATATAAATGTGTATCATTTGAACATAGGAATAATTCAATTTCCTTCTTTGCTTTTTGTATGACATATTTTTGTCTCTTGCCTAATTTCTCTGGCTAAAATTTCTAGTAGTGAATAAGAGTGGTGAAAGTAGATACTCTGGTTCCTGACATAAAAGGACATGTTTTTTGTTTTTCTCTATTCAGTATGATTTGGATATGAATTTTTGGCTGTGGATTTTTCATATATAGGCTTTATTGTATTGAGGTATGGACCCTCTGTACCTAATTTGTTCAGGGAGTTGATCATGAGGCGATATTGAATTTTATCTAAAGTTTTTTTCTGAATCTATTGAGAGGCTTGCACAAACTCTAACCTTGATTCTATTTATGAGATGTATGTTCATTGATTAGTATATGTGCATCTCTTCCTGTATCCCTGGAATGAAACCAATTGATCACTGTGTATAATCTGTTTGATATACTGTTGAAGTCAGTTTGCTAGTATATTTGTTAAGGATTCTTTCATTTATGTTCATTAGGATTATTGGGATACAGTTTTCTTTTGTTTGTTGTGTCCTTATCTGACTTTGGTAACAAGGTGATGTTGTTTGGATAGAGTGAATTTGGAAGGATTCCCTTCCTTGTAATTCTTTGGAAAAGTTTGAGAAGAACTGATATTAGAAGTTTAGAAGTTTCCTTTTTTAATTTTAACAAGAAAGTGATTATAGATAAACAACATTACTATGAGTTAATAATTAGTGAAATTTGTATATATGGATCCCTTATACTATTGTTTTCTGAATATGTACACAACTTGTAAGATGTTAATTTTTTGTTTTTGTTTTTGTATTGGGGAATTGAACTCAGGACCTTGTACTTGTGAGGCTGGTGGCAGCACCACTGAGCTAAATCCCTCTCTCTTATCATGAGTTAATTTAAGAATTGATCCAGACAAGGAAACTAAAATATAAATCAATTTAAAGTTATAGGATGCATTTTCTTTAAGATTCTTAAACATTAATATATATATTACTTTGGCATCAGAAATAACTATCATCATATACTACCTCTATGTCTATTTATTATTTCCTTTTTAACTATCTAGCAATAAAAAAGGAGATACTTTTTCATTATCTTGCAAAATTAGTGGAATAGAATTTTTATCACATTTGCTCAATAAAGTGCAGATATTTTCAAAGCTGGTCTCATAGGTAATTAGAAGAATTTCAATAGGGAATGAGTCATTTGAAATACTAAAGGTCTCTGTTCAAAATGGTAATCAAAAGGGTTAAAGGAAAAGAAAGTTAGGCAATATCAAAAATTCTAAATATAGACTTACAAGTTCTGAAGGTAAAGGAAATTCTGGAGCTATTGCAACTTTTGCATATCCCACATATAAAGTTGTGAAAGCTTTGTTTGTTTGCTTTTTTGTTTTTTTGAGAAAGGGTCTCACTATGTAGTTGAGACTGACCTGGAACTCACTATTTACCCCAGGCTGGTCTTGAACTCACAGCAATTCTCCTGCCTTAGCCTCCCGAGTGCTGGGTTACAGGCCTGCACCACCAAGCCTGGCTAAATTGTGAAAGCTTTGTATGTTTTAACTAATATCTTTTTTTCCTTTGTAAATTGCTCATGTGAAGGTTTAAGTTCATAAATTACGATAGAAAATGGGTATACTGTATTGTTAAGGAATTACTGAATTATTGCAATAATCGAAAGTGGAAATGAGGACTGATCATTAGTTTCCCTAATGCTCAACTTATCCCATATTTGTTCTCTCTGTAGTGCAACTCTCAGGGCAGATTGGAACTCTAATTAGGGGCCTAGCAGCTCTTTGATGTTGGCGGTAATTCTTATTAGTATTAATGTATATGAAAGAAAGAATAGATGTTTAAATAATTTAGAAACAGCTTTGTATATTATGAATACAGACATGTAAATGATTTAATGATATGACTTTTACATATTTATACTATATGCACATCAACACACACTCCATGTTTTGTATATAACTATGTCTTGGGGAACTAAATGAAGCTCATAAAAACTTGTCATTAATTATGTTGACAGAAGGAATATCCTTTTGTATTTATTCATTCATTCCTAGAAATGGCTGCAGCTCTTTTAACAATGACCTAGAGCCTAAGTTTAAAGCCTTTCTCTTCAAAAACTTCTAGTTTGGATCTCCCCAAGTTTAAGAACACATCACTTTTGGATTCTTTTTTTTTTTTTTTTTTGTAGCAAGAGCAAATTGGAAAAGTGGAAGCTTCAATATCCATCTTTATATGTCAGACATATAAGAGTGTATATTTTTGAAGTAAAAAATGTTTCACATTAATTGAGCTTTTCTTTTTTTCTGTTTCTTTCATAAATATTATGACTTACATTTGTAATCCTTCTTTGGGTACAAATGACCTACAGTGTGGTTGTACTATATTGTATTTGCAAGTCATACATGGTTCTTGACCTGTCAATAAGAAAAGCTTGTCTGGGGCTTCCCCTGTGAGAGGTATCAAGGTTGTGTTGATTAGAAGGTGCATTTGTCACTTACTATGGCATAGCTCTTATATCTGAAAGGCCCAGTTACACTTAATGTAACATTAATGTATGCATTTTTTACACAGATTGCTTGACACATAAATTATATCATTAAAAATGTTTCAAAAGCAGAAAGAAAGAAAGGGTGAAGTAGGGTTTCATTTAAGGATCACAGCTAAGAATTAATTTTTCAGAAGTTTATTCTCTTTGTTTGGATTTAACACCACAGCATTTCAAATTTCCTATATGCATAAATAAATGTTTTTTGCTTTATAAAACTCTGACCCTGAAAAATAGCCCTGAAATGGTTTCAGTAAAGCCTGTTTGAAGGACTCTCTGCACAGGTCAAGGAGTAAACAATGCCAAGGGGCAAGGTCTTTGTTATGCATGAAGCTGCTGGCCATTTTAGAGCAGCTATGAGTGTCAGGGAACCCAGTTGATGACAGATGGTGTGAGTGACCTTGTAATTTTTTCACCTTAAAATGACAGCCTGTGTGGAAATACCCTGTAATCACATGGGAAAGATACTCCAAAAGCCCCTTGATAATAACAAAAAGGGAAAGTTTTTATTTCAGGTATATTTCCAGGCCTTTTTTAATATTGAAGAAAACTCAGATGTTTTTAGTGAAGAAAGGCAAAAGAAAAATGTCTCAGTTCAAAGGATAGTGTTCCCCACACACAAAGCAATAAACAAGGAAAAAGGAATATAATCAATATCTTTTCAGATTCTGCCTTTTAAGTGCAAATATTGTTTGGTTTGTTGCACTGGAAGTCTGTTAACCATATAGTATCTTCTTTGAATGAAAGATGGTGTTTTGTTAACATTTTAATTAACAGAACTCCAAATGCCTGCAAAATTTGTTAAAGAGAATTCCCAGGTATATTTCAGGCAACATGTATATACAAAATAAAGCAATAAATTGCTTTAAGCTGCTTGCTTCAAAAGTTTTATCAATATGTGATTAGAGGCTTTAAAAATACCTTTCTCCATTTGTTCAAACTGAATCTTCAAGATTAAAGATGGGATTGGGGAAAATCTTGTGACTTTGTAAATAATTTATATTTTTCTGCATATTTCATATTTTTAATTATGTCTATTTGTATAAAATTATTTTTAAAAGATTGCTAAAATTTTGAGTGACACTCTGTTCTGTAGCTTATATAATCTCTAGATTGCCAGTGGCTGCCAATGTCATAAAATTACGGCATTAAAATGTCTTAGTTAATTACGAATGCAAACATTATTTTAGATTGATTTTAATGGGAAAATCATAGCTGTCATTTCTTCTTCACATTTAGCCTTATGTAGTATAATTTACTCACATGGTACACTTAGGTCTCACATTACAAGTTCAAAGAGAAGAATGAATCCACAATAAAAGAATTGATAGTTCATTATTTTTTATTCAATTATTTGTGTGTTCCTTTAGTAACTTCATTAAAATTTTAAAATACTGAAAATTAAAACAATATTGGAATCAGTCCATTAAAATGTTTGTGGTCGTGAATAAGATTTTACATCAAGATTTTTGTATGAAGACTATTAATTTACTTTTTATAATGTGTTAGAGAGTAATAGATACTGAGAGGTGCATGTTGGATGGGATGACTATCTTCCTCTCTTATCTTAGGTAAGCCAATCTTATAATTATTTCCAATCCTTGTTTATAAGTCACCTCCATCATAAATTCCTATGCTAATTGAATTTTCCTGTATTTCACCATCATAATGACATTTCTTTAAATATGGATTGAATTAAATTATATTTTGCAGTTTATCATTTCATTTTGGAAAATTTATATGTAGTTACATAGTAAATTTTGTGGGGTTTACTTTTGATTAGCAACCATATTATGAAAATGTAAAAAAAAAGAAAACAGGTGAGAGATGAAAAAAGGGGAGGAAAAATTGAGTGTAAGAAAAGAAAAGAAAAGGAAGAAACAATGTTGGGCTTTCCTATAGATATGGACAATATCATTTTAATATATTAACATTCTATGTTAACTCTTCTCTTCTATTATTTCTTTTTGTTGTTGTTGCTTTTTGTTTTTTTGAGACAGGGTCTCACTATTCACTATGTAGGTGGGACTGACCTGGAACTCACTATGTAGCCCAGGCTGGTCTCGAACTCACAGCGATCCTCCTGCCTCAGCCTCCTGAGTGCTGGGATTACAGGCTTGAGCCACCCCACCTGGCTTTCCCATTATTTCTTAGTGTGACCACTGGTAATATTATAAAAAAATTACAAAATATCATAAAAAGAGCTGAACATGATGGCACACTTACTCTAATCCCAGCCCTTGGGGGGCTTAGGAAGAAGGATCACTTTGTGTTTGAGGATGGCCTGGGCTATGCAGTGAGTTCAAGACCAGCCTGAGCTACATTGTTGGAGACCCCTGAAGTACATCGCCAGCCCCTGCTTGGTGCTACAATGCATGATGAGAATAAAGACAGAAACAGAGTTGAAGAGACAGATTTGGGGAGCAAGGATAACCATTGCCTGTGCACACAGGCTGAAGGTTGTAAAACCTTATAACCCAAGAAAAAGTAAAAAAAATGTGATTGAGCTTGTGGAAGTAGCTATATTTCCCTTTGTTTGTTTATGCAATTGTGTTTTTAGGGAAAGGTGAGCATGCTTAACAATGACTTGTTCCTGTGGGTTATATCCAATGGATATATGTCCATGTGGGTTATAAGGACCTATAATGTGTCCAACTAACTTAGCTGTTCATAATATTTTTCCCTCTAAAGAGTTATCCCCAACTATGGTTAGGGGAAAAGGAGCATAGTTTCTAACCGCTCCAACCTGAGAAGGGAAGCTTGGTGTATGAAGGGAAGAGAATCAAGCTGATGTAGAGAAGACTGCAGTTAGAGGCCCTTTCCAGGGAGCTAATTTAATAGGCCTGAAATATAATTCATGCTGTCATTTAGCAATTATATACTCTCTTTATAAAGTCAGTCTAGTGGATTTTGGTAAATAAAAAGTCTAGCACATTTGTCACTGATTTTATCTGTGTGATCGCTTGGAGTTTGGCAGTCTATGGGCAAGAATAAACATTTTTTTTAAAGAAAGTAGAGCACGTATAGTCAAAGTATAAGTACTAAAATAAGAAAGCAGGTTGAGGAAAAAGACATGTTTAGAAACTGTTCTTAAAGGAGTAAAGTAATGATGGTAACCTGCTGGCTCTTAGACCCCTCAACTAATGGAGGACATCTGTAAGTCATAATTATTTTAAAAATTAGCTGTAAAAAGATTACAAATGTAATAATTAAAAAACAATTTTAGCTAAAAATTTAAAACTCTTGTTGAGCTCTTATAAATTTTACCATAGTTCTTTTTAATGACTCACAACCATGGTCAGCCACCAGTGTAGCTGGAAACTGCCAGAAGGGGTTAGCAATTGGAGCCCTTTCTTATGTCTAGCTTTACTACTATGGTCTTGACTTGATATACGTTTTTTAAAATACACTTTTCTACTGGCTGTTCAAGACCAAGTTTAGATGAGACCTATATTAATTAGAATTAACCTCTTGTTATCTGTCAAGGTCAGTTAAGTCTCCTTGTGGATTACTTTGGAACCGTGTATAGAGCCTCTCAGCTTATGTCACTGTAAGCCATCAGGATGGGTTACAGCCTTGCTGAGCCGTGTTGCTTTCTCTGAAAGCATGTGAGAGTTTTCCAACTTGGTGACTCTTTTGACACACTGTACATTTGTTGATTCTTATCTTTTGGGATCCATCCGTCTCCTTGCTTAGGGGCTTGGGTGACTCACCAAAGTTGTAGAATCTTGTACAAAATATTCCCTCATGTCCTGAGTCCTTGTTGATCTTGGAGATCCAGGGCTAAAATATTGCCTATCTTCTTAGCCCAGTTACCTTTTTATTTCTGATCTCTAGACTTTAGGTGTTGAACACTCAGAAGAGAAGATCATTAACATTAGCATTGCAATGGAAGCAAAAAGCTTAACTGGTATAATTTTACCTGGATATCAAGCACTTTGAAATATATTGTACATTTAGAGGACTTTTATTTTTATCAACCATGGTTGTTCTAGTAGTTCAATCCCTGTAAATGTTAACAGACAGATATATAGTTTTATAGAAGAAAATTTAAAATCAAGAGCCACATGTAGTATTTTAGCGTGACAATTATGATGACATTATCTTTGTAACACACATAAATGTCTATATTAACAGAAAATAGCCTTTTAGTTAAACATCTCTATCTGATCACAAGATATTAAACAACACAAAAAAACTCAAACCTAAATTGTTATCTTTTAGTAGGATGCACCAAAGGAAAATGTGTCAGCCTATAAACGTACCTGGAGTGTGAGAAAGGCAAGTAACTAAATTAAAAGAGGTTATTACCATAAATAATATCTTAGAAGACCTGTACACCCAGAAGGCATGCATACATTGAGTATACCATGAAATAAACAAGTATCACAATTATATGAAATCCTTTGTCCTTTCATTTAGTTTTGTAACAAAAGCATTTTTTTGATAAAAGCTTTTTGTTTTCCCAGAGAAAATTTAACCTTTTGACGATGATCAATGTAAACAGTTATGTTTAGTAATACATCTTTGGATAAGTCTAGAGAGCTACACTTAGTGAACAAAGGCTGAAATATATTTCCATACATTTGCTCCTTTACTCATCAAGTAAAGTCCCATTTAAAAGTCTTCATAAACCTAAGGTTTCCATTTAATTACTTTGACAACCTTTTAAAAAAACCTATAAAAACCAGATTATAACAAGTAACATTATTTTTAACCAATGAAAAAATTTTGAGATATTATATACAGACCACAATATGAATTGTACTTTTAAAATTAATCTTGACATCATTTTGATCAACTAGCATTGTGGGGGCAAAAAGCATGTCTTTAAATTTAGTAACAATTATCTATAAGCCAGTTTAAAGTATAGGCAAATTTTTTTAATCTAAAAAGAAAAAAAATTGTTGAGCTTAAACAAAATAGCTGTAATATTGGACAAACAGACATTGAAAAAACACATACAAGACAGATTATTTATAAAACTAGATTGCATTCAGATGTATTTAGCCAAAACAAATTATAATAACACTTTTATAATTTTTAGGTTTATAACTATAAAGTCAAAGACGAGTTTCTCCCAGGTGGATCAGGTTGGCTAAAGTGAGCTGAAGTTGTGCGTCTGTTTTTTTTCATATGGAATCCTAGAATAAAGTAGAGCTATGTGTTTAGCATTCTTCATGTGGAAGGTCAGTATTTCTTGAATTAGATACTATATCTCTTCCATAAGGTAGGTTAGGTTCTGATAGAATCTGAGAAATCTTTTTAGGTCAATTAACAGAGATCTTTTGTAATCAGAGTCAGAGGAAATGAAAGCCCTTTATACTTGAAAATGCAAAAACAATTTTTAAGGTGAGCCCTGGGTTAATGGCCATTTCTTTTGTCTCTTATTATAAACCTTTTATAATAAAATTGGCTTCAGTAACTTAAATTTTAAAATGTGCATTTTTTTCTTCCCCCTTTTTCTTCTATTCTCAGACTGTTACATTTTAAATTGTAACAGTAACTTTGAATTAGTATTCTTATCTTAAATCAACAGAGTAAAGAGCAAATTAACCCTATAATTACAATAGAAGAATTTGTGATGTACAAGAAATGTTTTAAGTGCACCATTGAACATCAGCTCAAATTGGAACAAAGGTACATCTATCAATTAGCTAAAATTTGTAATTTGACTTCTCTTGTAAAATCTCTTTATGTTTGGTAAAGCATGGTTGAAGGCTTTCAACTTTTGCTGTGATCGTTTTGGCTTCCAAATGTTTGCATGCTGTTGACATAGTGCTGGCCTTGGGGGTCTTAAAATGGGGAGTGTTTTTCTCACTGTTTTTATCCATGCTTTCTGGAGATTTCTGTCTATTTGCATTCCATTTATTTATTTTCTCATTTCAGTTCTTTTCAACTGGGTGTGGGTTTTGATTTTTTCTTGCGTCTTGACTGTGGCGCCCTGCCTGAACAACCCAATGCACTAAAGTGAAGTAGCTTTACTCATAACTTTGGCTCCATCTCCTCTGCAGATACCTTGTGGTCTTGGTAACTCAGATGGAGTGGGGGCACTGGGTGGGGTTTGCCTTTGTCAAAGTGTCAATTGAGGTCTCAGGAGATATAACTTCTTTTTTTGTTGAGCAGTCGAGGTTACTTCTGACATGCTCCCAAATTTCCATACTCAAGGCTCTTGCTTGTGGGAACTGAGGATTATATTTACCTATTTGTTGCAGCCTTCTTTTGATGCTGCTGGTTAACACCATGTATTTTGTTTGAGAGGGATGCAGAGCAACTAGATGTAATGTTACTCTTTGGCTAAAAGTGATTATCTCATGTTTTAATCCCAAATGATTTCCTACTCACACTTACTTTTGTTTCTGGACATTTGCTCTAGACTTGCTTCCTCCTTGAACATCTCTTGATACATCACATGAGGACCATGCATCATTAATATATGCCACCCACTCTGAGTGGCCTTCACTAAGCAGGTGATCCCTTGTTGATTCAAGCTTTCATATTGGGTACCAGTTCTTTGAGACCTCTGCAGTGCACCCCAGTCTCCTGCTCCATGCTATGATGCACAGCAAGAAGAAAGACACAGAGACAGAGTGAAAGTGAAAGATATAGGGAGTCAGGACAACTAGTGTTTGTGTATGCAAGGCTGAACAAGCAAAGGCCCTGAACATCCAGAGCCATTGATATTTATTGGTGACATTATAGTTAGATTGAAGTAAAGGGGCTGTGTGGTGTTGCTATGGATGTGTTTCTAATGCGGCAAGACTTCTAAAGGAAAAGACAAAGCATTCTCAAATTAGGAAGAGAACAGACAAAATATAGATTGTACTTAATAATTAACTTTGTCTCTTTAGTAAAGAAGGTTATAATTTTGGGAATTTGTTAAGAGTGACTCTCACCTTGGCATGTAGGCTTTGACCAGACCTACTTCTATAAACAAGCCCATTGTAGGATTAACTCTTTACAGTCTTCATTACTAATGGACTGGTTTGGGAATAATTAATGAGGGCAGTTCTCATTACATACATAGTGAGAGCCTTTCTCAAAAAACAAACAAAAAATCACAAAAATAATTAACGGTCTGCATAAAGTACAAACATTGTCTTCAGAAATGGTAACTTCTTTTTTTTTATCATTTTTAGAAAGCCATTAGGAGTACAAATCTCTGTTAAAGCTAACTTTGCTGCCTGTAGTTCATTTCTTGTTTTATTGGCAGTGGTCTTCTTATCTTTCCTACAGTTCTTCAAGCTTCTCAGTACAGAACATAGTGTATTTTCAGACATTATTAAACAGCTTTAATATGTTAGAAAGCTACTCTGAATTTTGTTATGATTGGGGCATGTCATTTAGGTGAATTTAAACATGTTTCTTGCTTACAATACTTCTAAGAACCTTTAATACACTGAAGTAAATTACACTGTCAAAACTGATCAATAGCATGTAGAAATTTTCACATTTATTTGGACATCAATCTATATTCTCCTCTTCTGGAAAGAACTCATTCACTGGATTGCTAGACCAGAGGACATTCAGGAAGGGAATTCTGACATATGTCATAGTGCTCTGAAGTCACACAACTGAGATCAATGAAGAAGGGGCTTGCACAGTGGTGGGGTCCCAGGCCAGGTCTGAAAACCTCATCCACTTCTACTCTTTAAGTGAACCTCTTGAACACAGAAGGAACACATGTCTATTAGGTAAGATAAAGCATCAAATTAGGGACCCAGTCATCTAATCAATCGGGGCCTTAGTAGTTTTAGCTATGAGATCAGCTCACAGTGTGAGGCTTCTTTTATGAGGTTAATACAATTGAATTATGTTTTGAAAACTTTTTGAAATGGTAATATATAATAACAACAGAAGAAATTGTCATTGTTGGATGCTATCACAGAGTGAGAAGTGCATTATATCTTACTTTACAAGCTTATGACTTAGTTTTGTAATTATCAGCATGTTTTAAATTGGGAAAATTATGTGACCCAGTGAGACTCATATTATCATTTACAAAATGAGGACAACCATGTTTTATTTATATATAGTTGAGAAAATCACATGAAATAGTATGCTTCAAACAAAAAATTTAGCAAATGTATTGTGAAGAATTAACATATTAGAGTTTTGTACTAAGAAATCTCTTTTGGAGCCAGACAACTCCTAGATACATTGAGAAGATAAGGTGTCTACTCAATAGGCCTCAAAGCATAAGTTCTACTGTGCTTATGAAAGAAAAAGCAAAGTAGTAAAAATAGTTACAGAATATGAACTAAGATGTGTTCCGAAAATTGTTGGATATGGTGATCTATAATGACGTTTGTCTTGTACAAACTTTTGAGAAATAATTTTTTCCTTTGCTCCCTTTCAAGAATTTTGAGAAAGATTTTGGTGAGTTTTCCAAAAGATTAAGAAGAAAACCTAAGTATTCAAATCACCTAGATATCATAAGGGAACATAATACACTTCAAAATTTTACATTTATGTTTCTTTCTTACAAAGTGATGGCAAGGAATAGAACTTGCATTAACAATGTTTGTTGCAAATTCAATGAAAAGCCTCCTTTGCCATACCAGTTTCACATCTTCCTCCACACATCTACAGATGTGCACTGGAAGATGTGAACTTGGCCCAAGCCACAGCTTGTGCACATAGAAGAGGAACATGCAAAAAACAAACAAAAAAACCCTGTAGAACTGCAGATTTTCAATCTTATTTTATCTTTAAAGAGACATTTTATATTTCAATTTAAAAAGGCATAATCCACAGAGTTTGATTAAACATTTTCCTATAAAACTAAAAAGAGCCACTTCACCAGATTTTCTCACCTCTGATCATGTATCCTGGTTGTGACTACCAAGAGAGATTCTCTTTTCTCTAGAGGCTTCCCCTTTCTTGTTAGAGTCTTAGATCAGATGTCACTACTTTGGACTTCAGGCTTTTCTTGACCACTTTCTCTGATAATCTTCCTTTTCTTGTCACCCTTTAGACTTTACATATTGGTCGTATTGATTTATTTGATTTAGTATTTATCTCCCTGCTAAGTCTTTTGTTGTCATTCACACTTGAAACTTGGTAAGTGTTCTAAACATTATTGAATAAATATATGTATAGGCATATTTTTATATTTTGTAATATTTTAATAACTATTTAACATGTAAATATCAGGCACTTTTCTGAACCCTTTGTGTGTAGTTATAATTCTAAGAATAACACAATGAAATAAATACTATTCTTATGCTATTTTGAAGATAATGAAACTAAAGCATTGAAAATGAAGGGATTTAGAGTTAGTTCCTCAAAAGTCCTCATATATTCTGATGTGGGGCTTTTAAACATGATTGGATTATGGAGGTACTATACCTATTTGTGGATTAATCATGTACTAATTCAGAGCCAAGGAGTACTGTTAGGAGATAGGGCCTGGCTAGAAATGGGTCACAAGGTGTATGACCTGAAGGGATGCATGTCCTTTCCCAGCTTCTCCTTTCCTTATCTGCCTCCTGTCAGCCATGATGTGAGAGTCTTTCTCTGCCCAACCCCTCTACCATAACCTTTTTGGCTATGAGCTGGCTCACTATGGACTGGATCCTCTAAAAGCCATGAGCCAAAATAAACTTCCTTTAAGTTATGAGTTTTGGGTATTGTGTGTCAATGGTGAGGAATGGGACTAAGATTTATTTTGTACAACAAAATCGGGGTTGTTACCATGCTAGCAGAGTGTGTAGCATAGAAATATTTGGAACTGGTTTATGGGAAGAGTTTGAAAGGTCTAAAGATGCTATCTAAAGCAACCCTAGAATGCTATAAGTTAAGCTTGATGGGAGATTTGGTCATAGCTCAGAGGATCAGAATGCTCATATAAATGCCAATAGTGAAAGCCAGATTTAGAAGTTTTCAGTTGGGACCAAGGACTTTATTGAGAGTTGGACCCCCAGAGCATTTATATTATGCAATGACAGCAAATTTGTGTGTTTTGCCCACTTCTTGAGACTTTGAAGGAGACTGAGTTTAAGGGTAGTAGAGAAATTTTCAAGGCAGCCCAACAGGCTGTAGCAAGGTTACTGCTGGTGGCTTTTAGCCAGGATTACACTGAAAATCAGGAGCAAAGAGTCAATTTGAAAGGTTTTCAGTTTTATCAAAAAGGAAGCACCTGGTATGTTGAAGCTGAAAAGTAGTGCAGGTGCTGAAAAGGATTAACATTAAAAAGAAGCCAAGTTCTTTGTATCAGGGCAATAGGAAAAAAGGCTTGAGTACATCTCAGGAATCAGCAATTCCCCACCCTTTACAAGCTGAAGAATAGAAAACTGTAATTCTTTCATTTGAAAAGAGAGAATCTCAGATGCTTTGTTCTTTCTGGGCTAAAGAGGGAAATGGTTCACAGAGTTCAGCTGTCTAGGTGCTTAGAGGCTTCTCCAGGAAGAATCTAATGGGGCCTGGCTAGCTGTTGATGTAGCAGTAGAACTTGACATTGTCCACACGGTACTTGCTTTACAGACATGCAGAAAGCAAGAGTCATGGGATCATGGAGGATTCCACTGTGAATTCAGAAGAAGGTCGGGGAGGCCAAGCTGTGTGCTACTGAAATAGTAGTCTGAAGCTGTGACAATGAAAGCAAAAGTGCAACAGAGTCCCTAAGACAGTGCTAATGAACCTTTTGAGATTCCAAAGATAAACATCTTGTTATGGCACACATGTCGTAGTATCAACTCTACTGACTTGCAAAGTGGGAGAAGCCAGGAACATGAGACATACACTGAGGAAAGAAAGCTACAGGGAGCGAGCCAAAGCCTCCTGAAAAGGCATGTCATGAGAGCCACAACCGTAAACCACAATTATACCATAAGAATAAGTCTCCCCAAGCCAATTGGAGTTCATATTTTGTCAAATTTTTTCCTGGATATTGGACATAGAACTGTAGGATGTAATGTTTGCTCTGCTGGGCTTTGGTCTTGCTTTGGTCTTATTCCTTTCTATCCTCCCATTCCTTCATTTGGAAATGGAAATGTTTACCCTGTGCCATTGTATACTGACAATGATTAACTTTCTTGTTGACTATATTTATTGAGTTTATTGGTACTTTTTAAGTATTCAGTACAGTTGCATTTATCATTGGGATCTTGTACCTTTACATAACAGATCTTGGTTCTCATTTTTCTCCATACCCCTGTCCTTCCTTCACCCCTCCACCCTCCCCTATTTACAAAGACTTTGTTTCCATTTTTTCCTTTTATCATATTTTTTCTTTTCCCTAATTTCCTTTCCTACCCTTTCCTTATTTTCTACCTTTCCCACTTCCCCTAAACCTTTAACTCCTTTCTTCCTATTTCACAATGTTAGTTATAAAATTTGGATCTTATTTACACTTTTAGTTTTTCACACCAGAGAAACTATTCAGTATTTACACATCTGTGTCTTATTTATTTCACTTAAGAGTATGGCCTCAATATGCATCCATTTTGCTATGAATGACTCTAGTTTTTCATTCTTTATGGAAGAGTAGTACTCCATTTTATAGAAAAACCACATCTTCTTTATCCAGTCTCCAACTGATGGTCAATTGGGCTGTTACCAAGTTTTAGCTTTTACAAAGTGTGCCACTATAAACATGGGTGTGCATATATCACTGTGGTATGATTCTTTTAATTCTTTTCAAAAGACATCCAGCAGAGGGATAGCTGGGTCAAATGGAACCTCTAGTCCTGGTTCTTTGTGGTATCTCCATATTGATTTCCACAGTGGTTGCACCAGTCTGTACTCCCACCAATGGAGAAGGGTTCCTTTCTCCCCACAATCCCACTGACAATTGTTATTGGTTGATTTTAGAGGAACTCCCCAAAATAATCAACAACTGGGATTTCATCTTACTAAAAAGCTTCTGCACTGCAAAATAAAACACCAACAGAGCTAAGAGACAAACTACAATACGGGAAAAAGTTTTTACCAGCTGCTCCTCAGACAAATACTATTATCTAGAATATATAAAGAAAGCCAAAAAAATCAGACCCCCCAAATATAAAGACCCGATTCAAAAATGGGCATCTAAAATGAACAGACATTTCTCAGACAAAGAAGTAAAAGCAGCAAATAAATATATGAAAAAATGTTCAACATCATTGGTCATTTGAGAGATGCAAATGAAAACAACACTGAGACTCCACCTCACCCCAGAAAGAATGTCTGCTACCTTGTTGACTTTTTCATAGGGTCACAGTTAAAAGTTTAACTTGCAACTCAGGAGCTTTTGATCTTGGACTTTTCAGTAGTTCCAAAACTTATAACTTTGGTGATTCTTAGATGGACTAAATATTGCACGAAGAGATGGACATGAGTCTTTTGAGTGACAAGTGTTGAATGTTATGATTTAGATTTTTATTGTTATAGTATAGATTTTGAATATCACTAAAGGCCTTACATGTTGGGGTTTTTGGAAAGTGATTGAATCATAGGGGCACTGTGCTCATCTATGGATGGGTCATGGATGAGTTCAGTGGTAAATGTGCAGTTAGTAGGCAGGGCCTAGTTAAAAGTGGGTCATTGGGAGTGTGAGCTATAAAGGGCAGTTCTTCCTCTCACACCACCACCACTCCCATCTCTCTGCTTCTCAGATATCATGTTGTGAGAAGCTTTCCTCCACTAACTTTTTCACCCACCCTTCCTGCCTGGAGCCAATTGCCTAAGAAACGAGTCTGCTGCAAACTATAATTAAAAAATAATTTATTTCTTTTTAAAGTTGTGGGTGTCTTATTTAAAGTTGACTTTGTGTCTTAGTGATGAGAAAAATAACTTAAAAAGTTACCAAGTATATTACTATAGTCCATTTTTTGTAGCTATAACAAAATACTTGAAATGGGTAGATTATATAGAAAAAATGCTTAATTAACTTACAATTTTGAAGGCTGAAATTCCAGGATTATGTGGTCCATTTGTTTGACCTCTGGTGAGCCCCTACCTTATTACTGCCTCACAAAATTTTGAGGAAGAAGGAAGGGAATTGTCCTTTACAGAGACGGGCAAGCACAAGTGGTGTTTTTGCTTAATAACAATCTGCATTCGTGAGATCTTGCTGTAAGAGTTCAATATTAATTCCTTTCAAGAATGGCGATCCCATAATGTGCTCTTTCCTTGTACTAGGTTCGACCTTGTAGAAATTCCATCACTTAAACACTTAGCATACTAAGACCAAACTTCTAGCACACGAACCTTTGGGAGATACACTCAAGCCACATCCAATCATAACTTAACCTAGCTAGTAGTTGAGTCAGGATTTGTATAAGGTAGGCTCTTTCTGGAGCTCACATTTTTTGTTTTTTTGTTTTTTTCCGTTATGGTCTACATACTTCTGTCATGATATTATAAATTACCTATTATTATTTTATTATAAATGAACTAATTCTCTTCTAATGTTTCTCATGTAGCATAACCTTTAGAGAAAAACAATGGGCTGACATTATATCCTAAAATAGTTTGATAGTAGTTTTCAACTACTGAGGAGTTCTATTTCTGTTAGTTATTTTATTTTAGCTATAGAAACAACTTTATCTTATCTCCATGTGTCATCATTTTAATCCATATACTCTTACCTACTGTGATGTAATGCAATAGTTTTGGATATTCAATGATCATTCATTAAGAACTAACCCTGTTTACCTGAACCACCCATGGTGAAATGTGACCATTATCACTCAAGGAAATCTAGCTAAAGACAGTGCTTTGAATAGAATGGATGTGATTTGAGGATTTTAGATATAAGAAAAATATTTGCTTTTTGTTTTTAATAGCTTTTTTGCAAAGTTTATATCTAATGGTATAAATAAGAGCCAAGTATTCAGGAATAAAAATTAAAATAATCTTTATAAATATAAGTTTTCCTGGATCTCAGATCTGAAAGGCCCTGCAAGACCATAAAGTTTAAATACCCAACCCCATTACTCAGCCATCTGTTTGCTACAACCAGAAATAATACTGACTCTATATGACTTCATACTGATCTAGAGTATACTACTTGAAGTACTTTATTCCAGACCCTCAGAGATCTATTTTGCAAGAGGTAACAAGATTTAATCTAATAAACCTAACTGACAGTTGGATCAGTGATTCAATTAAACTTTTTTATGCTATAGAGAATTTATTTATTTTTAAAGCTTGATTTGCAATGGGAAAGGATCTAGGGATATAGGGAGATGGAAGGGAAGAGAAGACAATGGGAGGTAAAAATGACTAAAACGTGCTATGTATTATGTACCAACTCTCCATATAAAGTGTATTCATTATGCATTGCAAGCATGTACAGATAAAAAAAGGAGTCAAAGGAAAATATGTGGCAACTTTCATCATGATCTTTAGACATGAGTACACTCCAATTTTGAGAGAGATTTCTGAACAAAAAGCACTATGCATGGCATTTTTTATTTAACAGTGATATAAGAAGAATAAGAATAACAATCAGCATTTATATTTGTGGTTTCAAAAGCACTTCTAAATACACTTTCCCATTTAGTCTTCATAAAAAACCATTGAGCTATACTTATATTATCTTTATTCTCAATTTGTAATTGAAAAAGCTGTTACTGACCCTATATAGGCTTACACAGTTGTACACTTAATACAGCTGGTAAGTGACTACATTGACATTTGAATGTAGGGATCTGTCCTATCATGTGATTTTTTTTTTTTTTTTTTTTTTTTTTTTTTTTTTGTCTAATGCTGGCAAGGTTATTTTTAATGAAAGGAGTTACATTCCAGACTTTGTTGAGTCATGAATTAGTCATGGAATTTAGGAATAAACACTTTGTCAATAAACTATATTTTCAACTTTTCTCCTTTATCCATTTAAATATAGGCTTATTCAACAGCTTCATTCAACAGGGATAAAGAATTCTAGAAGAACAAAATAATTGAAAAATGATTTTCACATTCCAAAGCAGTGTGAGCTTGGACAAGTGACTTAACCTTACCAAATCTTGATTTTCCCATATGAAAAACTGGGATAATAATGCCTCCTAATTGGTTGACAAGATAGGTGTTTTATGATTTCATTTAAAAATGAAAAAGTGATTTCAAAGCTTGTATATTTTACCTGAGGTAATACAGTTGGTAGAAGTCACAATACCAAAGCCTAATCATATTTCTCAAGGCTTCCCCGGTCATTCCTTTTTTCTTTCTTTTTCATCACACTGTTGATCCCAATTTATTAAATGTATAGTAAATCTGAATTGAAAATATACCTTTCATAATGTCCTTTCTATTTTATAACTCACAAATTAGCACTAATCACTAATGTTGTTTGCTTTCTAACAATATGAAAATGTTTGATTTATTAATGATAAGGTGGGAATATGTTAAAAGGAAAAAATAGCAGAGGTCAAGTGGTTTCTAGGTAAACTTCTGTGTCTCTTCATAATCTAGCTACTTTTGAATAAATCAAATCCATTTATATAATGAAGCTTTTTTTAATCATCCCATTATTGTTGTCTTAGGGAGGAAATGATGCGCATGCTTCAGATTTAGGTCACTTGTAATTATAAAGTGTTATGCAAGACAACTGTAAACTCCTAGTATCCTTTTAAAATCCCTTCCCTTGGTCATTCTGCACATTTTTAATGTTTAATATTAAAAAAACTATTAGAAAGCTGTGTTTTTCTTGCCCCGATACCTTTAATAGTCCATACTGTGAAACTAAGCTGGATACCTGATTGATACCATTCCTAACTATCTAGAAAGGTAATGATCAAACGTTGAGGGGTTGTCCTCCAGGTGATATGTATGTGGAACCCCTATTAATGTTAATAGGAATCCTACAGCTATGTACAGTGACTGAAGAGAAGAGGCTGAAGGTGTGGTGGTTCTACTGTTTTATTTTTTCATAGCAGCTGCTTGGAATATAAGAGGTTGCTAGTCATTTTGAATTTAATGATCATATATATATTTAAAATTCTGTTTAAATGATATAAGAATAATATCACATAAGGTAATAGACAAAACTCCTTGTATAAAGTATACTTATGTTAATGTACTATATAAAATGATTCTTATTAAATATTTCATAAAATTGATGAGCATCTTATCTAATGTGCAGTATTTTGAAAAATATTTACATTTTCACAAAAGTGTATGGTTAGAAATCTAAAACAATTTTGGTCATATGTGATTAATTAAAAATACAAATAGGAAGTTTAATAATAATAATAAAACAGTAGTTAAAAAGGGATGATGATGTCTAGCAAAATCTAAACAAGAGAAAAATGAAGGAAAAGATAAAAGTTTATTCTTAGGCAAAGTCATATATTTAAGAGTCCAACGTTAAGATAAATATATCTATTATGCACACAGAGGCACACAAACACACAAAATTATAGGAAATAATCTTATAAAACAGCGTGTTATTCCTTAATTTAATCTAGACTATTTACTGAAGGCTGGGGGTTATTTCTTTTTTTTCAGCTTTAATTGAGTTTATTGGTACATTTTAGGGATACAGTACAGTTACATTCATTGTTGGGATCTTGTACCTCCACATGACTCGGGATTATTTCTGATACTTGGGATATAGCATTGAGAGCTTTGATCCTGGTTTTGGGGACTGTTATAATTTAGGGAGATTACAATGGGGACTAGAAGCATAGAATTATTAGGGTCTAATCCTGATTTTCTTTTTTACCCATTTTTACAAAGCCAGCTAATAGTAGGCAGGACCCAAACACTGGCCCTCATGTTGAATTATGCATTGTATGAGTGCATTCTACTGCTGAGACCTCAGCATCTAATAAAGTGTGGAATACACAGTGAGTGCACATTTATGATTTCTTTAGTCAAAAAGAGGGTATTGTTTTTTACAAAGTACTTCTCAGTAGTGCCTGACTATCTTAATCAATGTGAAATCAGAAAACAATCTATCAGTGTTTTCTAACTTTGAAGAATTTTACAACCCACAATAAAATGTAGCTCAATTTAAAACATATTTTATTATGGGGCAGTCTTTTATCGCTTTATAAATTGCTAAAATATTTTCTGTTTTAATTGAATATCTTTCAGGTGAACAGGGCTTTTGCTGAAAATGATTAGAACTAGCATGAAAGTACAAAACTCAACTAGAATTTGAGAGACTAGACATTTTAGGTGAGGTATGGTTGTCATAGGAGACATCTGGGTAAAGAGATGCATATACCAGCATTTAGAAACCCGACTGAAGTGCTCAGACTTGGGTAGAATTTGGAACTGACTTTATATGTCCAGAGACAGGAGTAAGAACAAAAATAAATAAACAATAGAAGAGATTCACTAGTAATTCTGACATTGGCATTTCCAAACATGAATTTATATGAAGCAATGACTAGTGTACTAACGAAAATAGTTGACAAAGTGGGGAGTTTCATCAGGAAAGCATAATCTGTAAGAAATTACCAAACACATTATACTACTATGAAATAATATAACTAAAATTAAGAATATAATGGATAAATTTAAATACAGATATGTAATTTAGTGAAAGGGAGGTCTAGCATTTATTTCTTGGATTCCTAGAAGGGGAATAGGAGTAAATTATATTTTTTAAAAAACAGTAACTGGCAATTTTCAATTAAATCACAAATCTAGGAATCCAACAACAAAAGCTGAGTACCTCATAGATAACCATGGGAAGACAGATCATTGAAAATTGCCAAAAGTAAAAAACAAAATAAAAAATTAAAATTTAAAAAAGAAAAGGCAAATTACCATCTAAAGTACAACAATTAGATTGTTATTTAAAATTTCAACTGAAACAATGAGGGTGTCAATTAAACAAGAAGGTGTCAATTTAAAAATTTTTAAGTACTAAATAAAAATAACCCCCAATTTATATTTTCATAATCAGAAAAAATATTTTGAAAAGTATTAGCTTTATAAAAATACTTCCAAAAAATTAAAACAAAAATCCCTACCTAGCAGAACAGAAAAATCTGAGATGCACATATACAGTGTAGGAGAACACAGATAGCAGTGGAAAGAACACATCTGTGCAAATCTTAAGTAATATTGCCTTAAGTATATATGGAGTAGTGGCTTATGTAATTTAAAATTCATTCATACCCAAAACAAATGCCAAAAACTCATTTAAAAGAAGCATTTTCAGGCAAAGCGAGATATAAAGCTTAATGAATATTTTGGGGTACAATTAATAAATTGATTATAAAACATGTGGTACATTAGAAACTAGGAATAGCCAAACATTCTTGAAAATAAGGAAATGGATGCAGCATTACTCTGCCACATTTCTTTTTAAATTTTTTTTCAGCTTTAATTGAGTTTATTGGTACATTTTAGGGATACAGTACAGTTACATTAATTGTTGGAAATTTGTACCTCTACATGACATGTCTTGGTTCTCATTTTTTCCTCTTGTCCCTGCCCTCCCTTCACCCCCTCCCCCCTCCCTATCCACAGGCACTTTATTTCCATCTTTTCATTATCTCACATTTTTTCTTTTCCCTTATTACCCTTCCTATACACATCCCACCTTCCCTGCACCTTTAGCTCCTTTCTTCCCATTTCTAGATATCAGTAAACTCATTAGGATCTTCTGTATTATTGCAGATTATTCACACCAGAGAAACTATTCGGTATTTACACATGTGTGCCTTATTTATTTCACTTAGGAGTATATCTTCAATATGTATCCATTTTCCTATGAATGAATCTATTTTCTCATTCTTTATGGCTGAGTAATATTCCATTTTATAGAAAAACCACATCTTCTTTATCCAGTTTCCAACGGATGGGCAAATGGGCTGTTTCCAAGTTTTAGCTATTACAAACTGTGTCATTATAAACATGGGTGTGTATACTTCTCTGTGATATGATTCTTGTAGTTCTTTTGGAAAGATACCCAGCAGAGGGATGGCTGGGTCAAATGGAACCTCCAGTCCAAGCTCTTTGACGTATCTCCATATTGATTTCCATAGTGGTTACACCAGTCTGCAATCCCACCAACAATGGAGAAGGGTTCCTTTCTCCCCACAACCCGCCAACATTTGTTATTATGTGATTTCTTGATAGTAGCCATTCTTTGTGAGGTGAGGTGACATCTCAGTGTTGTTTTCATCTGCATCTCTCGAATGATCAGTGATGTGGAACATTCTTTCATATATTTACTTGCTGCTTTTACTTCTTCGTCTGAGAAATGTCTGTTCATTTCGGATGTCCATTTTTGAATTGGGTCTTTATATTTGGGGGGGCTGATTGTTTCTTGAATTCTTTATATATTCTTGATAATAGTCCTTTGTCTGAGGAACAACTGGTAAAATTTTTTTCCCACATTGTAGGTTGTCTCTTAGTTCTGTTGATGGTTTCTTTTGCAGTACAGAAGCTTTTTCATAAGATGAGATCCCCGTTGTTAATTCTATCTGCTAGTTCCCGTGCTACTGAGGATTTGTTCATAAAGTCTTTTCCTATGCCAGAGTTCTGCCTAACTTACCTTCCAGCAAGTTTAATGTTTCTGTTTTAATATTTAGATCTTTAATCCATTTGGATTTTAATTTAGTGCATGGTGAAAGATAAGGGTCTAGTTTTAATCTGTGGACTCTGCCACATTTCTGAACTAAAATATAAACACTAGCCAAACCAAATAGTTTGCCTGAATGGATTTATGAATTGCTTGATGACTGCTTGTTTTTCTTCTACTTTTCTATTTTTGAATTAACATATGTATAATTATTTTTCTATTGTTCCCCTAGTGTATTTTGGGAGAAGGTAACCTAGTTTCTCACTTCAGATGTCCAAATGGTAAACACTTTACCCTAGGATAGATTACATACAGTTTCATCCATATCTAATTGAAGTGTGATTTGGAGCTTTTCGGCTGATCAGCTTTAGATGACATTTTGACTTTAGTTCTATTGGGTTGAGGGTTTGGGGAACTTCGGGATATGGTGAATGTGATGTGCATGGGGACAGTCACAAATCCTTAGGACTTTGAGGAAGAGTGCTGTAGTTGCAATAATGCTCCCTGCCCACACCAAAAGCATATGTATAAATCTCAAGGACAAGTGAATATGTTACTTTTCAGGGCAAAGGGGGAATTTACTGGTTTATTAACTGAAAGATTTCCAGATGGGAGATTAATCTGAGTCATGCAGGTGGGTCCAATGCAATCACAGATGTGCAAAAAAGGGAAAGAAGAGTATTGGAAGGAAGATGGATGACAGACGCATAGACCGAAGTGATGCTGTTATTGGAAGTAGTACAAAAGTCTAGAAACATGGAGAGCTTACACAAGGTCAGAAAAGGCAGGAAACTTCCTCCTTTCATGCCTTCAGAAAGAGTCCAGTCTGGGTAACACCTTGATTTTAACCTATGAGGACCTATTTTAGACTTCTAATCTCTAGATCTGTCTGAGAATGGTTTATGGTAATTTGTTATAGCAGCAATAGAAAATAATACAGATAATAATTTTAAAAGTGCAATATTATTATAGGAACAAAAATTATAGAGCAATTGTAGAGAAAGCAGAGTCAAGAAATAGATAAAACACTTGGAGTCAACTGATTTTTGACAGATATATAAAAGTTATAAAGGAAAGGAAAATCTTTTTAACAAATGGTACTGGAAAAACTAGAAGTCAGTATGGGATAAAGCAAACCCCAACCCATCTCACACCATGTGTAAAATTAATTTGACAGAATCCAAAATCAGCTTTAAACCATTAATAGTTTCTTTATATACCATTAATAAATTAGCAGATAAACTATTCACAATAGCTTTAAAAAATCTAGCAATAAACCTAACTAAAGCAGTGAAGAGCTTGTATAATAAAATCTGCAGAACAGTGAAGAAATAAATTAAAGAAGATACTCATAGCTGAAAAGATCTGCAGTGTTCATTTAACCACAGAATTAACATGGTTAAAATAGCCAAATTTCCAGAAGTAATCTATAAATTAATAGTTTCCATCAAAATTTCAATGACCTTCTGTACAGAAATAGGAAAGGTGATGCTAATGTATTTATAGAAATAGAAAAGACCCAAGAGTAGCCAGAGCAATCCTAAGCAAAAAGTACAAGGACAGAGGCATCACAATATCTGATTTAAAATTGTATTACATATCCATAATGATGAAAATTTCACGTACAGGCTCAAAAAATTAGACACATAGACCAAAAGATTCGTTTATAGGACATAAAAACAAATCTATGCAGCTACAACCATCTGGTTTCAACAATGGAGCCAGAAACACAGCTTGGAGAAAAGACATCTCCTTAACACATGATGTTAGAAAAACTAGTTGTCCACATATAGAAGATTAAAACTAGAATTCTATTTCTGAACCAGTACAAAAATCTTTTCAAATGGATCAAAGACCTAGGAATAAGACCTGAAACTTTGAAAGTGCTAATAGGAAAAATGGGGAATGAATAGGACTTTGGTAGTACAGGGAATAATAGCAAAAATCAAATTAAACTATATAAAATTTAAAATTTTGATATCGCATACAAACAAACCAACACAGAGAATAAATATGGTACAGAATGGGAGACAAATTCTTGTGATCCACTCATAACAGAATATTAATATCCAGAAAATATAAAGAACTCAAAAAATAACATAAAACACCACAATCAATAAATAGGCAAATGGATTGAACAAGTATATCTCAGAAGTACAAATTGCTGATATGTATATTAAAACATTCAGCATCTCAGTTTTATGTAATATCATGTCAATTTTTGCTTGTTTCCTGTGATTTTGGTATCCCATCCAGAAAATTATTGTCTGAAACAACATCTTGAAGTGTTTCTTTATGGTTTCTTCTATATTAGGACTTTAAAAGTACCATATAAATTTTGGAGTTAAATTTCAGTTGATAAAACGAAACTGGTAGGATTTTGACTGAAACTGCACTAACTTTATAGACCATTTTGTCTTAATATTGAGTCCTCTAATCTAAAAAAGGCGTTATATCTCAATTTATTCTTTAAAGATAATCTCTCTTCATGTATATTTAGACTTTGAATTTTTATTTTATTTATTTGTTTGTTTGTTTGTTTGTTTTTGGTACTAGGGTTGTGACTCTGGACCTTGCACTTATGAGGCAGGCAGTGCGGCACCACTGAGCTAAACCCCTGGCCCCTAGACTTTGAATTTTTTGTATTTTTTTCATTGTTACTCAACATAGTTTTGTAGTTTTTGATGCATTTTAGTTAAGTGTTCAGTTAGCTATTTTTTACTTTTACTGGTATTATAAGCAGTTTTTAGTAATTTTTATATTCTATTGCCCCTTGCCACTAGAGTTTTAAATTCTGGAGCTGAATTGTAACATTTTTTTTATATTTAAAAATCCAATAATTTCTTAGTTCCCCCAATAAAACATAAAGTCCTGTGTTGAATTTAAAACATTTATCTCTATATGATCTTGACCATGCTGGTCTTTTCCCACAAGGCACCAGGCACACAGGCCTCTACACTTTTTTACGCATGTCAAACTTTTGCAACCCCAATACTTGCTTTATTTTCCCTTTGGAGATGCTGTTCTTCTGCCCATATGGTCCATATTTTCACTTTCTGTGAGTCCTTTTCTAATTTTCGTATGCAAATAGATAGTGCTTGCCCCAAATGCCCCAGACACTGCCTAACCCCACTTAACCCAGCCTGATCTTGTTCCACAGAATTGTATACTGCCTCAATTTCTCTGCATTTATTTGACTGTGCTTCCATTTCTTGTCCCTCCCACCATCGTCTCAGAAAGAGAGGAATTTTATTTTGTTTATTAGCGCCTTGTATGTTGCAGTTGGCGCTCAGAGTATACTAGAATGAATTGATTTCATGGCCTTATAATAGATATTTCTCAAATGGGAATGGGATCAAGAGATGGAAGGAGGGGGAGGGAGGTGAAGGAAAGGGGATAAAAAATAAAAAGAATGAAAATTGGGAGAGGAGATTTAGAGGCAAAAGGAAGGGGTTAGTGGGAAGGGGATTAAAAAGAAAAAACCTGTATTATATACATGTACCAACTCCCCCAAGATGAATGTAAACTTCACCTACACAAACGTGTATTAATAAAATAAAGAGTTTTTTAAAAGCCATTAAGAGGTGTTATGTACGTGTAGCCACTCCACACAAGGCAGGCAAATACTATATAGTGCAAACATGTTCTATAGTAATAAAAACAAAATAAAATAGTGAAAAAGGAATTTTAATGCTGAGGGTAGAGATCAGATTTGAGAGGGCTGCAGAATGCCAAGGCAGTAAAGCAAATAATGACTAGTGAATAGTACTCTTTAGGGAGTTTGATGAGAGTTTCTTGATAAAAGCCACTTGGAAGTTGATAGCTAAGAAAAAATTTGTTGCTTATTATTTGAGCTATAGAAGAAAACTGAGGCATGTTTACTCAAAAGACCCAGCAAGTTTTCTTAATAGAATTTAATTAAATCTTCACTTTCCAAATTGAAGGGAAATTTCCACATAAGTTAGAACAATGATCCCCATAACTATAATATATAGTTATTGCTACTCTTCTTCTCTTTGGGAATGCTTATTCATCCCTGATGCTCTATGAGGTAAATGAGATAAATGCTTCCCTTGTTATACATTCCTAAGTTAAACTCACAATTATTAATTCATTATCATCAACAGAGGTCTAGGTGGTTGAAATAGATGACCAATTGTTCTCAAACACATTAAGAAACAACACAAACTCAAGAAGCTGCAACAGGAATTCATTGCTTTGCCTCAATGGTATCCCTATTCTGTCTCTTACTGGTCCCATTTCTCAATTCTCTGAGACTTATCATATATAT
>NW_022900917.1:46519945-46587117 GCF_012274545.1 Fukomys damarensis
GGTATCTAATTGAAGTTCATTAACTGGTATTCATACCTACAAAATTTTGGAAATGAACATTGAGTTCTGATATGCAAATGCTTATTATTCAGATTTCGACTGACAAATTATATATTAAATTATTTAACTTATTTAAATGATGGGTTTCATTAAAATATTTAACGTGACTAACTTTGAAATCTGAAAAAACATAAAATCCAAACCGATATGTTTCTGTAAAAGAAACTTCTTAATTTAGCAGAATCAGCTGATTAATATTTTAAGCAATTTGTGGTTAATATTCTCTTAATTTTTTCATTTCCTTAATTATCCACTAACATATAAGTAGAAAGAGATATCAAAAGTTTAAAGTAAGCTTCAAGATGAAAAAATTTAGAATATAGAAAACTCTATTCTTCTTGTAACTCATGTGTCCATTTAAAATGAAATAATTTCTTTGTTGTGGCTGTGCATGAAGCACATCAAGTCATGACAGTAGCATAGGTCGGTGGTTCTTACATTCCAAAGTGCTGCAGGGTTCATGAAAACAGATGGCTGGGCACCAGATTTTCTGATTCTATGGCTCTAGAGTGGGAAGCATGAATTCACATATTGAACAAATTCTCAGGATTTGATGCTGATACTAGTTTTAGGATCACACTTTTTAGGACTATTGTCTCAGTCCAGGCCCGTGGTTCTCCAACTTGGATACATTATACACTCATGTTTAGGTGTTTCATTTTGCTGAAGTACATGTTTCCCAACCCCGACAAAGATTTATGAAGTCATAATTTTTATGGGTGGTACATTGGAAACTGTATTTTTGTTTAAACTGCCTAGACAAGTTTGAGGACTATTCCTTTAGCAGGCAAATTCTCAGTCAGCCGCACATTCAGTTTAACTGGGAAGATTTTTGAGCCCCAGATGTCAGAATCTTTCACCAACAGTTTCTGACTGAACTGTTCTAAGGTAAGTCCAGGGTTGGGTTTTTTAAACATATTCATGTGATTTTTGAGGATTGAGAATTATAGTTATCAGTTCTTGTTTTTGTTATTTAATATTTGGCTGTATTCTTCACCATCTCTTTATCATGACCTACACATAGTTAATAAAAATGACGATGACACATAAGATGTTATGCTAGTGTAATACAAAATATGAAACAACATAAATTTTTATTTTTCCCAGAATGGACTATAATTTGACTGAGGAAATTAAAGGATACTGACATAAAAATTTAACCAAAAATACAAGGTATCTGTGATTCCTTCTGCTTGTGAAGATTAATTCAAGTGAATTTAGTGGCTCAGTTCTAGATAAGTTAGTCTTTGAGGGTATTTGGTGTCTGGACTTCAAGGATATGATATTCAAAGTATAAGACAGATCATAAGAGAAAATAATTGAACACAGGTATATTAAAATATTAAGTTAGTTTTAATCCTAGCAGTAATTTTGATATAACATTGTATCTTGCAATGGCATCATTTGTTAAAAGACCATTTTTGAAAAGTATATAAAACAGTGTCTTCTTTGTACTGAGATACAGAGAGTTCCAATGATTTTTTTTCCTTCAACACTAAATGGTAAAGCTTGCATTTTATTTTTTAAAAAGGTTTATATTTCATGTCAGATTCAAGAATTTTCAAAATATTTATTAATATTTTCTCATACGAACTAAAATGATGAACATGAATCCCCTTGCTCCTGTGTGATTTGGAGTTAAATGATCTCATTGGTTAGAGGTCTGTGCTAATGATACCAATCTAATTAGTTTGCTCTCTATATAAAGTAGGTAGCCTGGCTTTGTTTTTTATCCCAATTGCACCCCAGTGGCCATTTTGAAGTTGCATGACATTTTTACACAAGGATATTGTAACAAGGAAACGCAGATATATTAGTGAAATCCATAACCTTTACTTCAAATAATAAATGTATTTGCGCTTCACTGAAGCTAAATCAGTTATGTAACCTTCACATGTTGATTTTATGTAGTTTACTGACATCTTTGTCTGCCTCTTACTGAGGCATCTCCTCGTGGGTATCTTTTAATAAGAAGATTATCTAGGTGACTCACAGGCTACTTGAAAACACCTCCTTGTTCTATTTTAGGCTTCAGCTCAAAACTACTGGGAAAGGTTTGTCTCTTGAGGCATACCATGGCCTACTTACTACAGAATGTTCAACTCTTGCATTTTGTAACATTTTGGTGGTTTTACAACTTAGAAAAACACACTATTCCTGTATGAATTCCTTAATATGTCCATCTAAATACTATTTCAGAATATAATGGACTCCCCAAGGAGTCTCCCTTTCATTTTTCTCCTAGTCACCCTGTTCCCACCCTCGTTGTACATCTGCTATTCTTTATTTGTATCCACTCAGAGATACTTTAGCTATACATATTTCTAAGAAAATATGAATAAATATCATGTCGTTTGCTCCTTTAAAACAGCAGGTGGCATGTTAACGTTTCATGCATTACTTTTTCCTTTTAATGATATATTTCCAGTTTCTTCCATCTCAGTATACAAAGTACACACTCATTCTTGTTTACTGCTGAATTATATTCTATTTTGTGGGTACAAGCTATGGAATCAGTACTCAGCTGATAAGCATTTAGCTTGCTTTCCCTAAGCTATTAGAAGATATACTGTTGCAAATGTATTTGTATGTTATTTGAATGATATCAAATTTACCTGTCAGATATATTCCAAATAGCTAGAAATTGTTTGATCAAAAGACGATAAACTTTGAATTTTGATGGTTATTGCCAAATTGCATTTCACATGATTTCATCAATCTCTATTTATATCATTCAAGTAAAAAATTCAAGTTTGTTTTCTGTCCCCTTATCAGAGTGGTGTTACCAACTTCTTAATATTTGTGAGATTGGTAGGTAAAATTGTTATCTCAGTATAGTTACAAATTTCATATCTGTAATTATGATTAAAATTGAATGTATTTTCTATTGTTATATCGCTTCTCATTTTCCTATTGGAAAATTGGTTTTTCTTACCAATTTTAAAGTATTAACATATATTAATGAAAATGACTTTTTTAAACATGAATTATACATTCTTCCAAGTTGTTTTGACTGTTGTATAGTGTGTACATCTTTTTGCATGCACCATTTGTTGACTTTTGAATGTGGTCAGCTTTATCATATTTTCCTTTAAGGTCAAAATATTGTTTTTCTTTGTTGGTTATGTACCATATCCTATAAAATTATCTTACCTTAACCTCAAGCTATATTATGTTCACTGTGTACAGTTAGGATTAAATGCTTAAAAATGTGTACCATAAAAATTTTCAAAAATCATCATGCATCTGAATCATTTAGAGTTTTTCTCTAATCCTATTTTAACCTTAAAGGTAGTTTTAAAAAGAAAAGAGAGATAAACTTAATCTAATTTAGTTGCTGTGTAAATAAACTTGACTTTAAAGAGGATGAAATAATAACATCTTAAAATAAATTTGGCAATCAAAGCTAGCATAGAAAATGTCATATTTTTTTCTTTTCTTAGGTGTATAGTAAACTATATTCAGCTAACCAATTTCTTTTTTGGTGGTGTTATAAGAAGATAAATTCTTCCCAGAGTAAAATTTTGAAAAAACTCCATAAAACAGATATCACTGAAATGTGTGAATTTTCAGATAAAATCAAATTAGATTTTGTTGGTTATTTCAAACATTTCATTAAAACATTAATATAAAGAATGTTAAGCCAAAAAAAAACAGAGAATTGGTTAACATTTCACTTTAACACAGTCATAAAGATAATAACTGTGTTGTAATTAAAATAATTTCATGAAGCACATTCTGCTGGTTCTCAGCAGAACTGAAGGAAGGTTGGTCATAGAAGTAGAGGCACCATCTTGTGTCTAAAGACAAGTCAAGAAGGGATGATATTTTAAGTGGAAGAAAAAACAATTATCTTGATTTTTGAAGGAAGAGTTTTGCAAACAGCAATTGATACTATAATTTTATTATCTGAATTAAAATAGAGTCCTTTGTTGTCTGATGGTGTTTGCTTGCCAACACTTAAAAAGTTGTGCATTTTGTACTAGTTGACTCATTGGATACAGGTAAAGAAGAAAAATTATCAGGATTTACACCATTTTAAGAGCTGTGTGTTCCTGGCTAATAGTGGTCGTACATACCTGTAATGCCAGCACTCAGAGGGGTTAAGGTAGGAGAATCACAATTTTGAACATAACTTGGCAAATTAGCAATACTGTGTCTCAAAACAAAAAATAGGGAAGAGTTGGGGATGTAGCACAGTGCAAAGACCCTGGGTTCAATCTCCTATACCATAGGAGTTAATTACTTTTCTCTCATTACTGAGACAAAATACCCAACACCCAAAGCTAAACGGGAAAAGTTTTATTTGGCTTACAGTTCATAGAGGTTTCAGTCCTTAATCAGTCCATAATTGGTTTACTTCAAGGCAGGGTGGCAGAAGGGCAACAGTTTGTAGCAGCACAAAAAACAGCAAAAAACAGCAAGTGTCCTTAACAGTGTCTTCCTGCCTCTTTTATCTTATTCATACTGTGTAGGGTACTTAGCACTCACAACCTTAATCCTACTATTCTTGTGCCTAGCATTACTCCATGAATCACACAGCCTAGATTCAGCAACCTCCAAAATAGTCTCACCTTATTTGCATGAGGCTTTGAGGGGACAGCTAAACAAAAGCCATAACACCATCAAAAAATAAATACAAAAGACTTGTGTACATCTACCTTTAAATGTGAATGGAAAACTGTGTACACTTATACATATATGTATGTGTGTATATGTATGCATCTATATATATATATATATATATATATATATATATATATATATACTATCACTGAGCTGTGTTCCCAGTCTGTGATCAGGCACTTTAAAGCCATGAAATACATACCAAGCTAAACACAAATTCCAGACAAACATGTTAAGTAAATGTATTGCTTGACTATTTCTCAAAAATTTGACCAGGTGAGTATTCTAACTTAGCTCTTCTTACAAAGGATGCCTGTATTCAGAACTCTACGCAGTCTTGGAAGCTGGCCAGTGGAGAGTAATATAGGTAGGAGAGGGTAGATTCCTCCAGTGACTTCCTGCCTGAACTTGGAAAAACCATGCCATTGACTATAACTGGCCACTGAGAGAATCAAAACAAAGTCACTATTTCAAATATCCCCTCTTCCATGGCTGACTTTACACAGCTAGGCCATAAAATTAAGATTCATTAACACATTTCTGACTGTGTGACACATATAGCTGACACTGTGCGTTTACGTTTGTCAGTTTTGTAGGAGAGAGAGAGAGAGAGAGAGAGAGGAAAGAGGGAGGAGAGAGAGGAGAGAGATAGAGTGAGAGAGAGAGGGTTCTCTTTATGGAGATTACTTAATTTACTATACTTAAATTGTTTGTTTTCCTCCAAATTTATACTTAGGTTTCTGTAAATGAAAAAAAAAAAAACTTCAATTTCTCTTCTTTTCAACACAATCTCAGTATCAAATGAAAATAATTCTCTTTTGTTAAAAATGACTGAACACCATTCATTAACTTCATGTAATTGATAGAACTTTATACTTTGCTACTCTGGCCACATTTTTTTTCCCGTGGAAGAGAAAAAGTGAATGAATATTCACATTTAACTTTTACCTTCAGGGTAAAATGTATTATGCACCATATTTTGGTTTTTAAAAATAATCACCTTGTCAGAGTTCAATTGCAAAGTGAAGTCAACTCTGTCAATAGAGACAATTTGAGGGCAAAATGCACACTCTTCACCCCCTTGAGTATCATTTCATTTGAATGCCCCTGATTTTTCACCTGCTATGTTTTTTCTTGGAATGCTCTACGGGACAATATAATGAAGTCTAAAATACCACACACTGAAACCTCATCTCTGCTGACAGCACATAGCTGACAAGTACGATGTTCTCATACACTGTTACCATTTGAACACTATATGTACATAAAATGCATGTCCAGAACTTTCATTTTAAAATCTACAAGCAGAGAAAAAACCTGGATTCCCATATGTCTAACAATGTATTGCATGAATATATTAACACCATTATAACACCACCTGCTTTCAATGTTTTGCTGTAAGTGGAGTTACAGGATATATGCCACTTAAGTGTATTTTTCAGAATATCCCAGAAGAAATCAAAAGCATTTATTAAAAAATATTTAGGTTACAAAACCTAGTAGATCTTATCTATACTAGAAAACCCTGGCAACTGACATGACCAGGGGTACTGATGATGTTGGTCAGCAGATTTGTCTTATATTTCTCTAAAAGTTACTCTCAAAGAATGACTAAACAAGTTATGTAATTTATTGTTGATATTTTAATTTCCCTCAGTCTGAAATAAATAGACTGAGTTTTTCTTATTCTGTAGATATAACTAACACCAAATATTTCTTAACATTTTATGTTTTGTCAGGGTCCTGGTGTCCAATGAATAAATATCACAAATTCTCAGAGGTCTAGATGCCACCTAAAATAAAAGGGCCCCTACCTGCTACCATTTTATAAGGAGGATATGTTGCATGATTGGCTGGCTCCAAGGTAAAAACATTTGAATGGAAAACCTTAACAGTGGAAGCTGCTCAGTTCACTGGATCCAGGAAGCAGAGAGCAAGGGCAGAGCCGAAGAAGAAGGAACCAGGGATTGACATAGTCCCCAAGGTCAAAGGTTTTTATTTTAGTTCCTCCTAAGCTCTCCCTCCTAATAGCCCATTTCTGATGAAATTAGTGTCCCAAAATCCAGTCATCTCTCCAGGAATCTCAGTCCAGTCAAGCTGAGAAGGCTTTGACTACTACAAGTACACTGTATTAGTTTTTGTTAATTTCCTAAAAAAAAATTATATTTGCTTTTTGTGGCTTGAGCAGAAAGAATTAAATGAGTCATAGATACATGTATATTTGACTGTATATAAAAAAAATTATTTTTCAGTATTTTCAGAGTTTCAAATCAAAATATACTGTCAAAATTTTAGTCACTATTATCATTTAATCAAATTAATAATGCTTTCATTAAAAATAAGGTAGATATAATCTCATAACAGACCTTATTAATTATGAGTACATTTAATTGCAAGAAAAACTCAGGACATGGTCCTCATTTTTTCTCACCTTGACAAGTGCCAGTAAAAAAATAACAAGGAGTGGCCCTGATATAAGGACTGCATTTGGGAACTGTTGGTCTTAATTATATTCCTTCTTCCTTTCTCTGAATCTTTAATCTCTGAATCCAGTACAAGGGCCAATAACAAACATTAGTGGTAGTTTTGAGTCAAAAATATAGAAGTTATTTAAAGTTATTTAGAATCTTTAATCCTTCAGTAATGTCTAAGCAAAACATTATCACATTAGGTACTGGAAGAGGAATATAAGAACAAAAAGAAAAAAGAGAAAGATTCAACTTGCACTGAAGCCTTTGAAAATGTAGCTGAGTCTTCTCTTTCCATTAGTATCTATTTAGCTGTTGGAAATTGATTATTAAAATGCACTTTTCTGCTTCTTCATTTTATTTTCATTCTTTTCATAAGCAGATTGATTTAAATTATCATGAACAGGAATGATAGGCCATCATTTATATAGGATAATTAGCATATCTTAGATAAACACTTTCAATTCCTAAGAAATTATGTGGCTGTACCTATCAAATATCCTGGAGACCTCTTCAGCTTAAAAAAAAAAAAGTGTAAAACTACACAGAGTGTTAAAGTCTTCTTCCAATAAGAAACAGTCACCTTTATTCCCAATAGTAATGAAAAGAAAATGTATTTAATTTATTATTTCAGTTTAGAGAAGTGCATCCACAGTTCAGACCTTAGTACAACACAGTATATATTTCATTTCAGAAGAGAAAGACTAAACTGAATCAATATTTGAAGGATCTGGTACTGTGTGGAGGTCAACAGACTCTGGATCATTCAGACTAACCTAATCTATATGTGTGTGTGAATATGTGAGTATGTGTGCCCCACTCATTGCCCTGAATATTTAAAAATGACACATCTGGGAGTGTTATAATCTGAGTGCCCAAGTGTGTCTATGAAATCTGATGCATAATCAACCCTTAGTCCTCCCCTCCATGTGGCCTGCTCTCTGCTTAAAACACACTCACTAATTCATTCTGGATTGTGGAGTCTATATTATTGGAACAATGTAAATGTAGTTTTGTTTCTTTAAAACTCTCCTTTAAGAGGACTCCTGACATTTAAAAAGTCCTCATTAAGTTCTAGAAATTTAAGTAACACCAATGTCTGTTAATGCTCTCATTTGACCATCTCAAATCCTTGGTTTCTGCTATGTATTAGGCCTAATATTATTTTTCTGTACATAATAATGTGTTTCTCCTATGTTAATGGCAAAAGTAAAACAATGATTCTAACAGAGAAAAGTAATCAGTATTAGGATCATCCCTAGATAATCACTGGTTTGAAGCTCCCTGATAAGTTAAGCAGAGGATATGGAACAAAATCTGTCTTCTTTAAAAGCAAGCATTCTGAGATCTATCTTAAGTAGAGTAACTACATTCAGTTTAGTGTATGGTGTCTCTTTTTTGGTCTTTATTTTTCCTTGCCTTCCTTCTACTGAAATTCTCAGAACCTGTCATAATATTGGTAGGTTTTAGTTTGTAATATTTTTCTTTCCTTGGACTTTAAATCAGAGCTGTTCCAGAGCATTTAGAAAAGTAGTGCAGCACAAGTCACTGAAGTTCAGGTACAAGATTAAAACTGTCTACATAAATATTAGTGAAAACTGCGAGGTGGTACCGAATTCTTTCATAGTTTGGCATGAGTTCCAAGGGTCATTTAGTATATAATATATGGAAAATGGAAACTGCCACCAAAAGAAGGGTGACTTTACTTACTGTTACTTTTATTTTTTGGTATTTACTAAGGTGTGACCAAGATGTATGAAATGCTAATCGAAGTACTGTGCTTGTCCTTTACTAACTAAAAGCCCCAGCCATAGGAATAATGAGAAGGTAACTTTATTATGTCTATTTATAGAGATTTATTTGGAAGGCAAACAATATTCTGGTAAAAATATTTTAAAATATGTTTTTAAATTCATTATTAGTTTTTATTTCCATTTGAGATGAATTTGGTATTCTGAACATTTATGTGATCTATATCATTTTTTCTTCCGTGCTGAGTATGTGATGCACAACTTCATATAGCAAATATTGATTTATATTTTCAAGTGAAAATTTCAGGAAACACTTGCATTTTTAAATTTGTTTTTGGTTGTTTGTTAACAATTTTGTCTGGTCTTTGTTTTTTGTTTGTTTTTATTTTTTATTGAGTTTATTGGTACACTTTAGGTATACAGTACAGTTACATTCATTATTGGGATCTTGTACCTTTACATGGCCGGTCTTGATTCTCATTTTTTTCTAGATTCTAACTCAATCAAATTGTCACAGGTCATAAAAACAAATAGAAAATGAAGCCTACAAAAACAGAGAGGAAACAGAGATTGATGAAATAATATGCGGGATCCGATCATCAGCAGAGCAGTTGAAGAATGGAAAAGATACTTTCTAGAATGTGCCCTAGAAAGCTACCCTTAAGGGGTTAATGAAAACACTCTTGTAATATTCTAAAAGAATTTTTCTTTTAGTAAGCAAAACAAGACTATCCGACGATCATCACTTCTGTGCCCCTCACATGTGGATAAAAATTAAAATTCCAAAGACACCACCCTTGTCCCCAGATCATAATTTGATGTACTAGAAAATAAAATATAACTATTTTATATGACTTTAACTATCTCTACTAATTAAATTAATGCTTTTTACTGTTCAAAGTGAATCACTGCAGAAATAGGAATGCTTATTTTACCTATAAAATGATTACTATTTGAACCAATTTGAGAAGCTCAATAAGTGGTTTGAACCCTGCTTCAGATGAATGCCTGTGTACATATTTTGGAAAAAAATTTTTGAACTTTATTAAATATCAGAAGTTTGTCTTTGAATATTTCAGATGCACTAGAATTGGAGCAAGATAGAATTATAGGTTAGGTGACAGTTTACTATGACTTAGGGAGGTTTTGTTGATGCCTTGAAAATAAAAATATTTGACAAGACACACAATTCCATTTGTAGACTTTATCAATGACATATCTTATGAGCTTTTCATAATTGCTTGCAGTTTTTGGAAATACATCAATTTGAGTTTTAAAGTCAAACCTGATAAATTCAAACCGGCTATCCTTTGCCCTTTTCTCTGAGAAGTAAAAATAATCATCAGTTTACCCTCTCAATGGAATCCAAGTTAATTTCTATTAGTTAAATGATGTGCAATATCATATGTAAGTATCAACAGCAAGATTACCTAATCAATAGACTTCTGAAAGAGACATTAGTTTTCTAGATATTGGTGTCCATACTAAGTAATATGTCTTAATTAAGGCAGCTGATGTCATTGCCAAGTTTCTATCATTTAGCAGCTTGTGCCAAGATTTACATTCAAAATATTCAACAGAAAATGACACATCTCTAATTGAATACAGCATAACTTGATATCTACACCTGAAGCAAACTATTGCCCCATGCCAGCACGACTGCATAACCAGTCATCAAACATTGAGTACCCAAAACATACTATGTCTTGAAATGCTATTCATAATGTTTATTTTAAAGAGCCTTGTTCAACTGGAAAAGTAACAAGGATTTAATGTGATAAATATTATCTTGGGAGCAATATGAGCCAAATTTAGGTTCCCTTCCAGCATTGGTGATAAGGGAAAACTTTATTGACACTATTGAAGTAAAAATATGAAAATAACTAGGGCATATGATTATCAAGACAAAGATATTTGGTGAAGTGAGGCCAGCATTGGAACAGAAGTTTTATCTCAAGAGAAATACAAATGCTGCAGTTTTAAACTGACGACTGGCATAAGCTTTAGTTTCAAACTCATACTCTCATTGTTCAGAGAATAGAAAGCTTGATGCTGTTGTAAAATTACAGGTGAAAGACACTGATTATTATATATTTTTTTCATTTTCTCATATTTTTTTCTTTTCCCTTATTCCCTTTCCCCTACCCTTCCCACTTTCCCTACACCTTTAGTCCTTTTCTTCCTATTTTACACTATTAATTATCCCATTGGGGTCTTGTGTACTATTATAGTTTTTCACACCAGAGAGATTATTTGGTATTTACACATGTGGGACTTATTTATTTCACTTAAGAGTATATCCTCAATATGTATGCATTTTCCTATGAATGACTCTAATTTCTCATTCTTTATGGCTGAGTAGTATTCCATTTTATGGAAAAACCACATCTTCTTTATCCAGTCTCCAACTGATGGGCAAATGGGCTGATTATTATATTAAACATAGCTAATGAAGAAGAGCGATGTATTGCAGATGCTACAGAGTTAATATTTGATTTCAGAGAAACAATAAACAGAAACAAATAATTTAATTTCTATTTTTATAAACTGATGAAAGACAAACAATTCAGTGATATATTAGAAGAAAAGTTTTTAGAGGGAAAGACAAGTTTAGACTGAAATAAACTGAGTTGAAGCTGAATGTGGGAAGATCCTTATGAATGTGCTTAGTTAATAGTGAAATGTATAAATTTGATATCTTGGTTAACATCTGGACAAAAATATAGATGATATTATTCATGTATATATAGATAATTGAAGTCTTGAAAACAGATGAGCTGAGAAGAATGGAGAGAGAGAGAGAGAGAGGTGAGAAAGAGTGAAAATAGGGAAGATATAGATGAGAGAATATTTGAGATAGAATTCTACATATATAAATTCTGTATTGAATTAATAGAAGAAAATGAAAATAAGCTCATAAGCAAAGTTTGAAAAGACTAACCTGAATGGTAAAACAGAAGCATACCTAGTTGTTCAGATGCTAAGGAAAATGCATGTTTCAAGAAGTAAAGTATAAGGGCCAGGATTTAACTCAGTGGTTCTGCTTTCTGCCTCATAGGAACAAGGTCCAGAGTTTGATCTCTGGAACAACAACAACAAAAAAAATCAAGCATAACCAGTGGTGTTTTTATCTTTTTAAACAAACTACCATAAAGTGAATAGATTATAAGCAACATAATTTTATTTCTCACCATTCTAATTATTGGGAAGTCCAGAACCAAGGTATAGGCAGATTACCTGGTGATACTCCACTCTGAGGTTAATAGAATGATGCTCCTTCTCTGTGTGTTCAACATGGTACACGAGAGGTAAGGCAGCTCTCTGGAGCCTTTTCATAAAGATACCAATACCATTTATGAGGCCTTTCCTTCATGAACTAATTACCTCTGAAAAGGCACACATCCTAAGAATCTCCTTTTGGAGTAGTCATGATTTCAACATATGAATTTTGGAGAAACATAAAAATGTACACAATATCAGCCATATCTACAGAGATATCATATTCCAGTTTAAGCATTGGAATTAATTATTAGATTAATTAGCAAGTGCTATAGATATGACTAACAATGAGTTACTTGGAGTAAAGTTAATGAAGGTAAAGTTGAAAGTCAAAATATCGTGGGTTGAAGATTGGGAAGTAAATGTAGTAAAGGCAAACTTCCCTCAAGCTGTTTGGTGACTGAGTGGAGGGTAGACATCAGAAGAAAATATTCACTGAAAATTTTTTCTAACAGACGCCTGTAATTCCAGATACTCAGGAAGCTGAGTTAGGAGAATTCAAGTTTTAAGACAGCCTGGGAAAGAGAGACCATGACCTCAAATAAATTTAAAATAAAGCAGAGCAAACAAGCAAAATTGATAGAACTATATAGTTTTTATGTATACAAAGAAAATGCTAATAATTGTGTATTTTCAAACTTAAACCAACCAAAGAGCCTTGAGTTTTATTAAGCTTTGTCTATTTTATTTCCTTTCCCTTTCTATGAAAATCAGGTTTGTTATCACTGTGAATACTAATTGGCACTTACTTCATGTTTAATGTCAAGACTAAATATAAAAATAGGAGTTAGATGAAAGGGAGGAGAGAAACTCCAACATTTTTTTGGAGGATCAGCCAAGTGTATTCATAAATGATGCAAGTAAGCATATCAAAATGAAGATAATGATATAAATAAGCATATATATTAATTTATTTACTATTTCAGAGAAACCTATTCTGGCACTACTACAAAGAATTATTTAAGATAATTAGGCAAAAATTATTCAATCATTTATTTAAAGTAAGGAAAGTGATTTAAATTGTTTTGAAAATATTTTCATTAAAGTATATCTAGTTATGCAGATCCTATTTTCTTGTATTTTCCTGCAGAATTTAACATATATTATCACAATGGCATTTGTTAACTATTTTATAGCTAGAATTTTTACAAGAGATGTGAGATTAAGCTATTTTACATAAATTATCCATATTTTACCAGCCTCCTTTTTATGTTATTGTCACAATTTACGTCTTCATATGATGTGTTCATTAACCAAATATCACATCTATTATTTTAATCCTCTTTTTTAGCCTTTTATACTTTCCCTAAAAGTAATTTTACCTACTACCATTTCAATATTCTAGTATTCTAAATTTGATGGTACATTTAACTCTATCAGTACATTTTATGCTTTCATATATTTTCTTTTTTAAATTAATTTTATTGGTACATTTAAGGTATACAATACAATGACATTCATCATTGGAAATTTGCACCTTTACATAAACCATCTTGGTACTCCTTTTTTCCCCATTCTCCTGCCCTCCCTTCAACCTATTAGTTATTAGTGATTTGGATTTCAGCTTTAAAATCTTTTAGTATTTTTTTAAAGTAGACATAGTAGTGATGAACCCCTTCAACAACTATTTCCCTGCAAAAGATTTCATTTGTTCATTTCTTTTTTCTTATTTTTTACATGTTTAAACTTTTCTTTCTTTCTTTCTTTCTTTCTTTCTTTCTTTCTTTCTTTCTTTCTTTCTTTCTTTCTTTCTTTCTTTCTTTCTTTTTTCTCATTGAGTTTATTGGTACATTGTAGGTACACAGTACAGTTACATTCATCACTGGGATCTCGTACCCTTAGATAATAGTACATAAGATCCTAATGAGATAATTGACAATGTGAATTAGGAAGAAGATATCTCTTCATTTCTTTCTCTTCTTCTTTCTCCTCTTTCTTTATTTCTTTCTTTTTTCTTTTCTAGGGATTGAACTCAGGACCTTGCACTTGCCAGGTAGGCTCTGTACCACTGAGTTACATCCCTAGCCCTTTCCTTCATTTCTTGAGGATAGCTTTGTTGAGAAAAGTATTTTTTATTGACAGGTTTTGCTTTGCCTTCAGCAGATTGAATATATCCTCCAGCTTTTCTGACTTGCAAGGTTCCTTTGTGAAATCTATCAGTATCCTTGTAGATATTATTTTGTATGTGACAAGTCACTTTTCTTATTACACTTTTAAAATTTTGCTTTAACTTTTGACAATTTTGATTATAAGTGTTTTAGTAGATTCCCTTACACATGGAATTTGTTTGAAATCTTAATTTCTAAGGTCCTAGATGTTCATCTCTCTCTCTCTCTCTCTCTCTCTCTCATGATTTAAAACACTTTCAGCCATAATTTCTTCAAATAAGCTTTCCAACCTCTCCATTTTTGTTAGACACTCATATTCCTTTATTGGTTAATTTGATGGTATTCTATAAATGATTTAGACTTTCTTGACTCCTTCACTCCTTTTCATGTTTCTTTTTTTCCTGCTGGATACTTTTAAAGACCTGTCTTTAGAGTTACAATATCTTCTTTCTTCTTCATTAAATCTGTTCTTGGTACACTTTTTTCCATTGCATTAACCACAAAATTATATTTGATTTTTTGTGTGATTTCTGTTTCCATTGAACTTCTCATTTTGTTCATATTTTGTTCCACTGATTTTTTTCTGCAATCTCTCTCTATTGTTTGGTATTTTGGTGGGCTTCCTTAAACATTTCAAATTCTAATCACATATCCCATAGATCTCCATTTCTATGTGGTTAAAGTAAAATTAGTGTGTTACTTTGTAAGTACTATGTTTTATTATTTTGTGTTTCTAATCACTTTTCATTTAGCTCTGAGCATTTAAGAGCTCAATTAACTCTTCTATCTTTTGAACTGGATTTACTGGGCAAGGATTTCAATTGTAGATAGCTAAAGAGTTTCTCATTACTGATTCCAAGCAGGAAGGCGTCATATTGTCCTCTGTAGGTCCCTCAGCTGAGGTGAATATCAGAAAACAATGTGGGGAAGCTTAGTATCTAAAGCAGTGGGAAAATTGTCTTCAGTAACTTGGGATATTGGGATTCCACTTGAAACCTCTTGTTTTCCTTTTATCCTACCCAGATGGTCTTTCTTGGTGTCAAGCTTAATGTGTACATACAGAGCACCTGTAAGTTGTAATCTAAGTCTCTGCATCATGTGACAATAAATTGGCCTCAAGTGATAGCACAAATTGAAAGATAAAAGGGTGCACCAAAGGCTAGATTTCTGGGGTATGGCACAGTGTCAGTGGCACAACCTGAAACCATGCCTTTGCATATGGAATATCCAAGTGGTAGCACAGTTGCAGCTACCCTTTAGACCTTAGATGGCAGTATGGGGAACAGCAGCAGAGAAGCCCAGGTAGTGTTGGATTGTTATGTTAAGTTGTTATTTGATTTTTTAATGGATGTTATGTACTCAAAATTTTTCAAAAATGTACTTTATTTTTGCTTACATAAAAATACAAAAATTGTATATGTTAATGAAATATATGATATTCTGATACACACACACACGCTGTGCAACAGGATTAAAAATGTCTATTTTCATAAGAATTTATCACTGCCATAAAATGAAAACCTAATTACTTTCAAAGTGCTCTTTTAAAATAGTTTCAATATTTTAATATTCTTTTTTATTTTTAATTTTAATAACTTTATTGGTACATTTTAGGTATACAATATAACAACATTCATTGTTGGAAATTTGCACCTTTACATAATCAGTCTTGGTTCTCATATTTTCCCCATTCCCTTGCTCTCCCTTCAACCCCTCTCCCCCTCCCTATCTATAAAGACTTTGTTTCCATTTTTTAATTTTTCTCATATTAATTCAATTCCCTTCTTTCCTGTCCTCAACTCCTCCCATTTCCCCCTCTCCTTTGCCCCTTTTCTTCTTATTTCATATTGTGTATTATACCTTTTAGTCCTTATTTACACTTTCAGTTTCTCACACTAGGGAAATTTATTTGGTACTTATGCATGTCTGTCCTATTTATGTCTCTTGAGAGTATGGCCTCATTGTGCATCCATTTAGCTATAAATGTATAATTTCTCATTTTTATGGCTGAGTAGTACTCCATTTTATTAAAAAACGCACACACTTTTTTTAATCCTGTTTCTAGTTAATGGGCAGCTGGGATGCTTCCAAGTTTTAGCTATTACAAATTGTGCTGCTATGAACATGGGTGCACATATATCACTGTGGTACAACTTTTAATTCTTGGGGGAAGATACCCAGCAGAGGAATAGCTGGGTCAAGTGGGACTTCCAACACTTGTTCTTTGAGGTATCCCTGTACTGATTTTCATTGTGGTTGCACCAGTCTACTTTCCCACCAGAAATAGAGTAGGGTTCCTCTTTCCCACAGTCCCACCACCATTTATTATTGGTTGATTTCATGATAGCAGCCATTATTTCTGTAGTGAGGTGCAATCTCAATGTTGTTTTCCTTTGCATCTCTCAAAGGAATGGTGACGTTGCACATTTTTTCATATGTTTATTTGCTATTTCTACTTCTTTGTCTGAGACATGTCTGTTCATTTCATATGCCCATTTTTGGGTTAGATCTTTAAATTTGGAAGGTCTGATTTTTTTAAAGTTCTTTATACATTCTAGATTGTAGACCTTTGTCTGAGGAACAGCTGGTGAAAATGTTCACATTGTGGATTGACTCTTCACACTGTTGTGGTTTCTCTTGCTGTGTGGAAGCGTTTTAATAAGAAGGTATCCCATCTGTTAATTGTTTGTGTTAGTTCATGGGCAACTGTGGTTTTGTTCATAAAATCTTTTCCTACACCAATGTCTTCAATAGTTATAACTAACTTCTCTTCAAGCTGCTTTAGTGTTTCTTTTTTAATATTTAGATCTTTGATCCATTTCAACTTTAGTTTAGTGGATGCTGAGAGATACAGGTCTAGTTTTAATATTTGACAAGTTGAAACACAGGTTTTCCAGCACCATTTATTAAAGAGGCTATCTTTCCTCCAGTGAGGGTGTTGGCTCCTTGGGTGAAGATGAGGATACTGAGTGTGTCTGGAGTTGTTTCTGCATCGTGTAATCTCTTCCACTGGTCCTCAGGTCTGTTTCTTTGCCAGTATCATACTGTTTTTATCACAGTAGCTTTGTAATATAGTTCCAAGGTAGGGATTGTGATACCTCCTAACCAGTCTTTATTCCCTAGAATAGCTTTGGTTATTCTAGGTCTCTTTTTGTTCAAATGAATTTTTTGATTGTTTTCTCAAGGTCTGTGAAGTATGCTGCTGGAATTTAAATTGAAAGTGCATTGAATCTGTATATCAGTTTTAGAAGTATGACCATTTTCACTATGTTGATTCTTCCTAAACAGGAGAAAGGGATGTCTTTCCATTTTCCAATATCCTCTTCAATCTATTTTTTCAGAGTACTATTGTTTTCAGGGTAGACATCTCTGATTTATTTTGCTAGGTTGGTTCTTAGGTATTTAAAATTATTGGATGCTATTCTGAAAGGAATTATTTGCCCCATTTCTTTCTCAGTGATTCTGTTTTTCATGTACAGGAATGCTATTGATTTTTGTATGTAGACCCTATATACAGCTGCTTTACTGAATTTAGTAATTAAATCTAGAAAACTTTCAGTGGAGTTCTTGGGGTCTTCCATATAGAGTATCATTTTATCTGTGAATAATGACAATTTGACTTCTTCATTTACAAACTTTCTTCCTTTATTTTTTATTTTGTCTAATTGCAAATGTTTCCAAATCTATATTAAACAAGATTGGTGTTAGTGGACATCTTAATCTTATTCCTGATTTTAGTGTGAAGGATTTTTGACCATTTAGTATGATACTGGCTGGTGGTTTTTAATAGATGTCTTTTTTCAGATTGAGTTAGAGACCATCTATTCCAAATTTCTATAGGGTTTTAATGAAGAATGTGTGTTGGATTTTTCTGCATCTATTGAGGTCATATGTTTTTTTGTTCTTAGTTCTATTAAGAGAGTATATTACATTTATTGATTTGTGTATGTTGAACCATCCCTGCATCCCTGACATGAATCCCACTTGGTCAGGGAGTATGATCTTCTTGATGATTTTCTGATTTCCATTTGCCAATATCTTATGAAGGATTTTTGCATCTATGTTCATTAGTGAGATTGGCCTACAGTTCACTTTTTCAATTGGGTTTCTCTCTGCTTTGGGGATCAAGGTGATGCTTGCTTACAGGAATTAATTTGGGAGTGTTGCTTCCCTTTCAATATCATTGAAGAATTTAAAAAGTAGTGGCAGTAATTCCTCTATATATGTCTTGTAGAATTCAGTAGTGAAGCCATCAGGACCTGGGCTTTTTCTACGGGGTAAGTTTTTAATTACATTTTTAATTTCATTGATCAATATTGGGCTGTTTAGAGTTTTTAGGTTATCTTCATTTAACTTTGATAATTTATATGTATGTAGGAATCTGTACATTTCTTCTGTATTTTCCATCTTATTGGCATTTAGGTTGTCAAAGTAGGTATTGATGATCCTTTGGATTTCTGCTGGGTCTGTTGTAATTTCACCTTTTTCAATCATAATTGCATGGATTTGGGACTTTTCTTTCCTTTTTCTTTGATAAGGTTGGCTGAGGCTTTGTCAATTTTGATGATTCTCTTTCAAACACCTAATTCTTGGCTTCATTGATTTTTTTTTTTTTGTATTGTTCTCTTAGTCTTCAATGAATTGATTGCTGCCCTGATCTTTATAATTTCCTCCCTTGTATGAGTTTTGGGTTTGTCCTGCTCTTCTTTTTCTAAAAGCTTGAGATTCAGCATCAGGTTGTGTAATTGAGCTCACTCTGTTTTTGTAATATGAGTATTCAGTGCTATGAATTTCCCTCATGAGACTGCTTTCACTGTGTCCCTTAGATTCTGATATGTTTTATTGTCATTGTCATTTAATTGTATGAACTGTCTGATTTCTTCTTTAATTTTCTCTGTGACCCAATGGTAATTCAGAAGTGTCTTGTTCAATTTCCATGTGTTTATGAAATTCTTTCATTTGCTTTTGCTATTTATCTCCAGTTTCATCACACTATGGTCTAACAATATACAGGCGATCACTTCAATTCTTTGCACTTACTTAGACATGTTCTATGAGAAAGTGTGTGGTCTATTTTTGAGAACGAGCCATATGCACTTGAAAATAATGTGTATTCTGATTTTTGGGGGTGGAACACTGTAAATATCTGTCAAACTCATTTGTTCAAGAGTTTAATTGAGTTCTAGTATTTTACTGTTTATTTTCTGTCTAGTTTATCTATGTATTTGTGGTGGGGTATTGAGGTTCCCCACTACTATTGTGCTCTTGCTTATTTGATTTTTCATGTCCATAAGTAATATATATATTTGGGTGCACTAGTGCTTAGTGCATAAATATTTATGATTGTTACCTCTTCCTCCTGGATTGTTCCCTTTACAAGGATGTAGTGTCCTTCTTTGTCTCCTGTAATCAATGTGTTTAGAAATCCACTTAATCAGTAAAGAGCATAGGTACCCCTGCTATTTTTTGTATTCCTGTCAAATGGAGTATTATTTTCCACCCTTTAACTTTCAATCTATGAGCTTCTTTTTTAATTGTGTTTCTTGTATGTAGCATATTTTTGGATCTTGCTTCTTGACCCATTCTGCCAGTCTATTTCTTTTGATTGGTGAATTGTGACCATTAACGTTGATGGTTATAACTGATATGCATTGACTTATCCTTATTATGACTTTTCTTTTTGTTGAATTATCTCACTTTTAATTTAATTGTTATTGTTCCTGCTGGGCTTCCTGGGGTTGTGATCCCTATTGTCTTTTCCTCAGATATAGTTTAAAACTTTTTGGAGTGATGGTTTGTTGCTTGTTAAATTCCTATGGTGCTCATTTTCATGAAAGTATCTTATTTCTCCATTAATTTTGAAATATAGTTTTTCAGGATACATCAGTCTGGGTTGGAGTCTGTTTTCCTTTAGGTCTTGAAATATGTCACACCAAGCTCTTTTTGCCTTGAGGATTTGTGTTGAGAAATCTGCTAAAATTCTGATAAGCTTTACTTTGTATGTGATTTGTTCATTTTCTCTAACTGCTTGTAGAATTTTGTTGTTCTGTTGGGTTTCTGGAATCCTATTATATGCCTATGTATAGTTTCATTTTTTTAATCCCCACTCATTGGAATCCTATATGCCTCACTTATCTGCATGTCAAGTTGTTTTCCCCTACTTGGAAAATTTTCTGCCATTACTTCTGTGAACAGTTTTTTAATGTCATCTGCACTCTCTACTGTTTCATCATTAACTCTGATCAGTCTTATTTATAATACCTCTTTGCATCATCTAGCAGCTGTTTGATTTCTGGTGGTCCCTTACTACTTTTAGGATTTTTTTTTCCTGGTCACTAATTGTAATCCTATCTGCCACATTTGAAATTGTATCTTTCCATTGGCTCATTGTGTGGCATAAACTTTCAATGGAGTTTTGGATCTCTTGGAAATCTGTTTGCATCTGTTTTATGGATTCCTTTTTTTTCCTATGTTGGGATTCCATTATCTTCCTCAGTTCCTCTATTTTTTAAATTTATGCTCTCTCTAGATTTATTAATCATGTCTTGCACAATGGGCACAATCTCTGCTGTTATCTGAGAAATTATTTCTGATTTCATACTTTCCAGATTCTCTTTTCTTGTCAGTTTAGAGTTCAGGTGGTTGAGTATCAGATTGTTCCATCTCATTGCCCTTTGGAGTTGCCTTAGGTTATCTGCAAGTCTGTTTTTGAGATTTGTTTACATGTCTTCTCATTTCAAAAGATGCAGTCTGCTGTGCCTTTGTTGAGCCTACTTTTTGCTCACCCAGTGGTCTTTAATTCTCAGCGAGACACCCAGCAGTCTTTTCTCTGCTGCTCACTGGTACACCTATTTGTGGGTTCAGAATGGTGGTCTTCTGGATTCCTTAGTTCTCCTGTTGTCTGTGTAGGTTTCTGGCTGGATCCTATGCCCACTTGGGATGGTATCTATTTGTCTCTCTTGCTGTGGCCTCTATGTACCTGTTGTCTGGGAGGGCCTTAGTCTCAGGGCTTTGCTCCCCAGTTCCTACTGTCTGAGCCACCTTCTGGCTAGGGTCTCTACACACTTATCAACACAGCAAGCCTCTGACTGTTCTTTGTGCACCTATGTAGTTCTTTTCCAGGTGGGTCCTTGACTGACTGATGCTATGGGGCAGGCCTAAGGCTGAAGCTTGATCAACTCTTTTCTGGTGGACCTTTGGCTGAGTAGGTGTGCCTAAGCTTCTGGGGTCAAGGCAAAGCCCTGGCTAGGATCTGCCTACAGCTGTGTTGCTCTGTACCACACCACTACTCCCCAGGATCTGCACACATTCACTGATGCTGTATGGTGGCCCTCTGGCTGAATCTTGTATGCCTATGCAGCTCTTTTCTGGTGGGCCTTTGGCTGGGGTGTGCCTGCAGCTGCACCTCTCTGGACCACACCACTATACCCTGGAATCACAGTATTTCTAGTTTTAAAACAGTTGTCTTAAAATATTTAAATGTTATCATATCATTTATGATTTTGATTATTTTATTTTTATTTCAACTCACATTGTCTTTCCTATCTTCTTTTATATATAATGAAATGAAAATATTAAATATTTACAGAGAAAGGCTAGAGAACATCTTTATCTAGTAGAACCTAAAATATATAGATGTATGTAGATATACTGATATATTAACATTGACATATATTTATACTTGTTAATTTGTATATATGTATGTGGTAAAATATATGGCATATAAAATCTGTGTTCCTTTATACTGCAGCAATAAAATGCATATATCTTACAATATAAAGGGTAATAAAACTATTTTCTGAGAGGTTACTATCATGTTGGACAATAATTTTTCCCTTTTTTTTTTTTTTTTTTTTGTTACCAGGGATCAAACCTGGGTCCTTGTGCTTGTGAGGCAGGTGTTGGTCCTTCTTTTGATAACATTAAAATTTTTTAAAAATCCATTTTGATTGTCACATAGCTTATATACCTGAGTAATAGATATTATTATTTTATCCTGAAAATTAAACTAAAGAACCTCTCCACAATCTGATGCTAACTTCATGATGGATTCAATTGGAGGTGATGTGAAGATTGGCAAGTCTGAATTTCATTGAGAAGAAGTTACTCTTCTAAATCCCTTCTGGTTATATTATACTATTGGGTATTAAGAGCAAGCTTGATCAAAATAGTTTTAATGAGTACCTACAATACTGTTGTCAAACATTTTTAATCAATTTCAATAAAAACTATTAGTTCTAAATATGCATACTAGACAATCATTAGTGGGATCTCAATGGAGACAAAATTTTGTGTGTGTATTTTAATCCAAGGGAAGATTTAGTCTGGTCTGCCCGACATAAGGGTGATAAGTTTCTATCTCTTAGTCTAATTAATATCTTTAATCTTTTTTAATGGTTAAGCAGTCTTTCTTTGTTTTTTTTTGAGGCATATTAGAGATAAAAGCATAAGAGACTGAAGGTTAATCCTTCCCTTTCTTTATTTCTTTATTTCTGCCACAGGGTTTTCCTTTTCATTGTGGATATTTATTCAGGGTCCCTCAAAATTTTTCTTTTTTTTCTTTTCTTCTTCTTCTTCTTTTTTTTTTTTTGGTACTGGGGATTGAACTTGGAACCTTGTGCTTGCAAGGCAGGCAGTAGAAACACTGAGCTAAACTGTAAGCCAAACTAACAATATCTTTTGAAGACAACAGATGGCTGGTTTATAACTATCATTCAATATTATTCAATTATCAAATTATAAAAGTTACAATTAATAAGTGTTAAACAGAACTCAAATTTCATTTGTCCTTTTGTTATTATGCCTAAAAAATGAATCCAATTAATATTTTTAGAATTGATAGTGGACTTAGCACTTTTCCTAGAATTATTCTAGCAAAATAGTGACAAAAGAGTGAAAAACACCCTCACATAATCAAGGATCTTGCTGTGATTTCATTTCCTTATTAATATGAATAATGTAGAATACCTTATGGTATTCATTTGAAATCTTTATATTCATTCAGTAAATCAAAATGATTTGATTTTTTTGTCATAGAAGTAATATTTTAAATATGTTATTGCATCATGTCTCCTATAAATAAAATGTTTTTACTATTTGGTCTAGTAGGCAACTTTGCAATATTTTTAATAATAAAATTTCTTTTTCCAGATTGTTTGAAATTATACTAAGAAGATATTATTTGTAAAAAACTGAATTTCCTTTACAATGTTTACTTAGACATTTTAAGCAAACCATGCATTTAAAATATTTTGAAATAAAGTACATCCAATTCAATATATTTGCATGAGTTGGAATTTCAGTTCAAATAAATATATAAAACCATCTAGTACAAATTTTGCTTTAATTGGACCAAAATGCCATCTCTTCAGTATTATAACTGAAGAGAAACTTTATAAAATAGATGAGTTTCCTTTTGTAAAAATTAAAATACTTTCAATTTGAAAAGGATTATTAAGACAAGCATTCTTGGATTACAAACAGCTCAATTTTCAAGGAAATGGTAATTAAAAATTTGAAAATGAAACAAATCCTTGGGGTGAATATAAAACAGGTAAATTATAAATTAAAAATTCTTAGAATTCACCATTATAAGATTTTTTAGAATACTTGTTCAAATATATGCATAGAACAAATTTGAAAAGAAAAATGTTATATTCAACTTCAACTCTTCTCCTGCATATATAGCTATATGAAGGGAAATATATTGGCCTAAAAGAGATTTATTTTCTTCCCAAAATAGTGTCTTCAGAAATTTGTGAAAACAACAAATAACAATGAATAGCATACATCTAATAACTTTTATTTGTAAACATAACTTCCATAGTAGAAATGAATTATTATAATTTATTTTCTTTTTATACATATTGTTCTGACTCTGCAAGTTCTATGTACTCATTGTTGAAACTCAGTTAAGTATAGAATACATTTGTTTTCTGCCAGTCCTCCTGCAGTCATTTTATTCACTAGCTGTGTACTTTGACCACCTACAATAACTGTTCAACTCTATTTGTGCATCTGAAAAATGAAGATAAGGTCAGCCTCAAATTATGTGAAACCAAAATAGGTTTCTAAGGGTCCCACTGAACAGTCTGCACTTAATAAATGTGAAGGACTTCTTCTCATTTTAAAGATTTCTTATGTTGTCATCAGTAAGTATCACATCACAATATCATTTTATTTTTGTTTCATGTTTTGGTACCGTGGATTGAACTCGGGTCCAGGCGGTGGAACCACTGAGCTAAATTCCCAGGCCTCATCACAATATTATATAGTTGTGATAATCATATTGATCTGAATTAAACATGACCTATTTTTAAACTTGGAAAACTATCATACAAATTACTAACGTCCTTAATAAGATGTTGTCTATGTTATTCTCTTTTTTCATTTTCTTACTTTTATTGTAAAATTTGGAATGACATGCTTTGTTACCTTTCCAACCATTTTTCCATTTCCTTCATAGTTACTGACTTATAGATACAAGGACAAATGACTCTGCAGTAGAAATCACAGCAGATGTTCTTATAGATTCACAGAGAGATCAGAGAGCATTAGTCAGAAGCAGTTAATGATGTGAGCCACACTCTTCACTAGAATGAATCCTGTACCGCAGCTCTAACTGCCCTGTCATGAGCCACAGGATCCCTCCCTGACAGGATTTCCTTTGCCACAGTCTCTAAGGCTGATTTATTGGGCCTCGGGCCATGCACACTCTAAAGGGTCCTACTTTTGCAGTTAATACTGTGCCTTCCCACTCAGAGTATACATCAGGAATTCCAAATTTAATCCATCTCCGAAAAGATTCTTTTCAGTTACCGGCTACTTCTTAGTGTTCTGTGCCCTAGGTTATACCCTTGCTTTGCCTCTGTTCTGTGAGGGCTCATACTCTCTGCCTGGAGCAGCCTTAGGGTTGAGGTTCACAGTTTGACCTTTGCAGGAACATGGGCAGAGATGGGTGCTGGGCTGGGGTCAGTTTATATGCCCATTATGATTCAGTCAGGAAAAGTGGCAACAATATGCAGGCTGCCAATACAGAGATGGAGAGTCAATTGCTCCCTGGGTATAGTAACCTAACAAGTCCATGGAGTTTTCAACCTGTTAGGGAAATACTTGCCCATTGCATTTTAGATGATGGGCAAAAGTGGGCAATCTTTTGTAGGAAAGAAAGACTGATTCCTCCAGTTGTAGCAAGGTATGGCACACGTCAGGTAGCTTGCCGGAAGGGCACCTGGCAATGATGGGTATGATCATGTTGAATTGTAGTTGAGGTTCTTCGGCAATTTCAGTGATCTATACATTCCCAACAAGTATTCTTAAGCCAAGGGAGACTTTAAATAACAAATGAAAATGCACCACAAAAAGGTCAGGTGAGAGAATTCAGGGTGAGGAAAAAATTTTATGTGAAATTAGCTTTAATGGAATTTTATCCTGCATTTTGAACTAGGAGTTCTGCATTTTAAGTTTTTACTCAGCCTCTCAAATTATGTGATAGCCCCTTCCTTGTTCTCAGAAATCTGGCATTGGTCACCAAAGATTGTATTTACTTCCCCCACTTTATTCTCTTTCAACAAGTTGTTTACTTTGAACCCTGTCCTGATGTAGTTGATCTTATAGATATCATGGGTAGAAATACCTCAGGGTGAGTCTTAACCTGTGTCTTCAATCTTTTAATAGTGCTCAAAACTTCATTACCTGAGAAGCATTGTCTTGAATCAAATATTAACCTAACACTTTGCGCATAAATGATCTCTAAGGTAATGTTCAGACAATTTGAACAGATTTTTAATACTGGCTTTACAATTTTGCTCAGTTATATTTGTAACTCACTATCTTTTATTTAACCAATAATTTTGATTGCTTACCAAGTGTCACATACTCTGCTAAGTACTAATTCACAATCATTCATTCAATAAACACTTCTTAATATTTACTAGATGCTAGAGTTGAATGTAGAAGCTAAAGATACTGTGATATGAAAGAGAATCAAATATTCTGCACTAGAGTTTATATTTTAACTGGGAGAGAAGTGGAGACAGACAATAAGCAATTAGATAAATAATATATGACTTTTGTAGCTTAGCACAAAACATTGTTCTTTAAGTTACTTGAAAATATAGATTGATTCTTATGGCATAGGTAAAATGTTTTCATGTGTCCAAGATTATCATTAACTAATGAGAAATAATGACAAATTTAATTAGGAAATCCTATGTTCCTAATGGGAAAACTGAGGAGCAATTTAAAATTCCTAGCCTTTAAATGACTCAAAATATAAGTAATAAGTCAAGGAAATATATACAAGGATCAAACCAGAAGTAGAAACCAGCATTGGGCTTCAAATAGCATGTTATGACCAGTAAAGTCTGAATTGGGACCTCATCCTGGAGACCTGCTCTGAGGATAATGGGAGGAGATACTTAGCAGGAGTAGAGAGGACATTCTGGAAAAAGGGATAGCATAAAGAGAAAGGAATGATGATAACTGTGAGTGATGTTGAAACCCTTATGCGAATAATGAATAAACATGAGTGCTAGGCAATTAATTCTAGACGTTAATTTTTTGGACACATAAAATATAAGATTTATAGATTCATGACTGGATGTGTAGCTTTTTTAAGATTAATATTAGTAGTCAATTAAGAGGATTTGATCATTTAGAAACAAAAGGTGAGACGTTCATTTACGGTGCTACTGACATTATACAGTTGGAAACTAGCAAAAGTGGGTAACGACCTGAATTGGATTAGATATAATCTGGATTGACATGATTTACAATAGGTGGTATAGAACCCAAAATGACCAGTTTCAAACCTAAGATGAGTGGGATGGCAACATTTTCAGGATAAAAATAGTGGATTAATTAAAAAATTAAGTAATGATTTCCTTCCCAGTAAAATGAGGGCTTCCATTTTCTATCTTTGCTAGCTCCTTTAGTACGTCAGTTCTATACTTGATGCTGAAACGGACAAGTCCATTTGCCCCGAGAAGCTGAAAAGCATCCACTGTCATTGCAAATAACACCATTTCCTCAGTGAAGGTTGATCTAAATTACTTTAACAAGGCTAAATTAAAAATCAAACATGTTGATGCATTTAATGTGAGGCACAGAGGACACAAAAGATCATCAAAAATGAGTGGGAATATCGATTGTCATAAACAACCCTTCATAGAGCGAAACAGCTGCAGTGCTGACCCTTGAAATGCACTCATCCTATCCCTGGTTTATTTACTCAGAGTTTATGTAATTTACTAGCATTATTTCTTTTTATTATATTTTGTTTTTAATATGTTATTTTAACTTTTTGCTCACCACGGTCTAATTTCTCTCAAGTGACGATAATGGTGATAATACCTATAGTTTAAAATTTTTTCAAAATCTTTTATTTCTATTTATATTAAATGTGTGTTAGGTAAAACATATTTGGTTGAGGTATGTTTTGATATTTATAACATTTTTTATCAGTTTGTGTTTGCACTATGCAATGATTACATTCATTGTGGAGTTAGTAAATAACCCGTATTAATTATTTTTGTGTCCTTTACCCCCCTCCCCTCTATCTTTTGGTGTCCTTCCAACTTGTTTAATGATACTTTATAGGAAAAAAGCTTTAGCAGTTTTGAAATGTGTACAAACAGGTAATTTGGATATTGTAAGTTAGAAAGATTGTCATGAATCAGCTCAATTCTTACTCTATTTCCAAGCATTCTCTAAAGGAAGCCCAGACCCTTAATTTTTTTCTTTTAAAAATTTTATTAGTAGATATCTGCCATACAAAATGATCATATCTAATACTGTACATAATGTTTTATGTCTTAATTCTTTATTTCCCATTCCCTTCCACTCTCTTCAACCTTTCTTCTCTTCCTCATTTGCAAAAGTTTTATTTCCATTCCCCCCCCACTCCTACCTCCTTGTTTCTCTTCCCATTTGAACATGCTCTTTCTAGGAATATTTTGGAAAAGATATTTAAACCTTTTATCTGTTAAAGTAATATTAAGAATGATAGGGCCGGGGATTTAGCTCAGCGGTTCGGTGTCCTGCCTTGCAAGCTCAAGGACCCGAGTTCAATCCCCGGTACCAAAAAAATAAATAAATAACTAAAATAAATAAAAGAATGATAATTGTGCTTTCCTGCCTATTATCTGTTGTCAGAATTGCAGTAATGAATGGGACACGTTAGGGATAGGAAGAAATTAAGAAAGTTCTTTTTCTTTTTCACTGTATATTCAGAATGTAATTCAGCCCTAACATGAAACATTACATGAATTATATCCCCATTCTTCAGCCCAATAATCTAGTAAATTCATAACTATATCTGCATTTCCACCTACCCTATAGCAGAGGCTCTGGGAATGAGATTTTTCCTTACCCACATGTAGCTCATGATGAACAAGAATTTATAGGCCAGTGTAAAGAGCAAGTGTAAATGTGTTTCTGTGAAAAGTTCAAGTTGGTTTGGAAAAGCAAAGGAAGTTATTTTTCAGAAGAAATGATGGAAAAGGAACATGATCTATCTAAAGTCTTATAGCCATTATAGACTGTAACAAAATCATTTGGAAAAGTCAAGCAGGTCCACATCACAGGCATATTGAGTTTACAAAGGTCTTGGAATGAGAGTATGGCATGGTCATTTACAAGTTACTTTTTGTTTAAAACAAAAGGTCCTTTAATCACCTCTTAGAAGGAAGCACAAAATATTATTAATATGCCAGAGAAGCTCCAGTGTGGAAATAGCACAAGGGGATACACAGAATAAAATGAGTACAGAGTTGATCAGTGTCAAGCAGGATATAAAGGCAGGAAAGAGTAGTGAGATAAATTAAAAGTAACATTATCATAATTGTATGGCAAGGCTCCTAGAGGAATGAGGAAAAGGAAAAATGTAAGTTAGCCTTTATGCTTCCTCCTGGGAAAATGGGTGAACGCCATTATGATATTACAAGAGTGAAAAAGTCAGAAAGAAGAGAGGAGTATGTTAGAGAAGAGATAAAAAGTTTGATTTAGATTCTTCAGGGATCTAAGTAGCAATCTTGTCCACTAAGCAGGTGGACTTACAATCAAGGGCCATTTATACCATGATAGTCCCATGTAATTTACTGATGTTTACTTTCCTTTGTGGAAGTGCGCTCTTACTAAGTACATTTCTCAGGGCAGATCCCATTGTTAAATGACTTTGGATGTCTATACCTCGGGGGAGAATTCTAAATTTCGTTATGACTGTGGGTACTATTAAGAGATAATTAGCTGAGGTAAGAGTACAATAAGTACTCAAGGCCAGGAATGATAGTGCACACCAAGTAGTCAAAGCCATTTGGGAGGCTGAGCCATTGATTCCTTGGATCTCTCCAGTTCCAGGTAATCCTGGACAATATATTCTCAGAAATGAGGGGCTCACATGCTTCAAAAGTTCATATTCAAGGGCCAGGGATTTAACTCAGTGGTTCCGCTGCTTGCCTTGTAAGTACAAGAACCCGAGTTTGACCCCCAATACCAAACAAACAAACAAACCTAAAAATTCATATTCAAGACAATTCTTCAGTTTAGATTTCCTGATAAATAATAGTGCACCTCTTTTCCTGTTCCCAATTTATCTTTTCTCTTAAGAAAGTCTTAATGAATTTGCTGGCATTTCCTTTAGATATATGCTCCATTATCAAATACATTACCAGCATTACATCAGTATCACTTACAATTTTAGGTAACAAAGTTTTTGTTTTGTTTTTTTTTTTTTTTGGTACCAGGGATCAAACTGGGGTCCCTGTGCTTGCAGGGCAGGAAGTGGAACCACTGAACTGAATCCCTAGCCCCTAGGTAACAAAGTTTTATTCCACATCTCATAATAATTTACATAGGTGATTTTTAAATTAATTGGATACCCCCATTTTTATTACACTTTGCCTTTGTGTTGCAATAAGTTTACAAAAGTTACTGCAATATATTTGTAGTTCTCAGTTTGTACTTCTGCTTGAAGTGAAAAAATACAGCATATATATTTCTCTAAGGTGATATATCTGGATTGATTTTATGAATATATTGTTATATCTTTGTTACTTTAGTACACTTGATGTAATAATTAAATTAATTTCACAATTACTTTAGTTCTTTTTTCCTGAATGTCCTGAGTCACAGGACAAATACCAAGATATTAAATCAAAACTAATGAAAGGTAGTAGTTTCCTCTAGTTCGTAATTTGAATACTACTGGCAATCAAGAGAAGATTGAAAAATTCAATATTTTCTAAAGGTAAACAAAATTCTGGTAAATTTTATAAAATTTTCCAAGAAGACCAAGGTATAAATTATAACATTGTGAAAATAGTATTAAAATACAAGGGACAAAAATAAAAGAAAAAATATATAATTGTCAGCAGTGGAAACTGTTTCATCCTTTTCTAAAATTATCTGATAAACCACACACAGGAGGAAACACTTCAGTGATTATTTCAGTTGTCAACATTACTTCATTGGTTAATCTAAATGTTCTAATTCTATGCACTTAAAGTAACTGTAGCAGCAAATGATACTTTCATTATGGTTTGATTCTTCTCTAAGATTTACAGAAAGCATATTGATTTGTGTGGGCATCACTATTAGGAGGACCTCAGGCCTTAATCTTTGGCTACCATATTACTCTGCTTGATTTGTTTATTATAAAAGATTACAACTCCCTGCTCACAGGTAGCCGCATGACAGAGACAGACACTACCATAAAGTTTAGAAGGTAGAGATAAAGGGTTTTATAGAAGTTATTGAACTAAAGCAAGAGTGAGACAGAAAGAACTTATATTTTATTTTCTCTACAAAATGAAAACATATCCCTACATAAAAGATGAGACTAAACCCAGGGAAAATATGCTAGAAATTATATATTTTACTTGTATAGTTATTCTATATATATGACAATTATTTGCCTTTCAAGTTTTATTTTGAATTTTTAGGAGAGTCAAATTGTTCTGTATGATATTGTAGTGGTGAAAACATGTCATTATTCATTTGTAAAACACAAGAAGGTATTACACAAAGAATGTAAGTATAGACTTGGCTAATAATGTATCTATATCTATATCTATATGTATCTTTTCTGGCTAATAATAATGTATATATGCATAGTCAGGATGTTGCACTTGTGAAGCAAGCAGCAGAACCACTGAGCTAACTCCCTGGCCCAATATTGATTCATCAATTGTAACAAATATACTACAGCAGTGTAAGATACTAATATGGGGAAACATTTGGGAGAGAAGTATATACTAGAATTCTCAGTACTTTATGTTCATTTTTTTATGTACATCTAAATTTGATCTTTAAATATATACATATGTAAAATTTAAAAAACAGCAAGCATCAAAATGTAAAAAATCAGAGAAGTGTAAAGAAGGAAAAACTATCTAAAATCCTGCAGTTCAGTGAATTCCATAACACCTGTCAAAATTCATCCTATCTCTCCCCCCACCCTCCCTCTCCCTCTTCCCACTTCCTCTCTTACTAACTCCCCAGTATTTCATTTTTTACAGAATTCAAATTAGGAAAATAAACCAGATTCACACTGTCCCTGCTTGATTACAATCCTGGCTCTGCTACCGAATAAATGTGTGGATTTAGGCGTATTACTTACTGATTTTTGTTTACATTTTTCAATTTGAAAAGTATAAGTAATTATAGATCTTACCTCATTGGATGGTAAGATGCTGAAGCGTAGTCGTAAATATAGATAGGTGAACTCAGCTCACTGTCTGGTGCCCTATGAGTCCTGAGCGCGTGCTCCTTCTCCTCCTCCCACTTCCCTTATATTCTCTTTCTTAACGAGAGTTATTGTATGTCGGTGGGTATGGAGTGCGTGTCATCATTTTCAAGATTCCCAACTGCGTCGGCTATTTTTATTAATTTCTTTAAAATGAACACCGAGTTTACTTCCATGGTGGAGGCGTGGATGGTTTTCACATTACGCTGCAGTAAACATCCTTGTCTGTGAATCTCTACTGATTAACCTGATCACCTTAGCATATCTCCTCATGTTGGACTCTTAGCTGCTGTCAGGCTCCAGTGCCTTCTGGGTAACATATAGTTGGGAAGTTGTCCGTTCCCTGCTTCCCCATTTTTATCTCCTGGATAATTCCTTGACTTTCCTATCCTTATAATACGATGCTTGCAATTCTTCCAATGTACTGTGTTCTCGGGAAAATTGCACATATTGTTTGCATTGTTTCCAATGTTGTCAGCACTGTCTCTTTAGTATTTATTTTATTTTATTTATTATCTCTTAGTAAGGTATACATTTCATAAAAACAAGAAACATATATCTCTTTAGAAGGTGTGTGGTCTCACTGCTGACATCAAATGCTATCGTGCTTCTGTATACTAGACATAGTTATTATCCTATCTCCTAAACTAATATAAGTTCCTGAGTTAATTATCCATACACTAGCTACATTATTTACTTCACTTACCAGCATGGTTTCCCATGCTCACTGAGACCCCAGAAGCAATGAATAGATCTTGGTAAACATCTTTGACCCAAATAAGGATCTTGAATGTGGAGAACGTAATTCATGCCTTATCTACATTCCATAAGAATTGAAATCAATCTACACATTGCTTCCTTTTCTGTTTATGACTATCAGTTTCTCTATATATTGTATAAAGTAGCAACAGAAAGACTGTGGGAGAGACCTTTAAATTTTTCTACCTTCCCTTTCCCTCACATGTGTCTTGAATAATCCCAAGGACTGTCTGAATAAACTGAATTTTCCGCTTGTGAAAAACTACTGCTATATTACAGGGCTGACATCAAGGAAGTCACCTGTGTGGACTTCACTTAGTCATGTGAACCGAAAGCTGAAAGTTTTCTTTTGCTGGTTGTCAAAAAGGAAATCCAAAATTGAAAGCCCAGGAGTGACTTGATACACTATTGTCAATGTTAGATGAAATGGTAACATGGCAAGAAATTTGACAGCCTTCTGTTCTCAGCTCAGAACCAGCAAGAACACACTGAAATTAAACTCTGTGGAGATGGGAAGAGGATATGAGGAGCAATGGAGAAAGGCACGGGGGGAGTAAAAATGATCTAGAAATGATACGTACATACACCAATTCCCCAGGACGGATGCAATTATTATGTAAGGCAAAGATATACCAACAATAAAACAATAAAAGATATGATTACATGAAAAAAGTGCATGGAGGAGGAAATGAAATGCAGATAATAGAGTAAACTTGCCAATGACTTTGTAGAAATTGTTAAATAATAAATGAAGCTATCAAAGTTAAACTATCTCTTAATGAAAGAACACATGAAATATTAGATTTAGAAAATCAATTGTAATGGCAGTTAACACCGTAAAAAGAGAAACAAACACATATGTATATCTTGATAAAAGTTTATCACTACAAAAGGAGGAAGAAATGAAGAATAGAGAGGAAGGAAGGGAGGGAGAGACAAAGAAAGAGAGGAAGGAGGGGAGGAGGGAGGGAAGGAGGGAGGAAGGAAGGAAATAAATAAATCAAGCCTAAATCCCTTTAGTGTACAAAAAGCACAGGGGAAAAACGTATTTCCTAAACTCTATAGGGATAAAATAAGCAAAACTCAGAATCTAGGAAATTCTTCAGGCTAATTATTAAATTTCTTCTACAAAAAAATTGTAAGCGGGAGTAAAGGGTGAAGTAGATTTACAGATCAAGAAAGACTGAAGATGCATATCAAGATTATAATATATGAACTTTGAATTTTCATTTTACAACAATTAATCTTTTTTTCAGCTTTAATTGAGTTTATTGGTACATTTTAGGGATACAGTACAGTTACATTCATTGTTGGGATCTTGTACCTCTACATGACAAGTCTTGGTTCTCATTTTTCCCCCTTATCCCTGCCCTCCCTTCACCCTCTTCTCCCCTCCCCATCTACAACCACTTTATTTCCATCTTTTCATTATCTCACATTTTTTCTTTTCCCATTTCACCCTTCCCCTACCCTTCCCACCTTCCCCACAACTTTAGCTCCTTTCTTCCCATTTCTAAATGTCAGTAATCTTATTAGGATCTTATGTATTATTGCAGATTATTCACACCAGATAAACTATTCAGTATTTACACATGTGCCTTATTTATTTCACTTAGGAGTATATCTTCAATATGCATCCATTTTCTTATGAATGAATCTATTTTCTCATTCTTTATACAACAATTAATCTTAAAGTATGAAGCATTTGAGAAAATCTGGACACTATGGAGGATATGTAGTGATATTAAGGAATTACTGAAGAATTTTAATCATATTGTAGTACTGTTTCTTAGGAAAAATAAACAGTTGAGAATTAAAAAGCATGATTTTGGAACTGGATTTTTCATCAACCCATCAAAAGAACTCAGACTATCTGACACCTGATTTTAGCCTGGTGTTGTTGCAAAGGAAAAATGTGGCCATGTTGTCAGGCATAGTGGCACATGCCTATAATCCCAGCAGTAAAGAGAAAGAGGCAGGGAAATCATTACAAGTTTGAGGCCACTCTGGGCTACCTACTGAGTTCAAGCCCAGCCTGGACTACACAGCGGGACCTTGTATCAAAAAACAAAACAAAACAAACAAAAAGTGGTCATTTCATTGTGGACTTTTGATCTATGACATTATAGAATAATGAAATAATATTGTACTAAGCTACTAATATGGTAGTAAATTTCAGTGAAGCAATAGAAAATGAATACAGTCAGGGTGGAAAGTGGAAGTGAAAAAGATGATTAAAGTTTCTATTTCCTTGCAAAGTATATCTGCCTCCTACTTTGAGGATTCTTGAAAGTTTTTATTTGTTGAATAAGTGAATATGGATCCAATCAGTGGACAGCATCATTAAGAATGAAGACAGTAGGAAAAAATCTATCTATGTATCTATATCTATCTATCTATAGATATCTATCTATCTATAGATATCTATCTATCTATATCTATCTATCTATAGATAGATATATAGACACTACTCATTGATTCAATCAATTGCAGATAAAATATTTTAAAAAGGTAACCATATTTATACTGAACACATACAGTCTTATTTTCTTTCCTGAACAATACAGTACATTAACTACTTGCATAGCTTTTGCATTACATTTGGCATCATAAATAATCTAGAGATCATTTAAAGTATGTATTCGGGAGGAGCAGAGAGCGAGAGAGATGTATTATATACGTGCACCAATTCCCCACAATCAAACATATACTCATTAAAAAGACAAAGTGTATGGGAAGATTTATGCACTTTATGTATGAACACCATGCCATTTTATATAAGAGACTTGAGCAACTAAGGATTTTGGGTGTTGGAAACAAAGTCTAGATGATCGGGGCCATGTCCCATGTGAAGGCTGTGGGGACAGAGTCCCTGTCATTGTCGCTTCCTGCATGTAGAGGCAGGCAGGCCGCATCCCTCAGATTGTGGCCCTACATCACTCTGACCTCTGCTTCCTTTCTCACATCCCTATCTTACTCTTTCAGTCCTTCTTTCAAAGAGGAGGGAAATGTAATCAGCACTGTGATTGAATTGGGCCCAATGGATAATCCAGGATAATCTTCCCATCTCAAAAACTTTCATTTAATCACATCTGCTGTCTCCTCTACCATGTTACTTTAACGTGTCTAACGGTTTGGGGAATTAGGATATGGGCCTCTTTGAAGGCTATTATTCTGCCTTAAAAATGCATAATATGGGTCAGTTGATTATGGGCCTTGATGGGTCAATTTAAAAGATTAGGGACATTGAAAGTGAGCAATAGAGTGACTTAATGAAAATGGCATTTTAATAAAATTAATATTGCAGCAGATGGCTCATCAAAGCTGAAGATAATTTCTAGGGTAGATTACTTGTAGTAATCTATGTAAGAACTAGGAGATGGCATTGAAATATATATGAGCACTAGGTATCATCATACTATGCTATGGACAGATAAGAAACACACAAGCTTAAATAGTATATGATTTTTCTTATATGAAAACCCAAAAATATAAATAGAGAGCAAATTGAAAGACAGATAATAGAAAATAAGGAGATGCATTGTTTTAAATAGGAAGGGGTTGAAGAGATGGAGGGAAGGGAAAAGGATACACCAACTCCACACAAAGAACAGAGACACTATGTACTACAAACATGTACTAAAACAAGAAGGGAAATGTGATATACGTATATTTGGAGCCAACACAATCTATGCACTTATCCTATTTAATGCATACATGTCAATCATTTTGGCATATGTGTACAGTTTTGCAAATAGAACCAAAATGAATCTTAGGACATTTTCATGACCCCTGAAAAATTCTGTAATTCTTAGCATTAATTCCCCATTTTCTCCAGCACTTTAGTCCCAAGTAACCACTGATCTATCCCGTGTCTTCACAGATTTGTATATTCTAGAAAATTAATATAAATGATATTATAAAGCAGGCGATATTTGGTGACTGACTTCCTCCACTTAGGCATAATATTTCCAGCGTTTATCTATCTTATGACACAGTCAGTACTTCAGTACATTTTATTGACAAATACTATTCCATTGTAAGAATGTACCATATTTTATGTATCCATGCATTACTTAATAGACATTTAGAGTAGTTCCAGTTTGAAACTATTATGAATAATGCTGTTATATATATTTGGATATATATTTTATGTGAGCATGTTTCCATTTTCTTTGGTATATATTTAGGAGTTAAGTAGCTAGGAAATATGATAACTCTACAATTAACAGTTTAAAGAACTGTTAGCCTGCCTTCCAAAATAAACTGTCATTGTACATTCTAACCCAAAGTGTACAAGGGCTCTGATTTTTCTTAACCCCACCATCATTTTTAATATTTTTCTTTTAGTGATCCTGCCATTTGTGAACTTGTATGTCAATGTGGTTTTTAATCTATTTTTCTCTAATTAAAATTTTGTACATCTTTTTGGCAGAAATATCAATTCTTGGTCCTTTTTGAAGATCCTTGGTCCATTTTGAAGTTGTGCTATTTATCTTTTTACTACTGAGTTGCAAAGATCTTTCATACTCTGAATGCAAATATCATTTTAAATAGATATTTTCAAACAATTTCTTCCCTTTTATGGGCTGCCTTTCTATTTAATAACTTTTAAATACAAATACACTTAATTCTTATGAAGTCCAGTGCGACATTATTCATGCTTGTCATCTTGACTAGATTAAGAAAAGTCTGGCAGAATAGTAAATCACCCTTCTGGCTGAATCTGAGGGTTGTTTCCCTAGATAACTAGCATTCATGTCAGCAAACTAAGGGGAGAAGCCCATCCAAATTATAGGTGTCACCATCCGATAGACTTGCAGCAAATGAAATGAAAAGGAGAGAGAAGTTGGTCTACATTTGAAAAGCTCCATTCTGCTTGAGTGGAGGCACCTTTTGCAATTGTCTATACATGGGGATATCTGGCTTTGGTTTCTTCAGGTTTTCACTGAAAACTTATTCCAATGATTCTCCAAGAAGCTTCTAGACCTTCAGTCTCAGGCTGGCATTGTATGCTTGATCCCTCTCATTCTGAAGCTTCTGACTTCTTTGACTGAGGACTTATTCAATCCTCTGGCTCTCAGATTCAGACAGCCATTGTGGACTGTCCCATCTCTATCCTTTAAGATTATCCAGTAAATCCCTATTATAATTTTACATGTGAACATCTATCTTCTTTCTATCTATCTATCTATCTATCTATCTATCTATCTATCTATCTATCTATGTATCTATCTATCTATCTAATCTATTCTGTTCTATATCTCTTCTATATCTAATCTGTTCCCCTGGAGAATCCTAAACAATACATTCTGTTAATCTATCTTTTTTCCTTGTTGTTGCTCTTAGTGTCATCCAAATGGTTTTCAATCAAGCTTATAAATATTATGCCTATGTACTCATTCAAGAACTGTTCAGTTTTAGGTCTTACATGAGTTAAAGTTTGTGTAAGGTATGAAGAAGAGGTGCAGCTTTATTATTATACACATGGATATCAGTTGCCTCAATATCATCATCATAAAGTATGACATTTTAAAAATTGAACTGCATAGGTGGCTTAGTTCAAAATCAAATTAGGCATTAATTTGTAAGTTTACTTCTAGATTTGCATTTCTGCTGTTCTTTATGTTTATCCTTATTCCAGCACTACACTATTAAAAAATAGCATTGCAGTAAGTGATGAAATTGGCAAGCAAGTTTGCAACTTTGTTCTTCTATCTCAAGATAAAGATTTCTACTGGGACTTTTATATATTTTACTGAATCTATAGATAAATTTGGAGAATAATGTCATCTTAACAATATTAAACTTCTTATCCATATACTGAGTATCTTTGAATTTATTTGATTTTTAATTTTTTTACAATGTTTATAGTTTTGAGAATGTAAGCTTTCTCCCTGGTTAATTTTGTTTCTAAGTATTTTATTTCTATTGTGGATACTATAAATTGTTTTTCTTTACCACTTTTTAGCTAGTGCATAAATAAATGTAACTTATGCATACATTGATTTGAACTCTAATGACAGACCCCGCTAATTTTATCATTTTAGTTGAGTCTTTAATATTTTCCACATATATCATGTCATCTGTAAAAAGATTGATATTACTTCTTCCTTGCTAATCTGGAGATCTTTAACTTCATTCTCTTTCCTAATAGAGCTGTCTAGAAATTCTAGTACAATGTTGAATCAATGAGGTTAGAGAAGAGATATTTTTCATTATACATTAAGTACACTTCAGTCTTTTCACATAAGCTTTATATTAGGTTGAGAAAGTTTCTTTCTATGATGGTTAAGTTCAATCGTCAATTATGGGAGGGCCAGGGATTTAATTCAGTGATTTCAGCCACCTGCCGCACAAGCACAAGGCCCTGAATTTGATCCCTAGTACAAAAAAAAAAAAAAAAAAAAAAAAAATGTCAGTTTGGTTGTGTTGGAAGATGCATAGAAGATTAGTAATGTGTCTGGGTGAGTCATGGACTCATGACATTGGAGTCTATATCTGTTCCCTAGACCCTTCTTTTTTGCTGTTTATCTGCTCTGCTTCCTTGCCAACATAAATTGAACTGCTGTATTCCTCACACCCTTCAGCCATGATGTTCTTGCGTTGGAGCCAGTCCACCATGGAATGACTCGCCGGAGAGATGAGGCAAACACATTATTTCCTCTCCTAAATTACAGATATCAAGTATTTGGTTCTAGCAATGGGAAAGCTGACTAAAATATCTTCGATTTCCAGTGTGTTAAGGTTTTTCTTTTTTATTTCATCATGATTAGTGTTTTCACTTTCTGTTTGCAGTAACAGTTACTTTTCTCTTTGTCTTTCAAAATTTTTTATTGTCATGTTTTTGTTGTATTGCCTTTTTTTTCCTCTTTCTGATTAAAAAATGTTCAAATGAGAACAAGAGAAGATTGAGGGGAAGAGGAAAGAAAGGGCATGAAAACAGAGAAAATAGAAGGAAATATGGAAACAAAGCTTTTGTTTGTAAGGAAGGGAAGAGAGAACAAAGGGGGGAAATGGGAAAAAAAAGAGCCAAGATTTATGATGTACAGGTATGAATTCTCTATGATGAATGTTATCATTATTCATATCTAAAATGCATGAATAAATGTTTTAAATTCAAAGACAATTCCAGGGCCTGGAATTTAGTTTAGTGGTACTGCCACCTGCCTCGTAAACGCAAAGTTCTGAGTTCAATCCCTGGTACCAAAGCAAAAAACAAACAAAAACCCAATTCACTGAGTATCTTAAGTGTGTAGATTAAACATTTTATTAAATTTGGAAAAATTTTGGCAATTATTTTTCAAATGCTTTTATGCTTCTTTCTTTATCTTCTCCCCCTTTTACTTCCTTTACACATAGGTTGATGCATTCATGTGCTCATTTTTCTTCACTCTTATTTCTCCCTGTTCTTTGAATTGCATACATTTTTATTAAATTATCTTCTAGTTAAATGATTTGTTTGCCAGTTCAAATCTATTTGTGGACTCTGTGAGAAATTAAGAACTTTTTTTTCTTTTTTTAATTTCAGCTGCCTTGTCAATCTCAGAATTTCCATTTGGTTGTTTTAATATGTTTTCTTCTCTTTGATGACAATCTTTATTTTATGAGGTATTGTTATTTTTCCTGCCTTTACTTCTTTACGGAAGATTTCCTTTTGTTCTTTTAACATATCTATCTATCTATCTATATGTTTGTTTTGTTTGTTTTTTTATTTTTTGAGACAGGGCTCACTATGTAGTTGAGACTGACCTGGAACTCACTATGTAGTCCAGGCTGGTCACAAACTCACAGTGATCCTCCTGCCTCAGCCTCCCGAGTGCTGGGATTGCAAGAGTGCATCACCACGCCCAGCAAGTTTGAACTTATTTATAATTTACTAGGCATTGGTTCCGTGAAGTTTCTCCCACCACAATTCTAGAAGCTGTAATTTTTCACTTAAGAAATTTGGATCAGCATTACTTTAAATTGAAAGAAATATAGACGAATAATTTGAGAAAATAATTTCAGTTTGCTCTACTGTAAAATACAAATGATAGTTTGTGTATCACAATGTTATTTCATGAACCAAAAGTAATATTGTGCAGGTAAACATTTAGCATTTTACCGAACACTAGCGATATACCTCAAAAATCACTGAGCAGCTAAATGAATTTGAAATGGAGTTGGTGTTCCTTCCTTTTAATTATGAAATCTCTCAGATTTATTTTTACTTCTTTCTTAAGCATCATCACTTTTTATTTTTTATCACTTTTTTAATTCATTAAGTTTATTAGTACATTTTAGGTGTACAATATGATGACCTTCATCACTGGGAACTTGTACCTTTTCATGATAGATCTTGGTTCTTATTTTTTTCCCCCATTTCCCTGCACTCCTTTAAACCCCTCCACCCCCCCCATTTTCAAAGACTTTGTTTCTGTTTTTTTCTTTTTTCATGTTTGTTCCTTTCCATTTGCCCTCCCACTTCCCCTTCCCATCTCTCTGTCTCTCTGTCTCTCTCTCTCTCTCTCTCTCTCTCTCTCTCTCTCTCTGTGTGTGTGTGTGTGTGTACTGGGTAGGGGACTGAACTCAGGACCTCGTGTTTGTGAGGCAGACTGCAGCACCACTGAGCTAAATCCCTGGCTGTTACTTTTCTTTCTGTTTCACATTATCTTTTTTACATTTTGATTCATATTTACACTTTCAGTTTCTCACACCAGACAAACTGTTCATTATTTACACGTGTGTCCTCTTTGAAGTACAATCTTTACACAGCACAATCTTTTCTTCTTTATATATTTTAAATTTTAAATCCTAAATCACAGTTTGTTTCCTTAACTTACTTTTAAATTATTCTTGGTGGGAAGAAAGGAGCTAAAGGTGTAGGGAAAGTGGGAAAGGTAGGGGTAAGCTAATAAGGGGAAAGAAAACATATGAGAAAATGAAAAAATGGAAATGAAGTGTTTGTAAAGGGGGAGGGGAGGAGAGGATGAAGGGAGGGCAGGGACAAGGGGGGAAAAAATGAGAACCAAGACCTGTCATGTTAAGGTACAAGATCCCAGTAATGGATATAACTGTACTGTCTACCTAAAATGTACCAGTAAACTCAATGAGGAAAAAATAAAAATAAATTTTTTTTGTTGATCTTAATAGCCACAGCACTTATTTACTTGTATTTTGATTCCTTAATTCCTTTACTTCTTCTCTTTAATGCTTCTTTTCTCTTCCCATTCTCAACCTTACTTCCGTATTTATTCCCCTGACTTGTTTCTTTCTAATAGCAACAACGCCATAATTTCAATTTCAAACAACCATCGGTCTTACACTGGACTCCTATCTTCTGGATCACAACTTTATTTTCTTAATTCCAACAATCTTCAGTCCCATTTAGACCTACTAAGTATTACACTGTGACCGTTGTCTTAATAAATGTTTTATTTCCATTTTATATACCTTAAATTCTGTGTTCACACATTGTAATTATTCCCTTGCTTCCCTCTTGTGCTCATGAACACTTGTTTCCCCTTTTAGTCAATATGTTTTTTTGATAAAATTACTACATCAGTCAAACAAAAAGTTCTGTTTTTCTACTGCAGTCATACAGTTGAATATAGCTGGAAAAATTAAAGAAAACACCGTGCAATGATAACTGGTCTCACTTTAGATTAATTATTAGCAGCTTTAATTTATTTTGCTAATGCAATCATACTATATTTTGTCAATTGCATTCTCTTCCTCTCCCTAAGATATTTTTCGTGATTTTCCCTATTTCTTTAAACTTCTAGCACCTCCTCATTCATAATCTATCTCAGTGAATGACTTAATCTATCTCTCTGAGAAAATACTTCTAAAGACAAATTATACATTTTCCTTGATGCATTACACATGTACCGCTATGCTCTTATGTTCTGTTCTCTCTCCTTGTGGTTACCACACCCATTCATCCTTCTAATGTGTCTGTACAGAGATCCCGTCCACTCTTGAAATTTCTCCATAATTTCGGTAGCATGTGCATATTTCCACTTCTACTGTCACCATCATTAAAATCCCCTCTTGATTAAACTTTATAGCTACTTTTTATTACAAAACTCCTTCAGGAGGTTCTTTATCAGAATTTTAAAGACAATTTCTTTTTTATCATTCTCTCTGAACTCAGAGTCCTCTTACTCTGCATTACATTATGATTGCTTTTATCAAGGCTGCTATCTTTATCTGTTTACTATTGCTGTAACAAAGTAAGTAAGACTGAGTATTTTATAAAAGCAAGAAGTTCATTTAGTTCATGGGTTTGGATACTCAAGAATGTAATGGCAGCATCAGTTCAACCTTTGTGAGGAGCCCTCAACTGCATCACAATATGGAGGAAGTGCATGTGAGAGGAAGGTATCAGGGTGACACAGATTTAGGGGCCACGATTGTTCTTTAATAGCAACTCATTGTCATGAAAGCCAACTCATTCCATAAGACTAACATTAATCCTTTCCAAGGATGATATTTTCATGACCTGATTATCAAAGTTGACACTACCTCACAACATTGCCACTCTAAATATATGAAAAAATGTTCCACATCACTGATCATTCGAGAGATGCAGATGAAAACAACACTGAGATTCCACCTCACCCCACAAAGAATGGCTGCCATCAAGAAATCACACAATAACAAATGTTGGCAGGGTTGTGGGGAGAAAGGAACCCTTCTCCATTGTTGGTGGGAGTGCAGACTGGTGCAACCACTATGGAAATCAATATGGAGATACCTCAAAGAGCTTGGACTGGAGGTTCCATTTGACCCAGCCATCCCTCTGCTGGGTATCTTTCCAAAAGAACTACAAGAATCATATCACAGAGAAGTACGCACACCCATGTTTATAGCGGCACAGTTTGTAACAGCTAAATCTTGGAAACAGCCCATTTGCCCATCCGTTGGAAACTGGATAAAGAAGATGTGGTTTTTCTATAAAATGGAATATTACTCAGCCATAAAGAATGAGAAAATAGATTCATTCATAGGAAAATAGATACATATTGAAGATATACTCCTAAGTGAAATAAATAAGTCACACATGTGTAAATACCAAATAGTCTCTCTGGTGTGAATAATCTGCAATAATACAGAAGATCCTAATAAGATTACTGACATTTAGAAATGGGAAGAAAGGAGCTAAAGGTGTAGGGAAGGTGGGATGGGTAGGGGAAGGGTAATAAGGGAAAACAAAAAAATGTGAGATAATGAAAAGATGGAAATAAAGTGTTTGTAGATGGGGAGAGGAGGAGGGGGTGAAGGGAGGGCAGAGGTAAGGGGAAAAATGAGAATCAAGACTTGTCATGTAGAGGTACAAGATCCCAACAATGAATGTAACTGTACTGTATCCCTAAAATGTACCAATAAACTCAATTAAAGCTGAAAAAAAAATATTGCCACTCTGGAGACCAAGCTTCTAGGGCACAATCCCTTGCGAGACATATTCAAGCCATATCTGTCCCCTCACAATGCAAAATGCATCCATTCTACCTCCAGCTGTGTCAAAATCTTAACCATTTTATCATCTATCCAAATCCAAGTTCAAAGTCTCATCTGTGACTCAAGGCAAAGTTTTCCATGCAGTGAGTGCATAAAATGATTCCAGGAAGTTGTATACTTTCAAGATAAAATGTTGGGACTAGGATAGGATAATTATTCTTATTTAAAAATAAAGAAATAGGAAATGTAAAGCAGTAACCAGTCTGAAGAAAGACCAAAAAGCTATCAGGAAAGACACTAAATTTTAAAGCATCATTATTTGGCATTCTAAGTTCTTTGCCACGGAGACACTGAGCACACAAAAGCCTCAGACACTCTGCTGCCATATTTGTGCTGATGGCAGCCCAAATGGCTGCTCTTTGGGGCTGCAAGCTGATTCCTTCAGCTTTCCTAGGATGGTGTACACACAGCTGGTTACCCTTCTAGAATTTTGGCTCTATCTCTATTCATATAGCTCCACTGGGCATTCTAGTGGAGTATCTCTTCAGCCACTCTATCCCTGTGGCAAACTTTCCTGGATTCCTGGCATATCATTTGAACTCTTAGTGGGAGCCGTGATGACCCATAGCTTCTGCAATTTGCATGCCTGTAAAATCAACATCACATGAATACCACTATCTGCCTCTTTCTTTCTTTAGAGTGGCAGCCTGAGCTGTGTCTTGACCTACTTTTACCATTCCCAAAGTAGCCACTGAAAATCCTGAGATAGCCCTAACTAGGCCTCTATGAAATATATCTGTCCTTCTAGGTCTCTGAGCCTGTGATAGAAAGCACAACCTGAAAGATTTCTATGGTGGACTAAAGGTCCTTTTCCCATTGTCATGACAACAGCTCTTCATTCTCTTTTATCTCCACTAATGTCTCCAGTAAGCAATCACCTATATACTTTTGTCCTCAAATTGTAATCAAATTATGAATTTTCCAAGTCTATTCATTCTTATTCCCTTTTAGTTACACATTCTATCTTTAGGTCATGTTATTGTTACTAAATCCTACTGTTTGCAGTGAAAAGTACTACTTTGGTGTTCAGAAATCTTTTCTGACAAATAATCTTGGTTGTCATTTTTAAATTTGATTTTCCATAAAACTCTAGGGCATGAGTAAAGTTCGGCCAACTTCTTCATTACTTCATAACAAAAGTAGCCTTAACTCCAATTGCCAATCAAATATTTCTTGTTTCCATATGGGGCAAGGTTTTGGTTATAATTGCGTTCCAGTTTCTAAGACATTTTAGCTCCTTTCTAGTCATCCTTGTTTTCTGAGCCCTCCACGGAATTTCCATGGTCGATACTATGTCGATAGCACTCTGTTTTGTTTCTTTTTTTCTAACCTAGTTCTCAAAGTTCTTCTAACCTGTGCCCATTACCTAGTTCCAAAGCTGCTTCTACACTTTGGTATTGCTATAAAGAATAATGGACTCTTTTACACCAGCACATTGGGATTAAGCTTTCAGCACACAAACACTTGAGGGGACAACCCACATCATTTTTAACCTTGGCCCCAAGGTTCATGTACTTTTAGCAGTGCAGGATATAATAATTTGTTTCCAGCTGTCCCAAAGTCTTAAATTTTTCCACTATCACTCAAAAGTCAAAGTCTAAATGCTCATTTTTTTTTTTGGCTGAATTGGGTCCATTTTTCCTTATAGTATTATGGGACCTACAACTAGAACAAGCATCAGTTGAATAGTAAGAAAGATTTAGTCTTTCTCAAAGAATAGAAGAAACAGAAAGACTGGCTCACAAATCAATTTCTCAATCATAGAGGTTAAGAAAGCCATAAATAGAGGATAAACGAAACAAGGGGGAGGGATAGTCTAATAAATGATTGAATATTCATGTTTTTCTGGAAATAGGCAGATTTTCTGGGAATTCAGGTGCCACTTCTTTTTATTCCTTTTATGGTCCTTTCTAGTTGTTATCATGGCAATTGGAAACTGTCATGACATCCAGCAATTTGTCATTTAGCATTCAGATAAAATTAAAATGTAGTTAGACAATGAAATTGTCTGATTGAAACTCTTACATTCATCTTATATCCAGTCTGTTTTGACTAGCCAGTCGGATGAGGAACATCAGCCCTATGGCATCCTGTCCTCCAAAATAAACTCCATTAGAATGGATAGAAATTTAGCTCAGTTACATAAGCAGTACACTAGGTAACACAAGCTTGCATCTTAGACCCAGGCAAACACTTTCCAACTGCTATCAATTTTTTTTAAGTTAGATTCTTCCAAGATACACTGGTGGAACATTCCTATTCTGAAAGGAGGACATAAAGAAAACTGAAGGGGTAACCTTCTTCCCAAAGCAAGACCAGCAGGGAAGACATTACATCTTAAAGCTCCAAGTCCATCATTCTATGCACACTCTTGTGTGAGGATCATCACCTAAGCCCATGGACATCCTTGCCTTATGACCCATGGGTGTTCTTTTGAGCTTTAAACTGATGCCTGTGGATTTCCAGGCTGGCATTTTCCATTTTGAGACTTCCTGAAGTATCAAAAGAGGTAGTTGTATGCCTATGACTCCAGTCGATAGTCTCATGGAGAAACTTTGTTTTGGCTCTGCCCTTGTTGTAGTCTTTTAATTTCCCAGCTTTTCTTTATAATTTTGAAGCTTAAATGTCGCAACCTTTGCATATTACATGCCTAAAATACAAGAGCCAAATGGGTACCTTTGAGGTCTGTACCCATTGCTCAGGATACATGCCTGGGTCCACTTGAAGCACAGTTTAAGCAGCTGAGGAACACTGTGCCTGAAATATGACGGCTGCATTTGAGGGCAACCTAGAGCAGTGAACCCATGAAGACTGTTCCAGGTCCATCTCATAAAACAATTCATCACTTCTAATCCTTTTGGCATGGAAGTAAAAGGCAACCTCAAAGATTTCTGATGCATTTTTCACACTTTCTTGATTAGCACAAGGCTCCCTTTTACCCATGCTAATCTCTTAACAAGTGGTTGCTAGGCCATGGTTTTATATGCTTTTCTTGGCTCCTTCCCTGATCAGACTGCAAAGGTTTTTCCTGTTTCTTTCTCCAACCAAAGCAGCAACACCATACTGACAGTGTCCAGTATTACTCCTGCTACAACCTGAATGCACAGCTGTTTTATCGATAGTCCCTTCATAAGTTATCGAAGTTATTACTTTTAAATTCAACATTTATTAAAGGGAAGACCCTCGCTTGTAGGGTCTCTATAATTCACCCAAGTTCTCTAATTTACAACAAAGTGGGTGTCTTTCCCAATATCTTACCTAAGTCTTATCATCTTCTGAGCCTTTACCAGAATTGTTTGAACTAATCTTTTTACAGAACCCCAGTCCCTTCTAACATGCTCCTCCAGAGTCTTTGAACCTCTACTCATTATCTCATTTCAAATCCACATCTACATTTTCAGATTATAGCAACTACTCCACTCTCAGTACTACTTTTCTATGTCAATCCATTTTCTATTGCTATATCAATATCTAAGGCAGTACTTTACAAATGAAAGAGATTTATTTAGCTTGCAGTTTTGGAGAAGGAAAGTCCAATTTGGACAGCCCCATATGTGTGATCTGTGGTGAGATCTTTCTTGACTGTGTCACTACAAGCTGAAGGACCAGAAAAAGCAGTGGCTATGTACACATAGGCCCAAACCTATAGACTATCTCACTGAGTAACAGTTTTTCCTCATGAGAGACAAATTTTAGTAAAGACAGCAGTTCTCCTTTCTGAAGACAATGACTTTATGACATCATGGCTTGCAGTAGACTCCAACTCTCCACATTAGCAAGCTGAGGATGGAGTCCTTAGCATCTAAACCTTTTTGAGACAAACTGCATTCAAATCACAGCAATCAAAAGCATCCATATTACTAATTTCTATCATCAGTTAATACAGTATGTGTGCTATCTATAGTATTGAACAGAATTGATCAATTACTTCTAGAATCACAGTTTTGTCTTGATATTGGTCATTTCTCTGGTATGTATGGATATTCTTACTCAATCCTTTTACCAGTTCTTCATTTCACTCACATTATTTCTTCAATTGTTTTTTCTTTCCCAAGTTTATTTATTCCCAAGATGGTGCGATTTCTGTCCCATGGTCTTTAATAACATTTACATACTTATGATACCAAAAGATATATTCTGTAGTTAGGATCTTCCCGGTACTTCCAAAATTATATATCCACTGGGCTAGGGATTTAGCTCAGTGGTTCTGCCACCTGCCTTGCAAGCACAAGGACCAAAGTTTGAGCCCTGGTACCAAAAAAAAAATTATATATCCAGTGCCTGTTCAACATACATGTGTTTGTCTCCAAATTAAGGTGCTAATGTGCCTCAATTCCAAGTGCTTCTTTCATCTAATATGAAGCTACTTCTTCTCCCTTTCCTGTACTGTACCTATTAGTAGTAAATACTTTCTTCCAGTTATTTGTGTCAAGAATTTTGGTGTCAGTCTTAATCCTGTTTCTCCTACCTGGTTTATCAACAAATGCCATGAGAATCACCTTTAAAATGTATCCAGAATTAAATTCTTTATCTTTTTACCTCATCTTCCACAATTCTCATCCCTTGTTATTGTAGGTCATGATTTCTGGGGACAGGTTTCCAGGTTCTTGACAAATTCAAGAGTTGTAGATAGGATATGCTGGCAAGGAGACAGTTGCAAAGTTTACTAAAACAATAGCATTGCATCCTTAGGTCAAAAAGAAAAGTAGCGCCAGCGTGTAGTTCATAGGGTATAGGGGTTTAAATGTATCTGCTTTAAGATGCATCCCATCTGGTCTTCCCGCACATGAATGACAGCATGATTGACAGGGTGCTGATTCACATCCACTGTGTCCGCAGTATCTTGCCTGTCCTTTCCCATAATTCATTCTGTTATAATTGTCTGTGTAAGATGCAGTTCCTATGCCTAAGCTTTCAATGAGGTCCAGGGGAAGACAGGAAACTATAGGTCATGCAAGAAGGTCTCAGATGGCACATGAGTCTTTGCTTGGAATTTTTGGAATTTGCTAGGGCTGGCTTGTGATCTTAGTTTCCTTCACCTCAGCCACTGTGTAGTAATCTCTGGGGTAGGATTGAGGGTTTGCCCTGGGGCATGGCCCAGTTCAGGTGAATGGAAAGGAGTGTATATTAATCTCTCTCCTGCATTATTGCAATACAATGTTTATACATCTCTTAGCTTCTGAAGACCTTCGCCCTATAGTCCATAACAAACAACCTATTTAAAATTTAATTTCCACCTCCAACATTTTACATATGCCTTCATCATTCTATGTTTTCTCTATAGCAGTCATTTTGCATGCTATTCAATGTTTTATTTTAAAATTAAATTTATTGTTATCTCCTTCAACAGCATGTATGCTCCATAGAGTTATGTTTGCCTTCCTCTTTCTCTTCCTTCCTCCTCTCCTCCTCTTTCTTCTCTTCCTCCTCATCTTCTCCTCCTTCCTTGTCTTCCCCTTTGCTCCTTTTCCTTCTCTTCATTCTTCTCCACCCCTTATCCTTCTTTGTCTTCCCTTTTTTGTGGGACTGGAGATCAAACCCAGGGCCTTTGTACTGAGCTGCATCTCCTGGCCTTTTATTTTTTATGTTGAAACAGGCTTTTGCTAAGTCACTAAGTTGCCCAGGTTGAACTTGAACTTGTGGTCCTCTTGCCTCAGCCTCTCAGCTTGCATATACAATTACACCTGGCTTTTTTATCTTTTTTCATCACCATCCTGTGATTCAGTTCTGGCATGTAGCTAGAAACATGGCCAGTTCTTTTTTGAATGAATGACACAGTGGGCCTTCAACTAACTTTAGGGAATGGACAGGAGATTAATGTCGGAGATACTGTGTCAAGTAACAAGAACTTTTGAGCTGATTCTATAGAGAGATAAAACTCACACCTAAAAGACACTAAAGTAATCCCTGAAACTAAGGAGTACAGAAAAGAAAGAGACCAACTGGACAGATATTCAGTGAGAACTTGTCAGATTGTATCCTAGAAACCAAACATGAGGAGAAGGTAAGCTATGTTAAGTGTAGGGAAGAACTTGATCTGGTTCAGAATAAAGAAATTCAATCTCATTAGAAAAAATGTTTAATTAAGCAATGTGTGGGCATCACCATTTCATGAATAAGATTATATAGGTTTAAGGAAGTGAGGGACACATGGGTGATGAAAACAGTGGAGTGTAAATGTAAATTTCTTGTTGGAGGAGATTAGCCTGTAAAATGATATCAAATGATAGGAGGGGTTTTACAAATGGAGCAATAATTTTAAGAGGGACACTTTCTGACTTGGAAATTCTAAACGTATTGCTATTTGGAGCAGAAGTTTTATGTATGTGTGACTTAAAATGAATCATGAAAAGATAGTTGCTGGGGCAAAGTGGACATTGTGAACAAGTGACAAGTGCTTCTAGCAAATTATTCCAGAATTCTCTATGGGCAGAACATAGATTAGGTATTAAGTAATTAGTGCTAAAACGACATTACGAACTGCCTCTCAACTATTGTAGAGGCCCCTCTTAGAAATTTCTTAACTATGAAACCAAATACCTAATTCATATGTTTGACTCTTCAAGTATGTAGAATGACCTACTGGATCTCAAATACAGAAACTTCTTAGACTAGAATAGATGTTATCCAAAGGTTGGTTAAAAAGTGAGTGTGGTGTCTCCCTCCCGGCCAGCTGCTCCAGGCAAATTCCTCTGACTGTGCCTGAGGCAGACCTCAGGTTTGAATATAACCTGGGGAATAGGAACTGCTTAAATCTCCATGGCTCTACCACTTTTCTTTCTCTGATCTTGCCCCTGGGGCCTTTTGATGCACCAGGGTTTTTTTAACTGTCCTTGAATTTCCTCGTAGCCTATTCTATGAGTTTAATGTGTAATTTCCATGATGTCTAATAAAACATAATTTGGGCACAATTGATATTGTGTGCTGCTAACATGAAGGATACCTCAGTTTATGAAAATTAGAATTAATTGGTAGATGTTGATGTTGAAAGTACTGATTTACTTCCAAAACTGTATTTGTTCCTTTGTGAGCTACATTTCAGGAGTTATCTTCATAACAAATTAAATGTTCCATTGGCTGAAAAGGAAAAAGGCTCCTCATTGAAGAGGTCAAGAATAATATTTTGTGGTTAAGACTAATGTTGATTTAGTGCTATGCATTCATTGTTATTGCCATTGTTATGTTATGTAAATACAACTGACCTTTCTCCTTCAGTTTGGTTGTGTTGTAGATTTAATTAAATTTAAAATTGGGAAAAGACCAGAAAGCTCATCAGTTTAAAGAAATTAAAAATGAATCCTAACAACTTGAGTTATAAAGCATTATGGTTTGGTAAAGTATTAAAATAGGTGCCTTGATCACTGTTGGGCCAACAGTCAATCCACTAAAAGCATTAGAAAGAACTACACAGCTTCTGGGAAATTGTTGCGTATCAGCATGGTTAGATAATATGGAAATAACCAACTACATGATTTTTATTTAATTAAAAAGAACAAAATTTAGATTTTTCTGCGTAGCATACATAAGTAGTTCCTAATCAGTTACATTAAGTGGAATAAGCTCAAGTAATATAGTGTAATAATAAACATTTGGATATTTAAAATATTTTTATTAAAGATACTTTGTTTTCAACTAAAGCACTCTGTGTGTGTGTGTGTGTGAGAGAGAGAGAGAGAGAGAGAGAGAAATGCTTTTTCTGAATTGAGTATTTTATCTCCTTAATCTATGTTCAGCATATGGAGTTTCTACCCATGAAAGAATATAAATATAATAATTTTTATTGAGCACATATAAAGGCATCCATGTTCAGTATTCAATACTTATACATATTAAGTGCAGTTTGTTCCTTACAGATTATTGACTTCCTTTTCTAATAACAAAAGATTTGTGTATAGTGAAAGTCATTATTTACAATCTTTGGTCAATTTGATTAGGGCATTAGTTAAATCTTTATTCTTTTATAATATTAAGAAGAAATTATGACAGAAACAAACGCTGATTTTAAAATTGAAGCACTATTATATTTTTTACATTAACAAGAGTATAAGAATAATTTTAGCTTTGACTAATTCATATTTCAGTCTAGTTATGAGAATAATTTATATTTGGAAGCAAAATATGAAAAATCTATAGGCACTAACAGAGAAATAATGATGTCCAATTGATTTTTCAAAGTTAATTTAATAAGTATTTTTGTCTATTTTTTAAGAGTTGAAAAGACAGTTGGCTTATTAATTATGATACAAATAACCATCAGTATCAGCAGAAAACAGCCATAAAAATTTATTGTTTTCAGTTAAAATAAGCTAGACAGTTTTAATGCAAACAATAAATGCTACCTTTTTTGCATTAATAGCTCATTCCCTGAAGCTATTTTTTTTTTTAAAAAAAGAAACCCTTATATTTTTCACAACTAAAAATAACATTTTTGGGCTGGGGATTTAGCTCAGTAGTTCCTCCACCTGCCTCGCAAGCTCAAGGACCTGTGTTTGATCCCTGGTACCCCCCAAAAAAAACATTTTTAGCATTATGCAAAGTGACGAAATAAAATCTGGGTTTAAAAAGAAAACCAGCTGCCCATCTCTCTCCTCCCCACATGATTGCTCTGTTTGACAAGTTAAAATTTGTGCGGCCTTATTCCAGCAAACGCAGGATATTGTACATTTGCAAATGACTAAAAACTCATGCTAGTATTTTCATAGCATTTTTATGTTGTCTCCGTCATAGATGAAATATGGTATTCTGTTGTTCAAAAAAAGACCTCACTCTGTTACATGATTGATTGCTATAGAGTTTTTCTCTTAAAAGACATATCTGGCAATGCAGAATAGCAGATTGCATAGATGATAGTCATATTTGTCTCCTTTATAACATAAAATTTGTTTAATATAGTGCCTTTTTAAAATGGAGATGCATGTCATGCTCAGTAAAACTAGACCATAGGCAGCGTGTTATTGTCTTTTGAAGAAAGCCATAATGTGGCTACCAGAAGGTTGCTGAAAATGTCTGGTGTAAATTCTAGTCTCTGACCATGTGACTGAGTCTAAAATCAGCACAGGGAAAAATTTTTCCCTATTAACATATTTCCACTTCAAACATTCAGAAGAGACAAACTCACCTTGCTCAGGTATCTCATGTATGCAATTTTATAAACAGTGGAGAATTGCAAAGTCCAAGTCACAATTCAAAGATGAAATGTCCAGGGTATAATTCCAATGTCTTGCAAGTGCTTGGGCATGAGTCACTTTTCAACATGCATATAAAATGACTACATGGAGAAAGGCTGCATAGCCATGGCAATTTCAGGATAAATGAATACTGAGTGTAGTAATTGTTACTCTGGCTTGTTTTACACTCCCTTCATGTTAAAAATCCTTCTATGGCAATAATTTGCACAACATGCTTAGATAAGCATAAGTTATTCCTCAATTTCTTAAATGATATAATTAGTAGTACAGCCAAAAATGTATTCATATTTCATTATATACAGCCTGTGTGGCCTGTAGGAAAGAAAAGATAAATAAAAGCACTTTTAATCTGAGTGTCCAGCAATGATGGTATATATGTATATGTATAATATAGAGGTTATGTACATAGATATATGGAATGTATTATCATTTCTGCTCTGCTTCTTAAAAAATTTTTTCATTCTTGGGGCTGGGGATTTAGCTCTGTGGTGCTGCACCTGCCTGGAAAGGGCAAGGTCCTGAGTGATTCCTGTTTCTGGAAAAAATATTCCATTCCAGATATTGCAGGGTTTTTTTTTGATATTTATTGCGATAGTTTTCACTTGATATTTATATCTGAAAGATTAAAATGTACTAATCCAAGTCTCTGTTATCTTTCCAGTATAATTGTTTTCTAATATGCACATTAAAACTAACTTTCAATTCTGAAGAAAACTCAGAGTTTAGGAATCCTAAAATATTTTCAAATAATCAATAATGTAAAGAAGATGCTGTGACTTTTACTACAAATGTTATCTTGTCATATAGAAGCCTTCTATTTTACTATTACTATATTTACTCCAATAATATAAAATGTAATGTGTACAGAATTTGTGCACAGCAGTGCTAGCTATTCAACACTAAAGCATAACATGGTCTATAGAACAGCACCACAGATCTTATATATTTGCAGAATCCATATCAATAGAACTATTCTGTTTGCCTTTTGCTTATATTCACAGTTTATCCAAACTACAGTCAAATAAATGTCACTTTGTACAATGCGATTGAAATTATGCTTTTTGTTGTTTTTGTTTTTGGTACTGGGAATTGAACTCAGGACCTTGTGCTTGCAAGGCAGGCAGTGGAACCACTGAGCTAAGTCCCTGGTCCTGAAATATGCCTTTTATTTGAAGAAAGTTAATAAGCATAAATGAAAACTTTGATCAGAAATGGAAGAATCCCAGTCATTATTTCAAGGAATGAAATACAATGAGAATAAGAAAGTTGACCAAGGTTTCTTGTTTCTGCCATAAAATGTTTATCTACTTGTCAGTCATAAAGTACAGTGAATACTATAGTATTTATACTATACTTTATACTATAGTATAAAGTACAGTGAATAGTATAGAGTTTGTGTTTTGTTATTTTGTTCTCAAATATTTCAAACTGAATTCTTACTATACAGGTTTTCAATTAAGTAGATTCTATCATGAACATTAAAACACTGGAAAATATATATACACTGACAATTGCTTAAAACAAATTGAGCATTTGATAAATATTATTTTTTCTCCCTTTACCCTTTAAAATTTTGTATAATTTTATATAATTTATAATTGCCTATAATTCCAGTACCTGTATCATGTGGGTTGGTCTCAGTTGTTCTAGATTATATTTGAATGATCATTTACTTTACTGAATCCTCTGTGAAATAAAGCTCTTTAGTGAATCACTTTTATTTTTCTTTTGAATGAGACACGTTGTGTGAATAAAGATGAATAGAAGATCTTGCTTTCATCACCACCGTGGAAGAGACCAGCTGCCACACCATCTCCAACTCTCCTTACTCTATCCTGATCCCTTATATGAAGCAAACTTATCTCTGAGAGGCAGGAAACTAAAAAGAAATTTGTGTAAATGAATCACAGGCTGTGAAAGAAAAGATGATTTTCAATAACTCTCAACAGTTGAGATGGTTATCACCTGATTTAAGTGACTTAGGGTATTTTCAGTCCATTTTAGGCCCTCAGATCATATCAACAGATGTCATCTTTGGGATGGACACTAGGTAGGCAGCTCCCCAGCAAGACTGCAGGTAAATGAACGGAAAATACTTTATTTGGCAGTTGTCATAGTTCTTCAGCACCAGTTTTTCTTTATAACAAGAAAGAAAAATAAAATAAAATGAAATATTCATTATAGAATCTCCTCAATAAATTAATCTCAACTATTTTCCTTCTTTGCTCTTAGTGGAAATAGAATATAATGAGTTAGATTAAAATGATGACTTTCTCTTTCGAATCAGCTATTTTAAACTGGACTAAGATCAAAGTTTCTAGATTTTGACTTCCTAACTGCCTGCCTAATATATTCCTTATCAAATGCAAGTAGATGCTTCTCTCTAAAACTCTTCTGAGACCGTAAAGTGGATTAAAATGTATTTCGAATTGGCCATTCCAACTCAGAATAGTGCCCATCACATAAAGTATGCTAAGGTGAAGAATGAGAGATATTATGTTAACTCAAACCAAAAATCCAAATTCTTTGAACCTTCCTATAATAGAAATTCACACATATTGTGAATACCCTCTGGGTATATGTAAACATATCACATTCACATATGACCTGGCCTAAAGGAGTACTGTATTCCACTGTCTTTCCTTCCACTTACAATAATATGAGTGATCTTCTTTCCATTTCATTATATATTACAAGTTTAGCTTTAATTATCCTATAGAATTTTAAAATAAGTAATTTATCTGATTATTTAGTCTAACATATATAAATATATGTTATTTTTAAATTTTCACTTTTATGAAAAATGCTATTGGATGTCATTAGGTCAACATTTTGTTTTATTTATTGATTGTCTTATTTTGCCAGCTGAGTTTTGAGGTAAGCTTATGTTTCATTTTTCTAGTTTTTATAACACACATAGAACGGTGGTCCCTGACTTAGATTTCAAGTATTTTAAGCATTGTTTTTGGTGAGTAACTTCATGATTTTATTTATGAAAAGGGAATTTTGTTATTGTTAAATTTTAGTGAAATATAGATCGAGTTCTAATTTTTTTCCCAAATGAGTGAACATTTGTTTCAATATAATGATTAAATAATCAATTTTTGTGGCAATTGAATGCTTTTCATATTATTATTAAACTTATTTCTGGATTATCTATTGTATTCATTTGGTGCACAATGTTTGTACTGGTAGAACAATTTTTAAATGCCTCTAAGTGATTTCAATTATTAGTTATTAACATAAGAAATTGAGGATTGGTAGGGAAAGTTCTTAGCTGAAAGTATGATAGGAAATATCAGTTCTGGGGTTTAGAATGTTTGAGCAGTGCCCTGAAAGGATAGGTGGGGATAATAAAGATGAAAAAACCCATGTAAATTGAGGAATAATATAGATGAGTGTATTTCAGTCCCAAAAGAGGTAGGAAAGCACGCATGGATATATATTGGAGTACTGATTTGTGCTTTCTCATATAGTACTAGTTATATTTGTAGTAAAAAATTTAGATGCTGATGATACTCAAGAGCTCATTAAATGTAACTTAGAGAGTGAAACAACTGAGTAAGCAGAGTGGTGGTCTGAGATGAGGATACTGAAGGTTATGTGACTGTGATGAGTAGAATAAATCTGTGGCTCTTTTCTTCATGGTTCCTATTTTTGTACAAGAAAATTATCAGAGAGGTGAGACACAGTTGAATAAATTGAAGGAATAAAAACTTTATGGACAGAGAAAGTATAAAATTCTTCTGCTATAATGAGGCAGGAAAGATTTAGGAGAAAAGGAGAGCAAACTCTATATTTTAAAATAAAATCTTATTAGGATTAAGGGTGGAAGCCATTATACTTGATAGAAAAGGAGTAATGGCAAGCATTTCAGAATAAAAAGAAAGTGAATCTGACCTAAAATGTGGTGCAGAGTCATTATGATGTGGCAGGAGGAGAAAGAGCAAGTGGGTATAAATATTTGAAAGGAGTTCTCCAAGTTCAATTAAATGCTTAGGCAAGTCCCCAAATTAAATTAGATGCCAAGAAATAGTTGGCAAACAAAGTGTAGCAATTAAGTGCCACTGGGCTTAGGAGTGAGGTCTCGCCTCGGTACATTATGCCACCTCTTCGTGGTCCTGTTCACCAGTTTATAATGGGAAACTTAATACATGAAACAAGTAGATCACAGTCCAAAATGGCATAAAAAAGATAACTGAAGCCAGATGCTAGGGATAAACACAACTATGGCCAGAGTTGTGGATTCCAAGGGCAGCTCTACATTGGCCAAGTGGGAATTTACACTCTTGGATAAATAATGTGCCAGAATCCTGGGGTCCAGTCTGAATAAAAGAAAATGCAGTGTTCATAGAGAAAGAAATGTAAGCTGTAAGTTAGTGAGCTGTGGGGCTCTTCAAATAAAGACATGCATAGACTTGTTTTCTGGATAATAACATAAGTTTGGAACTTCTTATGTGACATACAGACACTGAGTTTAAATTTTAACTTTGGCTAAAATTTGGTCACACTCGTGTACCAAGGACTTACTTTCATTTGAAGTTTCAAATTAAGATAAAAAGACAAGAATTTTAATTTCATGATCTGATAGCTACTATCAAGATTCCAACATTAATTCAGCATCTTTATTTATATCTATACATATTTATAACTCTATATTGATATGTAGAGATATAATGACATTGCATAGGTTGTTCTTATTTTTCAGTGTGTGTGCTAATTTCTAATGGGGTTTAAACTTATAGAGATAATTACATTGCTTACTTTGGTTTTTCTATAGTTGATTTTGAAAAATAGAGTGGCCTTTCTGAAAGATGGACATTGGCTGAGAGGAGTGCCTTCAGTTTGTCCATTAGATGTGGATATATACAAGCATGTGTAATTACTTTGCCTTTAATGACAGCACTGGCTTCGCTGTGCATGAAAAAAAGCAAAGAGGAAATTATAGCATATAAAGACATCATGTTGCTACCTAGAACATTTTATAAGAATTAGAACACATTTAATTCAAGGAAGTAGAATTATGGGGTATGATTAAATGTAGAGATTTGGAAATTATTCTTCTTTATTACTAATAAAACAGTAGAGGATAGAAAGGAATCCTTCAACCTTAAGGCTATAACATAGAAAATATTTTTCTTCGTTTATTTTCTTCAAATTATTGCAGTGATTATTAATGCAAATTATTCATTCCTCCATCACCTTTTAGAGCCAGGGGCATTATCCTTAATATAGGGATGCATGAACTAGTACAGAAAGCTCTCAAACCAACTATCCAAAGAACTGCGGCTTGTCATGGAATGAGGATCAGAGCTGTTAGTAGTTTAAATCTCTTTCTAACTTATCTATTCTTCCTTTAAACATTTTAAATTCTTGGGGCCACAATGGTCGCTGTAATATAATCCCTCAGTGCAGTATAATGGACTATGACAATATTTTTAAAATTCCAATGTGAGATTGCTCATTATTTTATAAATTTTCTAACAAAACCACCAAACATGAACAGATTTTCAGGTTATAGCTTCAAGTGCTTTTTTAACTGAACTGTAGAAAAGCATAGAAACCCAAAAAGTTTACCATTATTATAACTGACATCCAAGAATATATGTAGTAAGGTTTATATAAAAATTACGTTTAAATGACATTATGTGTTTGAGAAATTTTCCTAAGTAAAAAAATTGTCTGCAAAATGGGGATAAAGCTTATCCTTGTTTTGCATCGACAGGATTAATGAATAGCCCACACAGTGCTCTAAATTGATTAAAAAAAGACATGAAAGAGGGATACATCCCATCATGAGTACATCAAGATTAATGAGAAGAGTTTTTCTGGGAGGAAATGTTAATTCATTTATAATTTAAGTGGTAAATCCATAAAATACTTAACGTGTATTTCTCCATTAAAGTTACATGGTAAACATAAAGTTAAAGCCCTTTTATTTCTAGAGAAACAAATAAAAGAAATTTAAATTTAAGTAATAGAAATTAAGACCAGATATTTCTAAATTCCATTATTTCACAATTTGCTAATTTATGATCTACAATAGTTTAACTATAATAGTTAATTTATAATCATTTAACCATTTATCATTTATAATAGTTTAGGGATTGAGCTTTAATATACACTTGTCTCAAAAAAGATTTAATTTACTTAACAAAGTATACAAATTATTCTGTTACCCTACATGGAAATATTTATCTTCCTTAAGCATTCAGTCTGGTTTTAAGTAGCTTAATAGCACCTACTGGCTACAAACAATAGTCTTTCAAATGATTGCTCTAATAATCTCAACACATTCTATGGAACACTTGCTTTACTACATTTTACTTATTATCTTTTTATATTTCTTTCTGTATTTAAAAGTCATTTAATAGTTAAAAAATGTTAATGATAAACTTCAAACTGTACGGTGTTCAAGTGGATCAGGCTCTAAGCTTTTCCATGATACAGTTACATAGTTGCTTCTCTCTCCTAACCTTTCCTAAGGCTTCCATCCAGGTCTTCAACATTTGCCCACAGGTTATTGCCAAGTACTGTGTCACTATTTCTCTCCTCTTTGTCATTATCTGTGCAGAAAAGACTTTGGATCTCATTGTGTCTCGCTTTTCCAGGGTTTCTTTTTGCCCATCACTTTCATAATGATCTTTGGAAAGGGTATCTGATATTACTAAATTTTTTAAAGCACTCAATGATTTCTTATTGCCTATAGAATCAGGTCAGATATCTTACATTTGTTAAAAACAAAAATTCTAGGCATATTAAATTTAATAAGATTTATTTGAAGAAAGAAGGATTTCTGAATTGTGCAGCACTCAGAACCAGAAATTCAGAGAGCTCTTCTCAACAAAGTGGGCAGGCAGTATTCATAGACAGAGAAAGGATGTGCCTGTATTTTAAAGCCATTTCTCTTGTTTGGGCACAATGTGACAAGGCATTTGTTGTGAGTGGACACAGTCTGATTTGTTGGACACTTGTGATTGACAGAATCTTGCAGCTCTATGCATAGATTCAGTTTTTTTTTTCTTTTGGTACTGATGATTGAACCCAGGGCCTTCACACTGATCTACCCCACCCCCATCTTTAATTTTGAGATAAGGTCCTTTTTCATCTCTAAATTGCCTTGGCTAGGCATGAATTTACATCCTCCTGCCTCAGCCTACCACAGTGTTGGGATTAAAGACATTATGCCACTACTCCTGGTTTGAAGCTCAGTTGTTCAAAAATATACTGTGTGTGTGTGTGTGTGTGTGTGTGTGTGTGTGTGTGTGTGTGTGTGTGTGTGTTAGGGGTAGCCAAATTCAATTTAATGCATCATATCTGATTCTATGCCTCATCTTAGTGTTTTTGCCTATTTTTACCTTCCAGCCTTACACTGCAATCCCATAGTCTGTGCTTGAGTTTATTTACTCCTCTAGCATATCTGTCTCTTCTTATTTTGTGCCCCTAGATCTTGGCTGTGTTTTGAGCTTGGTTGGAAAGGATGCTAGAAAAGCACCAACTGGGGCCGGGGATTTAGCTCAGACGTTCAGTGGCCTGCCTTGCAAGCGCAAGGACCAGAGTTCAATACCAAAAAAAAAAGAGAAAGAAAAGAAAAGCACCAACTGAAGTGCAGGCTTTATGAGTATTATGGTTTAGATGGCTGTATTATGGTTTAGAGGTAGAATGTCTGCATTAATCCACTGATGAACCCACAGCTGAATGTGCTGTTAGGAAGTGAACCTAGCAGGCGGGTCTGCTCAGAAAAAGCAGATGTGAACTATGTGGGCATAACACAGAAAGTATACCTCCCTCCTCTGTTCTGCCCCTCACTTTCCCCTTTCTGGCTGCCCTCAATTTGACACCTTTTCCTCAATTATACCTCCTGCCATCCTGTTTCTGCCTTGAAGCCAGCTGACCATGGGCTTCAACTGAGCATTGCTTTGAATCCCTACACAGAGGGATACAATCTGTCTTAGTATGTAAACAGCTATTTATTAGCATAGGGTACGGGGATGCAACTTGCAGTAGAGTTCATGTTTAACATACACAGTTCCTTGGTTTCAATCCCCAGTTCCAAGTTGCCCCAGGTCACTCTTCCAGGATTGCCTTTAGCGGCTATCAAAGCCTTTCTACAGTGAATAAACAATGGTAGATTTATATATTGATTTCTCAGCCATTACTTCTTATGTCTGCCTACCATCCATAAGTAATAATGGCAAATAACAGTTATTGAGAAATTTTCTTAAGCAGTTTATAGATTATATACTTAGCACTCATCATCATTATATGAGAATGAGACACAGCCATTCATCACTGCAGGTCTTGCGAGGTTTGGAGAGATTTGACAACTTTAAAGTAATTCAGCTAGGAAGTGAAAGACTCAAACAGAGTAGTTGCTGCTATCATTTTTTTTCAATGATACCAATTTGTTTTAGGTTTATCTTTCCCCTTTATGAAGCAAACACGTAGAGTAGAAACAATGTCTTTTCAGTATTCTTTAGCACCAACTAGAGGTTGTAGATTGAAATCTAAGAAGAATCAAATGATGCTCAGTGATACAGTGACATCACTACAGATACCACTGTAAGATTTAACATTCTGTTCATTTTCTCTGTGTTGAAATGTGAAATGGCTTGCTCCTTTATCTGTAAGAATGCATTTTAATAAATGCATAGAACTCCTTGTTTTCTCTCCAAAAACCACACACTACCTATTTTTTCTTGAGAAAGAGATTATTATTTGGACAAAGATATAAATGTCCATAGGATGAAGGACGATTTCAGAAGCTTCAAAGGAGAACACTAAGCAGTCTAAACTAATCAATGATTTCTTCTGTGCTGGTGGTCTTTTTTGAATAGGCTGCTTTAAATTCTAGCAGGAAGAGCCAATCTTGCAAGTTCTGGGAAAGCTGTATCATTCCTAGAAAAAGAGTATAAAAAAAGACACTCCCTCCTCTGATTTTTGGATGTGTGTAATGATGTCATTCCTGGTGGTTCTCTGAACATCTTGACCACAATGTGGGCAGGGTATTTGCTAAATAATATGGCGAAGAAGAAAGAAATAATTTGAGGTCTTGATTATGGGTGGAACGATGAACTAGTCATTTCTGGAACTACTCAATCTCTAGACTTCTTATGAGATAAAAGATTTTCCTTTGTATACATATTATTTAAATAATTTTATCACTGGATTTTGGCAGTATTGCTATTTTATGCCTAGGTTAAGTTTTCTTGGTATTTATCCTAGCTGGGGTTCACGATAAGACATTTGTTGAGGGTTGCAGTAGATGTGAATTTTATTAACTTCAACAAAGTCCGGGATATTATTTCTTTAAATACTCTTTTGAGTTCAATTTTTCTCTTCTCTCCTTCTATATGATTACAATTGTTCGGGTATTACATTGTTTTTATTATTATTCCACACCTAAAAGGTATGCTATTTTATTTTTTATTTGTGTTTATGTTTTTTCAATTTCTTCTAACTTGCCTACAAGTTCATTCATTTTTTCTGTTACAGCTATACTCATATCTGATCTAGTAAATCTTTTCATTTTTCCATTTGTTTGTTTTTTTAAATAATTTCATGACTTTGATAAAACTACCTCTCTGATCACTTGTTTTGTCTACTTTTTGAGCTTTCCTGTAGAATATTTTCCATAAATGTTTCAAAGTCCTTGTCTGATCACTTTAGTGTCTATTCCATTTCTGGATCTGTTTCTACTGATAATCACAGTTGTTTCCTTTATAAAATGAATAATATTTTTATTATATTGAAAACATTATATTCTAAAGAAAGTAGAATTTGAAGTGAATAACAAGAAAATTCAAGAGGCTGGGCTCCTTTTTCTCTCAGTTCACTAGGGCTGGGGCTGGGCTAATCTAATCTATAGTTGAATTGAGCCCACTGTTGCTTTACTTTGATTAATTTCACCAATGACTTTAAATAATTTGAGTTCAAAATCAGTACCTTCCCTTTAGCAGGGCTGAAAATCTGAGCACCTAGATACTCTAGATACCTCTTTGTGCTTTAAAGCCAACAACTAGCTTTTAAATCCTGGGAGACTCCTTTGTATTTAATGCAAGTTTTTGTTTTGTTTTGTTTTGTTGGAGACAGAGTCTCACTATGTAGTTGAGACTGACCTGGAACTCACTCTGTAGCCTAGGCTGGTCTCAAACTCATGGCGATCCTCCTGCCTCAACCTCCCAAGTGCTGGGATTACAGGTGTGGGCCACCACGCTCGGCTTTTAATGCAAGTTTGAAGCTTGCTGAATTGCTGTCCTATTCTCTGCAATTCAGTCCAACCTCAGCTTTCTGTTCCTTGGGAAACTTCTTTTTACTATGCTGCCATGAGCCCAGTTTTTGGTGGCCTGAAGTGACAGATTTAGTGAAGATCTGCTGTGCCCAAGAGGCACTTCTCTTGGTTCTCTGGTCCCACCCCGATCTGGCTGCTTCTCTCATGTGTGGTCATTAAGAAATGGTCTCTTTCAGCTGCACTGTGACTGCTCAGCCTTAGGCAGGCTCTGTCCACTTCATAGTCTGTTTTAGATGTAACTGCTGGCTGGCCCTGTCCTCAGCCTTTATCAGGCCCTCAGTTCTAGTCAGCCCACTGTGTTAGTATTTACTAAAGACCTATGGGGGAGAGTTGGTAGGTAGGTACAGATTTTGTATGTAGCTATTGCCTATTGGATTCTGAACTGTCAAACATGTACATAAAATCTTTCTGTCCTTATCTCCTCACTGTTTCTCTAGGATTGAAAGCAATAGAAGGTCCATTTTTCCCAGACAGAACGTGTCACTTTCTAGAATTTAGTTATTTATGATTTTTTTTTCTATCATAGGTCATGTAAACAGCTTAAAAAAAAACCTAAAACAGCATAGCTATAATTATAAAGGTTATATGACTTGTTCTCACTGTTAGGATAGAAATTACATCATTGTGTGAGTGCCTTTATCCTAAGTGGAAGAGAAAATCTTTTTATTATAATTTTAATTGAGTTTTCTGGTATCTATATTTCAACATGTCTTAATTTGATTTATATGGCATGTGAAATTGTTCTTAGGGATGGGCAAACCATAGATTATTTTATTTAACTCTGCTGAATATAATGTTAGCCAGCTTTTGTTATAAAAATAGTCACAGAAGGAAATATACTCATAATAACTTTTCATAGAAATATGTTCTATACCATTTTGTTATGCATGCTTTCAACTTTGTTTCCATAAGATAAGTCTATTTATAATTTAAGACAAATATGAAATTTATAAGCTTTTTTCTGTTTATGTAAGCTATGCACATTTTCTGTTGCTAAATATTCCAAAAATAAGACCTTACACGTTATGTATTATATTTTGCGATTTCCAAGTATTTTATTTAATTGATAATATTTTTTTAGCATTTTTAGGGTTTGTAATTTATCCCATTGACAAATAATTCTCTATTGATACCTTCATAGTACTTAAAGGTTGGCATTAGCTGAAGTTCAAATATCTGGTTAGTGCTAATCTTGTAACTAGATAGAAAGTTCGCCTACCTATGTACCTACCACTGCTCCTTACTCTACCACATACTATATGTGATGCAGAAAAAGGAACTTTACAGGCCTAAGGAAAAAGAAAGATCAAAGAGCGTATTATATTATGGAAGAAATCAGGAATGAGTGTAAGAAGTCAAGGTGCAAAGAGTCAGGCATTCAAGAAAAGTTGAAGTTAGTGAATACAAGATTTTGGCAAGATATCTGCCTAAATTTTATCCTTATAACCCTTTACATACTGCCTAAGCATAAAAGGGATCTAAAGTGTAATGTGTCACCATCTCCCTTTCTCAAAAGTGCTCACCTTATGTGGCCTATATTTTTAACAGAGTGAGAATTTAATTTGTTTTCAGGCCTTACCATTTCTATCTTTGATTACTGCAAAATCATCCATAGTGTGTGTGTGTGTGTGTGTGTGTGTGTGTGTGTATGTGTGTGCGTTTGTGTGTAGCCTCTGGCCCGGTTCCCAACCCAAGTTATCTAATCATATCACTATACTTATTTAAATCCTATGACAAATTTGTAGATTTCATTGAGAAATTAAATATTTTACCTGTATAGGCAAGTCTCTTCATAATACCGTCTCTGCCTAACATTCTACCACACTGTTTGCAGTAAACTTATAGTTTCCTGAGTACATCTGCATTCTATTTCTCTCTCCTCTTGCCCATGCTAGTCTCTATCCCCCTAACCCCCATCATTATTCTTCTTTACTTGCAGTCATCTTTTGAAATAAAGCTTTAATTTCATTTTCATTGAAGTAAAGCTTTAATTTAATCTTTATTGGAAATATCAGACCACATCTCAATTTAATTTAGATGCTTTACTCTCTACAGTCCAAATATCCTCTTTTAAATTTATCCTAGCATAAAATACACCATACCACAATTTCTAGTTTTGTTTCATTTGCATAAAAATGCTTTTATTTTGAAATTATATCAAAGATTCTAGCTCTTAATAATTCCTTCATCAATACCTATTAGAATGCTATAATAATGATAATATGTTAATGAGGAGAAAGTGAAAGTACTTAATTACCCAGTCATTCACCTCCTCTCCTCTCTTCTCTAATCTTTCTATAAATCAGTTAACTGCTCCACCACCATTTACAAAACTGATAAGATAGAAATCAACATATTATCCTGGATTTGTTTCTTTCCTTCATATTTTTCACTCATCATACTCCATCAGCAAACCCTGTGTGTCAAAATGTACCGATTTGTCATCCTTTTGTCATTGCCGTCATACACCGAGATGTTGTCGTCTTATCTTACAGTTCATCTGGATTTGAACAAGGTAATTATCTCTTTCTCCATATCATTTCATGCAGTATTCCTTTGTCTCTCTAGCTCAAATATATTGGTCTTATTGCTCTTCTCAGTATTAGAAGATAATGTTGTTCCCATCTCAGGGACTTTGCTTTGCTGTTGGCTGAAATTCTCTTCTTTTCCTTGTTTTGGTTCCTGATTGGACATCCAGTCTTCAGTGAGCCTTCTTTTACCGTTGTGTTACTAAGGGTCCCATCATCCCTTTACTTCCATTCTCTCCTCACCTTGTCTTCTTTTACACTCTTCGTAGCATGCTCACTAGACATTATGTCACATGTACATTTTGTCACTTTTTTATGATTTTCCACTATGACTTTTGTTTTATGAGGTCATCAACTTTGCCTTGGTCATTACTGTATTCTAATGATAAATTAAATGGATGAGTTAAAGAGGCATACTTACTAATCTAGACTTTGTCTTTCTATATTCTTTATATTCTGCTTTATGGAGGGCCCTATAAAGTTTTATGAACACGATTTATAGTAAGAAATGCATGTCACAGGGCCGGGGGATTTAGCTCAGCGGTTCGGTGGCCTGCCTTGCAAGCTCAAGGACCCAAATTCAATCCCCGGTACAAAAAAAAAAAAAAAAAAAAAAAAAATAGAAATACATGTCACAGCATGATGCATCCACTCACACATACACAGCTAGTATTTCTTACAAAATAATACATAGCCACACTACATTAAGTGCATTCTCTTATTTTCTGTTCTAATGTATTTCTCATAAAATTTATTTTGCCATTTAGTGATGGATTATAACCAGGGTGGCAATTTAGGGATGGGTAGGATATATTCTCCTAAGGGAATTATAGTCAGCTATATGCACACATGTATATATATATATA
>NW_022900917.1:46587143-46623447 GCF_012274545.1 Fukomys damarensis
GTAAAAATAAGCCCTTATCCACATATATGTTTAAAAGTACTTGTTACATTAAATTTATTTTCATAATATCAAAGTTACAATAAAACATAGACTAAAATATTTTCTGGAAATTAAGAACTTGTTTTTGTATTCCACTAGAAATTTCATTTGAAATACTGGTTTTGGTCTTGAGACTATATTTAATTTTTTAAAATATTTTAAAATTGATTAACCATTAAAATTAGTTAAAACTAAAATAATTTTAAACATAATGTACAGGTAAGAAAAAGTGTTTTTTTTTCCATTGAGTTTATTGGTACTTTTTAAATATATCGTGCAGTTACATTCATCATTGGGATATTTTTAAAATGGAAAAATTTTTACTAGAATATGAATAGCAAAACGATTAGAAGAGTCCCCTGAAATTTTGATCCTGGATCTTTGAGCCAGGAGTCCCAGTCCAGAAGTAAAGAAATGTGTGCACTCTTCCTTGTAAATTCATCATTCTAATTTAAACTTGGCAGAATGAGAAGTACATATTTAGGGCTCAGTGGAATCGTGGCACTGATGAAGGAGGGGCAGAAAAGTTGGAATGAGGTCAAGGGATTATTTCTGTATCTTTTTTTAAAGCTTGTAAATTTCACTGTGATTTGTCATGTTCATTCATCCTGTTGCATTTCTCAGGCAGAACACTGGGGAACAGCAAAGAGAATTTTATTTATATAAATTAATGTGCTAATTAGCTGCAGTCTCACAGCTCTTGGAAAATTGCCATTTCATTTTATTGCACATTAAGGACTGGGTGTCCCAACCCTTGTATGCCTTTGGAAATGAAGAAATAATCCATACTAAAATATTTCTGCCACCCCAAAGGGAAATGTTAAGTACAATAGGCCCCTTGCTCTGTTTCTGAGTGCTCTTTCATAACCTGTATTTTAGTGTTTGTACTTTTAGCCTAGAATTTCTTTTTTTTTAAATAGACGTCACTGAAATTTTTATGTATTACATCTATGTCAATTAATTATTTTAATATATAAAGTGTGTGATATGAATATATATTCTGATCTACACTGAAAAAATAGTATTATGCTAATACATAAGAATACCATACAAAAAATGTACAGAACGCGAATTCCAAAGGCTGAGCTACTGGGGAGTCATCATCTTAAAGAATAAGCTCCAGCATATTGTACTCTCACCTGAGATCTACCAGAAGTGAACCCAAATGACCCTCTTCTAGGTTTTTCTTCATTTTGATTCTTACATAACGAGTGAAATATTTGCCTCCTCCTTGTTTCAGAGTATTTTGCAAAGAAATAAAAAGTACCTTGGCTCTCTTGAAAGAATTCTGAACTTTTATAAATTCCACGATGCATACAAGTTCACAACCACCACAACCACCACACCAAAAAAGAAAACTGACTGACCAATAGGTGTGGACATCAGTTATTAATCAATGCCTCATTGCATACTGACTTGATACAAATGTGTTCTTTGTTTCAGTGCATCCTTTTTACTTTTATGATTTAGCAGAAAATTTTTTTTTGCTATATTTCTTAAGATTACTTTTTGCTAAAGTGAACATGGGACACTGTGTGTGTGTGTGTGTGTGTGTGTGTGTGTGTTCTATGATTTTGCAAAACAAATTGAGGGCTTAGCACATGCTAGGTAAGTGTTTTATCACTGAGCTGGACACCAGCCTCAGAGCCCACTTTTTAACTCTAGAATTAGCCAGTTGAAGTACAATGGAAACCATCCCAGGATATCTGCAAAACACTCGGCTTTTGATATTATACCCAGAGGTTTGTCCAGTAGCTGCTGAGAGGGATGTGCTCTCAACTGTACATCTTAGAAACTGAAGAAATGTTCCTGTTCTAAAGTAATTTATCCCAGAATATCTTCAAATAATGAGCATATTTTAACACTATTTTCTGTTTTCTATGACATGGAAAATTGAGAAAGGAAATATTACAAAAACAATAGAGAATGAAAACAATGACTACAGAAAGCAGGATATTGTGCTGCGGGGGTGGTGAGACAGGGCCTCACTATGTAGTTGAGACTAACTTGGAACTCACTATGTAGCCAGGCTGGTCTCAAACTCACAGTGATCCTCCTGCCTCAGCCTCCTGAGTACTGAGATGACAGGAGTGCGCCACCATGCCCAGTTTAGGATATTGTGCTTTTAAGCTTATGTCATTGAGACAAGACACCTACCATACACAACAAAGAATGAGACATTTATTTTGGCTCGTGGTTTTATAAGTTTTAGACTGTGATTTTCTGGCTCTGCTGCTTCTGGGCTCATAGTGAAGTGGAAGACCTCCACAGAAGAATGTGGTTTAGTAAAGCTGCTCTGCTCGTGGCGTCCAGGAGCGTGGGGAGAGGAGAGAGAACCAGAGGAGAAGGGGCTGGGGACAATATAGAGTTCTCAGTTAGTCTCTCTTGATCTGTTCAACCTGGCCCCGCTCCTAAATTGCCATCATCTCCTAATAAGGCCATCAAATGATGACTCCATCAGTAGATTATTCCAGTAATGAAGATACATCCCTAATATTCAAGTCACTTTCCGAATGTCGCACCTCTGAGCACAAGAGCCTTTAAGGGACATTTTAGATGTAAACTACAACAGATAGCAAAGCATTGCCCAGGAAATGGAGGATTAGGAGAGCCACCACAGAGAACAAAACGGGTGGGCAGAGTTATCCTTTGTGCCTTCCCATCGCTGCTAAATAAATACTGGAAAGAAGAAAAGGAAGAATAACAGTATAAAGAGCATTATCCTAGCCAGGGTATTTTTGCGGTCTTGGTGCTGGTCTTGTTTCTACCACCAAAGATTGTTTCACTTCAATCTGAATTGTTCTATTTCACTTGCATATCTCTAAACTATAGCATTAATGGTTGGATTCAATCTTTTATCTAAATCATTATAATTCCATGACTCTGCAAGTATTTTTACATTCTAGAGAACTGAAACCTGTTAATAAATACCTGCTTTGTTTATTAGCTATTACAAATGTATCATGTTTTATTAAATACATAATGAAAAACAATAGTGAAGAGTTGCTTGTAGTACCAAATTATACAAAGTTTTTTAATAAGTGGAGAGAAAAGTGGCTTTATATTTCGTATAATTGTTTTGCTTATAATTGAAATAAGTCTCAGTTGCTAATATCTGCAGGCGTGTGCAGTGCATAGAATAAGATCCCCCAAAAGTGCTGCATGATAGGCCAGCAGCTTTTCAAAAGCTATTGCATACTTTTTTCTCTTTTAAGTCTTTTCTCTAGAATTCCACCAGATGAAGACTATTTGGATACATCAACATTAGCTTACTACACAATGGCATTTGCATCTTGAATTATTCTATTAGATTCTAACCTTGGCACAGTATAACCCTTTTGCTGAAATATTTATAATTGCCTGGTAACATGGGAAATAAACAATTTATTCTTATTATCTCTGAGAATGTTTTGCTACAGAAAAAGCAAACTGTGAATGACTGGGTACTAATAAGATCATGGAATGTCCCCAGCTTGTCATAATGGCTACTAACAAATATTTGCATCAAGCCTTGGTTATCCAAATATTCCTTATGAAGAGTGGATGAGTGGGTTTGATTTCTCTAAACTTGCAGAATTATTTTACTGTATTGTTCCTGTGATGGATATATAGGACAATGCAGTCCAAAGCCTTCAGGCAATGTGCGAATTGAATATTTGCTACTTGTAGAGCATGCTGCTTCCGAAGTCTCTAATTTAGGGATGATTTAGTGAATAGACTTACCATGACTGTGGGAGTCTTTTTCCTTTCGTCTTGCATAAGGGAATTTTGAAATAGAATTCTCCTCCTTCCCGTTATTTAAAAGAATACAGGAAACAAAGTAATGCTGTTGTTTTGAAAAATGGGGTAAAAAAGTATGTGTACTATATTTGTATATACCTAAGGGATAATATATTATTATGTAATACAAATATATTTAACATATTAATATAAAATTAGTAATAGGACATGCTTGTATATTAAGGTTTGTATGTTTAATATATAAATATAATATCAATATTATTAGATGCATTATATGCAATATTACTATTTATTCATATGTTACATATATATTTGATAGTAGAGTTACCAAGACTATAGGGAAGAATGGTTTCAATTAAATTTGGATGTAGATCCAAATCATGGAACAACCAAGTTTTTACATCAACTAACTTTTATATCAAGAAACATTCAATTTATTATTGGAGATTGCTAACACTAAATAACTGATTTAATAGTTCATCTCTGCAGGACACACATACACTGTCATGGATATTATCTGAAAACCTGAGCACAGCATCAAAAGGCAAAAGCCTCATTACAAATTAGAACTGCTTTAATTTAATGAATTAATATTAAAAGAGATTCACATGGTGTATCTCTTACCATCGTTCAGCTGAAAAACATTCATTAAAGAAAATCTGTGTTAATCTTAGAAGCATAAATATAATTCCAAATAAGAAAACACACAAGAACATCCTGAAAAGCCCCACAGTTTCCTTAAAGGAAATGCTGCTTGTCTTATCTTTGCAGCCACCTGCTGCCCCCCGGATAGACCCTTTTGTCCCTCATGGAATGTGATATTATTGATAGAGGATCAGAACAAGCATGTTTTTGGTGGCCACTACTACTGACAGGGAAGAGACACTGACTGCCTGAGAAAAGTCTTCAATTAGCTCTAGTTGGGTTGTTCCACATCTTGACCTATTTTAGTCTTTTATATTTCCTTGAAAAATGTATCTTTGAATTAATCAGGAAAAAATAAAAAATCTAAATGAGTTTCAAATCTCTGCAGACAATAACAGCATTGGGTCAACTGAGTACAGGCAGATCCAGAGAAAGCAATTATATTTTTCTCTCCAACTGTTTGTGGAAGAGGGAAATGTGTCTTAAGAATTACTGAATAGCTTCTCACACTCTGATGATAGATATCACAGCTAAAACCTGAGCAGAGCTCCTCACACTCTGAGTCTTGGTTTCCTCATATACAGAATGTGGGACTAAAATAATTATTGGTAAATTCCTTTTTCTTCTGAAAGAAGCATATCGATCAATCATATTTTATAATGTTGACCAATATCATTTGATTTATAAAAAATCTGAAACGAAATTTTTCTTGAAAGTTACTGAGACTTTCATTTTGTAGAAGTAGCTCAATACAAGGTTTTTGAAGTTAGCTTTTAAGCCTTTAGGGGTGGGATAGAAACCAACATCTAGCAGGTTATGAATTTTTACATCAGTTTTGTAAAGGTCAAAGCCCAAATCAAATGTGTAGACTTCTTTATTTTAGTAAAATAAAGCACAAGGAATTAAAATTTTATTAATTTATTCTGTATATTTATCTTCCAAAATATCCATATCTACACGTAAGAAATTGGTCCACATGAACATGTAGATGGGTTTGATGAGTACTCGCCCATTGTTTTACAAAATCGTTGGATTTCTAATTAAAGTAAATAAGTACATAAAATGTTAATTTCATATATTAAATCATAGAGTATGTAAAAGTATATGTTGATTGCCCAGCGTGGTGGCACACGCCTTTAATCCCAGCACTCGGGAGGCTGAGGCAGGAGGATCGATGTGAGTTCAAAACCAGCCTGGGCTACATAGTGAGTTCCAGGTCAGTCTCAACTACATAGTGAGACCCTGTCTCAAAAAACCAAAAAAACCAAAAATCAAACAAACAAACAAATATATGTTGATATAATTTATATTTATATATTGATAAAACTAATGTATCTGTTTCATTTTTAAAAATTTCTCTTGCAATTTGTTGAAATATATAAGTTCTTTCATATTTAAAGCATTTGTGTCAAAAATAATAAGTTCTCCCAATGAGATACCATATTTTAATAACTCCTATTCCTACAATTATGTAAATAAAATATTATATGTTAGAACGCTATTATTTAATAATTTAAATTTGTTTTATCATACCACTAAATCTAGTTTGCATTTTTAATTGATATTTAATACTTAAATTAGATACCATTCATAGGAGAAAAATGACCAGCTTGACTAATAGTCTAATATTTGAAATTTTGTAGGATGATCTGGAACAAATTGTGTCTTAGTTACTTTTCCTCATTCTTGGGTAAAATACCCAACATCCATAACTTTAAGAAACAGAGATTTATTTTGACTCATGGTTACAATCCCTCATTGGCTGGCTCCAAGGTAGAAATGGCATAGTGGAACAGACCTGGGCTCCATGTCCTAACAGAACATTCAGCTGTGTCCTCTTTAGTGGATTAATCCACTGATGAGTATAACCCCCTTATTATCCAATCACCTTTCTAAAGGCTGACATCTGAACACGTAAGTCTTAATTTTGGGAACATTCTAAATCTAAGCCGTATCAAATTGTTATGTAAAAATGAGATTTTGTGAAAACATTTTGGATGCAAACATCAGAAATTAGACAGTGTTGTCCCCCTTCATATATAGTTAACAAGGGGGTACCGGTTGAAATATTACTGCAATGAGCTTTTAGTAATTATTTTCACAAACTGTGACATGTTTGTCAAGCTGCAGACTTACATCAGAGGCTGAAAACTTCTTTCCTTTGATGATCTCTTTGTTTACAAAAACAATGAAAAGTAATTTAAAGCCAAGTCTAAAACAAAATTAAGTAATCCAAAATGGGTAATGCCATTTGCGGATGTCCAAAATTGTAATGCTAAGGTAATAAAGTTGATGTTCTTGTGTGATTAATGGAAAAAAATCAAATAATGAATGTTATAGGCAAACCTCAATGATTTGGAACCAAGTGTATAAGCTTTCTCTATAACAAGTGGCAAAAGCTAGAAAAAAGCCATCAACTGATTGGGGCATAAGCTTACAAAATGTTTTTTAGTTCCATCGATGGCATTAATTGTCATTATTTATCTTTCATGATATAAGTGCAGTGAAAGGCACACAATCTCATAAATTAGTGAATATATGTATATATCAATAAATGGCTATGAATCTATCTGTTTAAATAAGTATTGCCCTTTAAATAATCTAGTTTAGAGCCTATGTGGATCAGTACAGTTCATCAGTACTGGTCTTTGTTCAAAATTTGTTTGGAAACAATTTTTTGAGTCTGTTCATGTATCACACAAGAAGATTGGTCACATTATGCTATCACCGAGCCTGTTCCACCTTCTCTCTCTCTCTCTCTCTCCTTTCTTTCTTTCTGTTTTTCTTTCTCTTTCTTTCTTTCTTTCTGTTTTTCTTTTTCTTTCTTTCTGTTTTTCTTTCTCTCTCTTTCTTTCTTTCTTTCTTTCTTTCTTTCTTTCTTTCTTTCTTTCTTTCTTTTTCTTTCTTTCTTTCCTTTCTTTCTTTCTTTCTTTCCCCTTCTTTCTCTCCTTTCTCCTCTTTTCCTCCTCACGAGCAAGCTAAATCACTTTCTCCTTCATAAATATTGAAACTAACTGATAGTATAAACCTCTCAATAAATGATAACTTGACCTTTTTAAAGGTTTGCAGAAAGAATGTCTATTAAGATGGTCGTTTTAAAGAAAGAATGGTCACACAAGCAGAATTAATACAAACCCTTAAAGTAATGTCTCTGGATGAAAATATTACTTTGAAAATGTAAGTTTTGTTTATTTGTTAGACTGAGCTCATTTCATACTTAAATTTCTTTTGCTTTATATGATTTTATGTCTCAAGTCAGTAAATAATTGTATAGAACATGATTGGAATCTGCCAATGAAATGGCTAATAGCAAATTAGCAGAAAGTGGCTAAGTAAAAAGAAAGGTAATTTGTGGGCTTTTAAAGAGATTGAGTATATTTTAATAGATTAATTCATTCATTTCAAATGCATATGTAAGTTTCCATAAAAATTTAAAATTGTCAAAATCACTCTCATGTGAATCACTAGCATTTTGGAGACTTCTGTCATTCTGGAAGGGTTACGTGAATATGCAGGAAAGGGGGAAAATGTAAACTTGCTTGAAATGTTTGAATCTGAGAGGTATAGAAGGAAATTTCATTATCCACACAATAAAATTTACTTTGCTGGTACAAAATAAATTGTAAAGCAACAGTCTCTTTATACCTCTAATGAACACATAAAAGAACATCTTCAGTTTTTATTTTCCTTCAAGCCTATTAATGCTTTTTCTTCAATTCACGATTTGCTGGGAAAAAAAAACAAACTACTTTTTCCTTAACTAATAAATAAACACTTTTGTTACCTTAGGTTTTTGGGGATATGCTCATTTTTTTTTACAGGTTAATTTAAATAAATCTTGTTCTGCTTTCTAAGCATGAATGTGTCGTACCATATTGCTAAATATATTTTATGCATGTTGCTTTGAAAATTTCCAATAAGAAAGAGTATGATTAATATCACATTTAGATCTTTAACATGCAAGCATTAATGCAGTTTGACTCTCTGAAGTAATAGAGCCAGGATTATTTTATAGTTAAACATGTTAGAAGCATTTGACACTTGTAAACATGTCCTGTGTATATGTGTGCTATTTTAAATATCTCTGCATCTGTGATTGCTTCTATTTCTCTTTGGGCATGAAGTTTTCTCACCATCATTCTCTTTAAATACAAGTGCGCGTACACACACACACACATGCGCATGCACAGAAACATATCCCTCAACCTAAAAACATAGGCAGTTAAACAAAATAACAGTTCAGTTAAGTTAAAAATTCAGTCAAACTGTGAAGTTGATCATTTCATTTATTTCAAGATATTTCACCCTATCATTAGCATCAGATTTTTCCCCACAATTAGAATTATCAGTGAAAGAGGAGAAAAAGATGTTTGCTCATATTTCAGAAATACCTGTCTAAGGATTTTTTTTTAATAAGATGTTCCTTAACACTTTGAAAACCCTATTTATATAAATGAGACTTGTTTCCTTTGGTTAAAAATTGTAATAATGAGAAATAGGGAAAAGAAGGAAAATCTTTATATCATTGGCACCATCCTAAAATATTTTACTTTATACATGATTTTTTGCATGTTTTAATTATTATATTTAGCAGTTGCAGTGTCTTTAAATTTTGATATATTTAAAAATGAGTGGACATATATCATACAAACACACACATATCATCTTAGGATACAAAACAAGATTATTTGAAAGAGATACTGAATGCATAATTGTGCCCCCTTTCTAAACAGCATTTACAAATATTCACACCTGTAGTATGCTGTCAATAAATGGAAGAGTGCAGTATTGCCTTTTTAAACTTGAAGATGCATCTTCCTATAAGCTGTGGTTCCAGCAAACTCAGCTATTCTTCTCACAGCCCTTTCTCACCTGCTCCAAATTAGGAACTTTTTGAAAGCTCTTGGCAAAAACATATTGATAAGACTAAACTGTTTATCTGGTAAACATTTTCAATAAAACTCATTTAAAAAATTTTTGCTATAAATAACCCATAAATATTTGAAATATTAAATTAGTAAAGAAGAAAAATAGAACTGAGAGTAATTGTTATCTTAACAAAAGAATCCAGCATATTATTTTCATCTAGTAAATTTCCTTCCATACTTCCTGAAAAGTAGCTTGGCTAATATACTCGCATGCGGGAAAATTATATATTTCTCAGTTTTGTTTAATAAGATTTTTCAATGATATAGGAAAATTCTGATAGCCCATTTCATTCACTTTTTGAATAGCAAATTCTGTGTAATATATAGTATCAGCTTTTTAAAATGCAAATTTCTATGGGGAAAAAAGACTGGAAGGAAATAATTTAAAAGATTTCCAGCAATCTAAGAATAGTGGTGGAGAGTAAATATTATTTATTTTCTTCTCTCACATTTTTTCTATCTTACACAACAAATTTAAAAAATCATATCAAAGAGATTTTTCTTTAAACAAAAAGACTGTGAAAACTTTGTAATGTTCTTATCTGGTACAAGAAAAGTCAGACATTAATCTTTTATAAAAGTACAGAATTAAAAAAAATTTTTTCTTAAAAAAATTTAAACAGTGATTTGAGTAAAGACTTCATAACTTGATTGTCTTATTCAGTCTGACTACTAATGAGAAAATGTATTAATCAAATGCTGCCCAGAGATACCTGTTAATATCTAATAATTCTTATTTAATTTCTTATTTCAAAATATTGTCATTCTGTGATGTCTTTTCCTGTTTTGTGCATTTTGAGTATCGTTTAACTAAAAATTCATTTGATACAATTTTAAAATTACATATAGTTAAGGTAATTTAAAAATTACATAATATTTTTTAGCTCTATTAAAATCACTAGTTTGCCAGCCACGTCTCTTCTTTAAATCATACTCTACAGTCTTATAATTCTGAAGTATCCTCCAAATATTTGGAGCTAACTGTATTTCTATAGTTACAAAACTTCAGTATGATTAGCAACCTTTCTGATATTATTTTCATTAGGAGTTCAGGTTTTCTATCAATTTAATTTTTACAGAAAAATGATGATCTTCATTGTATATGCTTTTTGGTTCATTTATACAATCTAAAATGGAATTCTAAAAGCATATTGCTTATGCTGTTTAAAGGTATACATGACAATTTAAACCCGCCTTCCCAGATTCTATGCAGAAAATAAATGAAATGTTGGTGGGCGAAAGGTAAGGAACAAGGGCCAGGAGTTCAACAGTGCAGGCATATTCAGCAATTTAAAAATACCAATTCTGTTCTATTTGATGGTAGGTATCGAAACATTTCTCTTTCTTTCTTTGACTAAAGGTCAACTATAATTGAGGACAAGTTAGTAAGAGTCCAGAGGCTGATTGTGACTTTGATCTCAGTGTCCAGTCATTCTCTGTGCTAATCCTTCTGGGGAGAAAGGTAGGAATCACATGAGTAACTCAGTTGCCTTCCTAAAGGTTACTTGGCCCCTCTCCTCATCTCTCCAGCCTCCTCCTTTTCCCTACACTTTGCAAGCATCTCTACCTGTGTGCAGCACTTGGACTTCATCTTGCAGAAATTGTATTCAGGTCTATTACTAAGTTTTAAATCTGTTCTCTTTCTGTGTTCTTGCTTATCCTAGTTTTATCCTTAGATTTAGGGTAGGTGTTTTCATTGCTAACTATCTACTAAATCATTAAACAACACATAACACATATTATTTGACTTTGCATTAGTAGAGTATTCTTATGCTCAAAAAATAGGATATAATTTCTCATACAAATTACATCTTTTTAAGCTTTCGTTTAGGCAGTGAGATAATACCATAGATACTATGGATTTTAAAATTTTTCTTAAATAACAAGAATACCACTATTCCAAAAGAGAATAAATCCTGGAAATGTTACACAAATACATATAAAATTAACAGACATTTATAGGATTTTTAGAATTATTTTATTGTTTTACTTATATAAAATTTTTTATAAAAGAAGAAAACATTAAAGTATTTTCATAGCCTTTGATAAAGTATTTACACTGCTTTGTATAACGAAAACTTGGCAGTAATTTTATCAAACATCTTAAATCCTTGTCAGAGTACTATTAAATGATTATTTTGAATTACTTTAGAACCAATTACTTTTATAATCAAATATGTCATCAATTATAAAATGCATTAATCTTTTATTGCATTTGAATAAAATCAACTCAACTATTTCCAAAACTAGTGCTTCTTGCAAGTTCTTTTGTATGGCCAATTTGTTCTCACATAATTTGGCACTTTTTTTCTAACAAACAAAGGTATGTTTTGTCGAAGCAATATAGTAATTTTAATTTCAATCCTCGTATTATTTAATCAAGTAAATATTTTTACTTAAAATATTTTAAATAGAAAGTCAGTGTATGCATTTATTTCTAAGCACTCATACTTTTAGAGGATAGATTCTTGTGACAAATGGCTACAAATTCTTCAATTTCTTTCTTCAGTGATTCAATTTTCTTTAACTTTAGTGTAGATATACAAATTACTGCATTTAAAAATGATGACTACAGCTTTTTTGTGGTAAACAATGTTTATTGTTTACACTGAAATGAAAATTCATTCTTTTTCTTCCACATACTTTTTTTGTGCAATAGCTTCATTTCATTTACCATACTGATGCTGATATGTGCTTTTATAAGACTCTCTTTGCTCATATGTCTGTAATACATATGTGATTAAGATAAAATACAACTTGAGTGTACATAGAATGGATATAGTGCATATATTTCTAATTTTTGCACTATTTACTCTCAATTTCAATATTTTATATTTCATCCTATACTATGAATTCATTCATGATATCACTATCATATATCAAAATAAGTTTATTACTTTCAATTAGTTATGTAAAAGCAGATCTCAGGTACATAGGGAATAATTCATATAAATAAATATTCCTGCATTATATTAATGTATATAATTTTACTATAAATATTTTGAATTACATTCTTTTAATTATTAAAATTCTATGAGTATAAAATATTTATTTATATTTTTAGTTATGGAAGGAGTATTTTCTGTTTATGCTCTTAAAATTGAAGAAAATTTGGCCACTGAATAATATTAATTAGGTAATTGAAAATAAATTTTTATTTTGAAAAATTATTTTCATTTTATATTCTTCGATACAATATGATTTAATTTTCATAGCACAATCACTAATCATCTTCACTCTAAATCCTGATCATATATTAATCTTTTAATTTTCACACTTGCTTTCTGAAAATATCCCATCTTGAAGCTAATGACAGAAAAACCTTCTGCATGTTATACATTACAGCCAAGAAAAATACCTCTTAAATTTGTCTAAAAATCATTTATAAAACTCAAGATAGTCATTTTCCCAAACGTGATCAATGTGTCCGTTTTCCTGTCATTGTTAGCAATACAAGCAGTCTTATTTAAGAGATGCCCCATTTCAGTGTGTGTCCACATACAAAAAGAAGCTTGTCACACTCCTCTCGAAGAGTGCAGAATTTCAGTTCTCCTTATGCAGACGTTTGCACCTAGTATTTTCCAATTCTGTAACGCAAACACTCATGGAGAGGTTAAATCCAGTGTTGCACTATGTACTCAGAAGTACTGCACACATTTTGTTCAGACTTCCCCGAATTTAACCCTCGGTCAGCAGACATGCTGAATTGTGGACCTGAACATAAATGGTGCCTACCAAAGGGAAGTTAACGAGTGTAAAGTTTTTATAAAATGCCATAGTTGCTATAAAAGCGGATCTCAAAGGGGCAAAAGGTGGGGATAAGCATTCCAAAAACACTTGGTTGAATACATATTTCATCATTTTAATTTGGTGACTGGGCCAAATCACAAGCAGCCAAACTGTAGTTACTACTACTCACTAACATTTTCTTTTCTACAGTCTTGATACATTCTCTCACTTTCCAATTCTTCTGTTTCCAGGCAGTTGTACCATATGAAACTGACAGCAATTGTTCTGATTCATGGTTTAGGAGGAGTAGCTGATTAATCCCATGTCAGCAGTCTTGGGCCTCGGTGGAAAATAGAACCTTAGAAGGCCCACTCCATAATCTATCGGGAAGCAGAGCTGTGTGCTTTGCCTTGCTCTTCAATGTAATGAAAGATTGAGACAATGCTGATGTCCCCACCCCAACACAGATCTCAAAAGAATATTCTGGGATAGGGGAAAAGAATATACTGGGAAAGGAGGTTAACAACTGAGATTGTTTTCTGGGACAAAATCTTGTTTTCATAAATCTTTTTTTTTTTTTGTACACAAAATGTTTTAAAGTGCCTTTTATTTTTTTAAACATTGTTACTCTTTTAAAAAAAAATCATTGCATACATTTAAAAACCTTTGACTTTTCTACCTTGGCCTATTTCCGCCTATCATTACTAACTAACTTTCTTACCTCATATGTAGAGCTCTAATTTTTATTTATAAAATAATGGCAAATAACTCCAAATTCCATAATCATATGTATATGATGCACACAATTTTAAAGGAAAATGTACATGCTGTATTTTAAAAACATAAAAGACTAATCATTTTAGCTCTTGAGATGGCACTGCTTACAAAAGCATGAACTGTGTATGTCTTTCTACTATGAATTAGGAGCAAATTTAGAGCTCTAAATTAAAATTATATTTGCAGAACTTGAAATTAAAATAAAAAGATAAAGTGGAATTACACCTTTTGCAAACAGGACCATGTGCATGATGGCACTAATGTGTGAATTTTATTTACAACTATAAAGCAGATTGAAATGCCAAAGCAACTCGAAAATCTGTCAAATAATGCTAAATCATAAAGCAGAGGGTGCTTGAAATGGTGGTCACAGAAAACAAGTTGAATCTCAGTATTAGAAGCTATGCACAACTAGTAAAAAAAAAAATCCACCACAAACAACTACCTACTCTAACTAGATAATGCTGAAATGTGCTGAAATCTTCCCCTGCAAACTGCATAATAGCACTTCCAATGTTTCCTTTCTGTCACCCCCTGTAACCATCAAGCCCCGATTCTGCTGCAGTCAGGTGAATGGTCACAGAGCTCTTTCGGATGGCTGCTTAGAATTCTGAGGAAAGACACATTGGCACAATATTTCCTTGGCAAATAATAAACAATACCTTTTGATAAATGTAGATTTTAAATATATTCAAAACAAATAATGAAGCAATTTTAATGAAATAATGAAACAATTTTCTTATGCATCCTCATAAAGCAAAGGTTTTATTTTAAAAGAATCCTTCACTGTGGAAATGCAGCCCTTTGATCAAGTAACATTTGCATTTCTGTGTGGGGCAGGGTTTTATGTTCTTTTCATACATCTGTCTATAACTCCGTGTATCATGTTGGTCTGTGCTAGTCACCATTTAAAACACTAGGTACCAAGTGTTGCTTTGTGAGCAGAATCCATATGTATTAAGCAGAAGACAATAGAATGGTGTAATTTAAAATTCAAAATTAATAGGTTGTTTGAATGGAACATATTTTTAGCATGGTGATATTAAATATTATATGCTCAGATATAAATTATAATACTACAATTTTTAAATCACCCTGTTCAGATTAGTAGTATCTTATAATTTATTTTTTAAGAGCAAAAGGGAGTATTTCTTGGGGCTTTTCTTCAGAATACCCTGCACATACTGTTGGGGTAGCATTAAAAATAATAAGTTAAACTGAAAGTCATGTTATGAGTCGCAAAGAGTTCTTCAGTATGAAGCTGTGGTTTTACAAAAATGCTTTTTGAAGAATCTGCAAGCACACAGCATTGTCAATAAATATGCTAAGAATTTGTAAGAGGTGTGTGTGTGTGTGTGTGTGTGTGTGTGTGTGTGATCTTTATTAGGTTTGGGATTTATTATTTTTTTGTAAGGTAACTTTTCTTTGATGCAAGGAGAAATGTTCTTTTTTCTTACTCACAAAGCTGGCAGAAAGCAATTTTCCCTTTTTCTTTGGTTTTGTAGCATCTTTCATAAAAAAATAAAAACTTCCAACCTTGTCTACTTCATTTGTCTAAATGTGGATATTAAAACTGTGTGAATCTTAAAGGCATACCAGTATCTTGTCAATAAAGTAGTAAATTAAACAACTGGCATAAAAAAATCATTCAGTGAAATTTTTCATTAGCAACCCACTATTCTGGACACATGAACATTTAGTACAATTTAAATAAGACAAGACTTGAGGTTATTGAGAAGTAAATTATCATAGACATTGAGAAGTCATTCATTTTATCATTTTTAGGAAAGCATTTCAATTTAATATATTTTTTTTTGTAAGAAAAATAGCTTTATTTGCTAGGTTTCACATAACTTATTCTTTTCAAAAATATATAAGTTTATATTCTGAAGCATTGAGTTAGTACTTATCAAAAATAAAAGCTAAGTGGAATACAAATTATGTATCACTCAATCAGAAGGAGTTTAGTTTGTAATGTATGTCAAGAATGTGTTATTCAAGGAGTCTTTTTGTACCTTCACTAGTCGGATGGTTTTTCCAGCTTTGTCTCACCTACTGAGAAAGGCAGCACATAGTATCTAGGAAAATGCTTGATGTTTTTTGTATAATACGGCTTGGTAGATGCTGTTTCCAAGCTTATTTGCTTCTGTGTTGTGTTCATAAGCGGGAGAATATAATTCATTTCTGCATATCTGCAAGACTGGACAAATCAAGGTGACAATCCGTGGTTAGTTCTGTCAGGCCCTTTGTCCCACCGCTGCTGTGAATGGAAGTACAATGGAAGCAAAGTGAATATATAACAGTCCAGCTGCCTTGTTGTGACAGCCCTGTCCCACCATGGCAGTGTGTCAGCTCATGTTTGTGTACCGGTAGCCAATCCATAAGATGACAATGCATATTGTGTGAAATGTCTTCTATAAGATAACAAATCATGCTGCAGGTTGAGTATGGGGAAGAGAGGAAGAGGGGAGGCTGGATACATGTCTCAGAAAAATAATGACCTGTAAAAGGTTATATTTTTGGTACAGTGATTGCATTCAAATACAGGACCCTCATCCCAGTTCTGGCATGTGTTTCAAAGATACATGTAGGCACTTACATTTAAATCGATCATATCATTTCCGTGTGCAAGATTCTGCATTAATGTTACTTTTAGGGCTGTTTATATTTCATTTACAAGTGCAATTAATCATCTTTACTGTGTTGATGCTACTGGCATCAGCAGTGTGACTTAATTAAATTTGAAATTATAGTACAGTAAATATAGGCTTCCAACTAGCCAGTCCAAATTAAATGCTGTGGTCTATTTCTTACCCACGGTGTTTTCCAATTTAAGTGTTCATTTGAAAGGTTACATTTAAGACTAAAAGCAGGTTTCATTTTTTTTAAACTGAACTGTTGCTAAACTACAATAGCTCTCTTTCAAAAAGTACTTTATTCTTATCTCTTTTTTCAGTATATAAATACAGTGTGATCCATACTTATTACATTACTTTTAATATTTATCTAATTAGATGCTAGAGATTCTTTAAGGGATGTCTTTACCCCCTTAATACATTTCTCACTTCCTTCTGATACATCAGCTTTGAGATGCTGTAAAAAGGTTTCGCCTCCATTTTGTTTCAGGCTGGTAATCAAGCAATTAGCCCATAAAATGGAGGTTCTCGCTTTGCTCTATATACGGGCTCCACGATGGGTAATTTTACCTGTTTGAAATCTCAGGCAGAAACTCTTTACTGCTGATCTTATGAAACTGGCCTCAGAAGGTGTTCTTAAGATGTCAAATAAACGGCTCTTACTTAACAGAAACATTAGGAGCTTGAGACCAATATGGTGTTGTCACTAGAGAATTATCCTATATGCAAGATCTGAACACTCTTGATCTTCTATCTGGATAGAGTGAAAATTTGCCCTTTCCATTCAGCAATTCCAATGGTAAAGCATCGAGTTCTGAAACACTGCTAACTTCATTTCTTTAAATGTTTATTATATTGTGTAGTACAATCTTCTTTAAACAATTCATAACATGTCTAGCAAGGTATCTGACCAGAAATGCAGTCACACTCCTATCATATGCACAATACAGGGTTTGAATACTAGAAAATTTGTCATCCGTAAAGTGCAGCATAGGACTTGTATGTAAAAAGCACACGCTCTTTTTCTTTTCTTTTCTTTTTTTTTTAATGCAGTGCTGCCTTGTCTGCACTTTTTGAAATTGCATATTTATCAGTTCATGAATTATGCATGAGATTGGAAAAATGGAGGTGGGTGCGCCTGGAGGATGAGGAAGAAGAGCATACAAAAACTATATGCTTGAAATACTTGGGATAGGAGATGCTTTTAATGTGAATGCTAGTAATTCTGCTCAAGGACAGCTGTAGTTTGATTTTCTCTGTGTGTTGTGCTCAGATCTAGTATTGTACATTTTGATATTTTAAAATTGTTTTGCTCTCTTATCTCTACAGGCTGTCTGGGGAAATTAGAAAAGGTGAAGTTTGTTTGGAATTAAGAGAAATAGGGACTAAGATGGACAGTGCATTTCTAAAACTTCTAAAGTATAGAGTATTTAATAAATATTAATCTTTTGTCTGTCAACCTCAATTGTTGTCAAAAAAAGAGCTGACAGATTGAGGATTAATGAAATGTTTCATAAATTAGAAATGAAACTCTCAGCAGAATGTCCAAAGAAGGAACCAGACTCTGCTCAAATCAGAGATTTGAATTGATGGCATAGTCCAGTGTAAAATCCAATTTTTTTCAATCTATGAGGAAAAATAAACATTTCTTATCTACTGCTGACTGCATATATTCAGCTTCTTTAATTAAAGAAGTAATACTTCCTACATTTTTAGCATTTTGCTATTTTTCACTTACGTTGTTCGAAAACAAAGTACAAATGAAACAAGATAAAAACCAGAAATAGATACAAAACCAAGAAGCTCACTAGTAAAATTTCATTAACGAGTCTTAACATTGTTAAGAGGTAAGAAAACATGTGCTGTAAAGTGAAATTGGAACATTCTTCTATTTCCTGGATGCTCTGTTAGGGCTGGGAAGTGTTTTATGGGACTAGAGAATATGGCCATATCTGAGGACGTTCTGGAACTGTCTGTTACATTCCACAATCTAATGTGAAGATAGCCACAAAATCCTCAAAACTAATCCTCCCTGTTAGAGGAAGATGAATGGTATGGTCTATAATGATAAATTATAAAAACAATATTTTCTTACTCAGTCCCCATGGAATTTTCTGTATAAAATATATGACACAAGGAAGCATGATAGCTTAAAATAAGTAATAGGGATATATGATGCATGAAGCCTTGAAAAGACACTATGCTAAAAGAGAAAAACAGTGTGTGTGTGTGTGTGTGTGTGTGTGTGTGTGTGTGTATGTGTGTATTCAAACTCTTCATTTTTAGTTCCTGAAAATCCTGATTTAGGTATTGCAGGTTAAAGTTGAAACAAGTGCTCTTCAAATTCTTACCTTTACTGCTCTATTCATTTAGATTTATTAACTTTTCCACATGATTGTTCCGAACATTCACCTGAAGTACCTTTCTTCCTATCTGCCAGATATATAGAATTTGAAAGTGGGCTAGTAGAGTGTATAAAAATGTTTAGCCTAATCACTCCCTAATGACAGCGACTTATGTCCTTAGTTCAGTCTATTTGTTTCCTGGGTTTTAAAAGTAGATTATTTCCATGGTGCAGGCTTAGTGTAAGCTGTTGAGAAACCACAAGCACTGCACTTCAGCCAGAGTTTGGGATGTTCGCCAAGGGTAATCTGATTAAAAGGGCATTTTTTACAGCATTGTGCTGCTTTGGAAATTCTGTGGATCCTAATAGACTCTAGGCCAAAAAATGCTTTTTGAAGACTAACTAGTTTTCTTGAGCAAAATTAAAAGTCTGGAGAGTCTCTTCAAACAAACTGCAGTGGATAAACAAAGTGTCCTCACTAGCACAGGTGTTACCTACAAGTAATTGTATGATCTATTTAATAAAGCTTTTTGTTTCTTGGATTTGTTTTTAGTCACATGAACTTAAATCATCAGCGACTACGCTCTTGTTTCACGGATAACTATCAAAATACTACGTTTCTAGTTTGAGCTCAGTTATTCTGAGCCACACGTATATGCATTATGCTCTGCCCTGAGAAGCACTCGTTTGTGGTCTTCAGTTATGGTTGCTTGAGAAGTTTAGCAGCTGTAAGTTGTTAAAAGGTAATTACCATGTCTCAAATCTTGGATGTCTTTTAAAAGATGGAATATAATGCTAATTAAATATGTCATGTTTGCACACATCAGGATGCACTCAAAAGAACCTTTCTTACCTCATTTTATTGAAGAATTTTCATATTCTACTATGGGATCTAACTGGAAATATAAAAATAGATTTTAAAAAAACTGCTCCCATATTTCTGACATACTTAAGGTAGGAAAATAACATTTATTTTGAATCTATCTTTTTAAATAGGTTAGGGCCTTTTGCACCCAAGTATCTGTATATCTTGCTTACAGATGAACAGTTGGTCTCCACCTCTTATTCAAACTCTGCTTAGCAGAATTGTCTTCTTTGGAATGATGTTTAAGGATTTCAGGCCTTTCCTCCAAAAAAATCAATAATTTTCCTAAAAATTGAAAGATGGTAACAGTATGATATGATGCAGCTTGGGGGGATATTTCACTTCCATGTATTATTAGTTCAAACAATGCACCAAACACTGTATAAAGTGTTATCTTTGAATGAGCCTTGCCCATAGTTGTTGACCCTCTGTGGAGAGAGCAAGACTATGATGCAAAGGTGTAAATCCTTACCTGAATGTCAGAAACCCATTGCTGAGAGATCTGGAAGTAAGGAACAGTGTCCTTCCTTGAAAAAGATCAGTATTAGTGAAACAGAGCTTTAAAAAATTTCTTTTAAGAGTGAAATATTTGTATTCCTAAGTGCATCAAATGCCCATGAGAAAAGAGACAATCTCATGTATGTAGCTTATACATTAAGGCCTTGCTATTGTCTCACAAAGGCCTGCATAAACTTTAGTGATACTCTAAAGCATTGTGTGTTTCTAAATTCTGTGATCTAGATTTTCACAAGAATAAATCTTCAAGCATGTTTGTTCTTGATAAATATGAAAAAAATGGTGGTATTTCCTAAAATATACTTTCCAACTTATGGTAAAGAGAGATAATGTGCTGAAAACAAATTCAGTCAAAATAGAAACCCAGAGATACAGCAGATTGAACTGAGCCTTGCCTCAAAGCAAACATCAATTGCATTTCTTTGTTAAAGATGACAGTTTTTCTTCTAAGTCATCCTGAAATCCCCAGGAACACTGGTATAGAATGGTTCAGAAATATATGTGATGTGGTAAAGATGATTCAATGACAAAATATGGTGCTTTCAAAGAAACTCTTTGTATCCATTAGGTCATGTTTCAGGATAGGACCGTTGTCACTTGAGAGCAAAATTCCTATCTGTGCCAAGGAAGTTACCCTTATGGATTCAGAGAGTATTTTATGGTCTTTCTTCTCCCCGCAGAATAAAAAGGGTAATTTGACTCAGGCACATTAATATGAATGGCTTGGAGTTATATGATTGAAGATTTTTTTAATACTAGCACCAACATCAGCTTGTAGGGCAGATACAGTGCTCCAGGGTGTCAATAGTCGAAGCACATATTCCTGTGACTAGAGAGACAAAGAGAAATGATTTTATTCTGGAGAGGTATAGGCAAAAGTGAAGAGGCGTTTGCCTGCTTTCTCTGAATTAGGTATGTTGTTTTATAAGCAGTCCTTTGAAAACCTTGCAGGAAAAATTAGCCTTGAGAGGCCGTAACTCTACATATCTGTCCCTATGTTCTTTTTGTAGCACCAGTAATGACTGTGAACCAGTTTTACCCTTTGAAGTTTAACAGCAGATTTTTTTTTTCAATTTAGGTTTTTGGATATCTCTTTAAGATTTTTTGAATTTTGTGCCATGTAAAATGAGATATTCATGTCAGGAAGGTGTCCTGCTGTTCTAGGAAAGGGAGGGGTACACCATTAAAAAAATCTTGATAATCAAGGCCACCTGTGATCCTGGGCTGCTTTCTGGAGCACAAAGACACCAAGGAAAGCTGTTCTCCAAACCAAAGCAAATTTCTGTGATCCTCAAGACACTTCAGTCTCTTCTCACTAAGAAAAAAAGAAAATCATGCTACTGCAGGATCAGCTGCTCTCTGCTCCTTTCTTAAAAAAAAAAAAAAATCGAGGCGCTTACTATTTAACACAAAACCCCATGACCTTAGTGCAGTGTCTGCTTTGAAACACCAAGCTATTTAATGATGCAGATTACAAACAGAGGGAAAACATCAGAAGAATCTACCTGGAAATTAGCTTGTTTGACTGAAAATTAGTAGCTTAATCGAACTTGCAGGACTCAGATTTTTACTGCAGAAGCCTAGCTTGAAGCCTTGGCCCATTCGTCTTATCTCACAACTCAGTAGAACCCTTGGTAATGTTCAAAATTAGAGATAGGAAAATCTCTCTTCGATTTACATTATTAAAATAACAAAATATCCTCTTGGACTTCTAGTAAGACCATGAGAGTTTCTAGAGAAATAGTGGATTACATACTTTCAAAAGCCAACCTAAAAAAAATTTATAGTTTTACTCTAATAATTCCTGAAATGCTGAGTCAAACTATTCTTTGGTCCTAAAAAGCTAGAATGAAACACATATGTGTTGATACATAATTATATTTTGTTGAGATTTGAAGACACTGTATGGTAACAATATGACCCAATTCATGCAGAGAAAATCCTTGTAAACATTGGATTGAGTTAAAGACTTCAAAAACATGCTTAAAACACAAGGCTGTGTTGGAGGTTTATAAATAATTCTGAAGGTAAAAAATTGTGCCATGTAGAGATAACAGTATCAGATAATCAAGATTTCTATTACAACATCAGTTCTAAAATTAAGAAAATGATTCAACAACCTTAAATCTGTATTTTTACTTTCTAGGAGTTATGAATAGGACTGAAGGATACGTTTTTTTTAATAGTTTCAAAAATATTTGTGCTTTCATATTGTACTTTGGTGGGATGATTATGTTAATTTTTTTTCATAATATTAAAGTGACAAAAGTTCCAAATTATTAGCTAAGCACATCTACCTGCTTTATATTCAGTCGAGTAATCAAACATCTTCATCTGATAAATAAAAATCACATATGTAAAGAAATGGTGATACCTGGTATAGTATATCCCTTAATTTAAAAAATAACCTATAAGTAATGAGTATAATAATTATAAAATAGCCTCATATAAAAAAGTAGCTGAAAATATAATTGGAAACCATGTAACAGGACAAATATAGTAGGGAGAAATTTACTGCCACTATTTGGGAATCATAATAATATTGATGACTTTGGGCAGAATACTTGAAAAAGAAATGATAAATATTTTTATCATTTTTCTATTTTACAAAATAAAACATATCATTATTTGTTATTTATAGAATTTAAATTTTAGTGAAATGGTTTCTGAATTTCTGTTGAGGAAAACTGACAGTTCATAACTAAGGGTGTCAAACTTAGTTAGTATGGACATATTGCAATTTGTAACTTTTTCCAAGAAAGATAACTTATCTTTGCAAGTGCTTTGAGATAACCAAGGTTATTTGAAAATTTAGTGTGTTAGGTGTTTAAATTCAATGATTTTTTTGTAATGAAAGAGTCTCTAGGCTTCTATACAATACCAATATCAATGTCACCAAGTGGCTGGCTTCTTTATGTGTTATATTCTATTTCACCACAGCTAGAGTAATGGAGATTCTACTTTTAAGCCATTTTCTTTGCAAATTAAACAATAGATATTGTTGATTAGTATTCTGACAAGTGTTGAATAAAATTCATTGGCAACCATTAAATGCTTATAAAATAATAATTTACAAATTAAAGGACAACTCTTATTTGCAAAATGGATGCTATCAATATCTACAGACTTTAAATAGCATTTAGTATTTTGAGTTATTTGTTTATTTAGTGCCTTTAAAATGATGGAAAGGCAAAAGAGCAATGGTCTTCAATGAAAACAGACTTAAACTGTTTTATTAAATCATGAGTTTTTTTTGATAAGTACAATCTACTGTTGTTTGGTTGCATACATCAATGGCTTCTAGTTTCTTTTATAACAATAATAAATACTTAATACAAAAGCTATTTAAATATAGTAATTCTTTGGCATTGTAATAAACATGTACAAGGATAAAAAATGTTTTATTTCTCATTATCATTTGGGGTCAGTTTTCATAATGGCAGGCTAAGTTGGTGCTTATTCTAAACCACTTTAAATATGTCATCTGAACAATTCTCTGAAAATATTCCATCTCTGGAAGGAAATTACCTAAGATTTCCTCTTTGCTTTCCCCATTGCCTACCCTTCTCTGTTCTTCTACAGTGTTCTGAAGAAATGAATTCTGAGCTCTACCACAGAGCTCACTGTTTAAATGCATTGCCCTTATCTAACTATTTTAATACATCAGCCTTAAATTTGATCATCCCTGGGGAATCCTTCAGCTGATAATAGAGTGGTTATCACAAAAGAGGGACACTAAAGCACACAGTCATTATTTTTCTTCTGTGAGATTGGTCTGCACTATGAAATTCATATTGGTCAATATATTTTTGTTATTATTCTTTTTGGTTGGTTTTGATCCTTGTTACACATCTGGTGATCAAAGTCCCACACTCTATGACATAAAAGCATAAACGTATTAGATTTGCTTAGTTACTAAAATTAATTCTGCAGCACAATATTTTATACACATAAAGAGTATTATAAAAGACAATATATATTGCTATATATGATTTTGTTAAATATAGTAAATATACATATGATGTATTTAGAATGCATTAACATATATGCATAAATACATTTATTCCATTCTAGGTGGCAAAGAAATTTATTTTTTCATGGCGTTTCACAAAATGTCCTGTGTGAATTAAAATTGCAAATGCTTCCTAGGCAGAATATACATTTAACAAAGGGATTTTTTTTCCTTAAGAGACCATAATGGTGGTTCGCTTTTAACTTTCACTTTGATACATTCCGAGTGAACCGTCCTCAGAAATAGGAATAGAGAGGAGAGGTCCCTGTTCCCGGCGGCAGGCATCCTTATGAAAGGAGGGAACCAGCGCTCTGCTACAGAAGCACATCCATCCTGATCCCAGGCTGTGGACAGCTCCTCCGTGGAGAAATAGCTGACGGCTGCACAGTTGCTCTTTCCCACCCCCACCCACACCCATCGCTTGCTGCACACATAGCGATCTGAGCTGCGATGAGAGCTGCAAGGCCTTACACTCCGCAGTAGGAGCCTGCAGGAAGAAAGGATATTGGGATATTGGGTGTGTGCGGTGGGAGGGTGCTAGCAGATCAGAGGGAGATGGGGTGGCAGGGGGTGGAGGAGGCTTATCTCTGCCCACTACATATCCTTGGATTTCAAGGCCAGAAATAGAAACGCCTATTTAGAAAGAAAGAGAGAGAGACAGAGAGTGAGAGAGAAAAAAGAAAAAGGAACTTATTTAAACATTTTGCCTTCTTAGAATGATTAGGGCTGTGAACATCACCTAGCAGACTTCCCTTGTCAAAGGCTGGAGTCTGGGGGCGGGTGTCTTTACAGAATTGCTTTTTCTACAAAGCTTTCACATGTTTATTTATTCTCCCACCACTGACAGGTCATTGGTGCTTCTGGCCTGCATGGTCATTACACTAAAGTAAATAATATTACCAACAGGAATAGGGATTTACCCACATGTAAAATTAATGCTTTTTGTTTTTCTTCAAGAATAATGAAAGTTTGAGAGGTTTATTGTAAAACTAATGCTTTTCTGGGGTCAGCATTCTCTTTATGTTAAAAACTAAACATTTAAGTACTCCTTGGTTAAGAAAATGCTGTGTTTTGGACACATTATTCAAACACATTGGGCACTAGTCAAATAAATTCTGTATATTCTGTGCTTTTTATTTTCCATCATGTGATTTCCTGAATAATAAGCCTCACTTAGCAGTTTTTCATTTTCTTAGCAGAGCCATCACTCAGACTTATTCAGTGGCAGTGAATATACGGAACGTACTCTTACACCCTTCATAAAAAGATCTGATGTGGGGAATACAGCCAGAGAGAACTTCAAGGATTTGGCAAAGGCAAGGACATATCTTAACCTATCCCAAATTCTCATTTTGAACATGTAAAATTTCAGTCATTTAGAAAAATAAATTTAATTATGTGTAGTTCAGTAGTTTCTTCACAGAACGGGTACTAGAAATAGTTTAAGAGCAAACTGTTCTAGGTTTTATTTTTACTGAATCTGTAGGTAAAACTGCCAAAACTGTCATTTAAAAATGTTGTTTGTAACCAGATTTTGGAGTTCTCTTTCTGGTTCAGAACTTTGAAATTAGGAGCCAAATGTTTGAATACTTTCTTGTTCAGTTGTGTAGATAAAAATTTCAGTGTGGTCCAAAGTATTTCTATATCTAAAGTGACACTGAAAAATGAAGGGAAGGAGGGAAGGAAGGAATGAAGGAAGGAAGGAAAACAGGATGTGACCAAGGAAGAACAGCAGGGCTGCGAGTAAAAGTAACCTAATGAGAAAAGTTGCAAACACTTTACTTTGACTTATTTGCCTTTCTATAAAACTGCACATACAGAGACAAAAAAATCAGCTTCCTCTCGGGGTCACACACACGTTCCTGACACCTTAGAAATCCAAAAAGCAAAGATCTCTGGGGTCACTTTGACATTTCTTGCCATTGTAGGATGAGTCTAGCCCCTTATGACTTGCAGCAATGTGATGTGTTATGGCAGGTTTGGAGGATAATGTAACACCCATGATTAGAAAGGGTAAAGATTTCTCTTACGAACTGGGTATTCTTGCTTCCATTTCCGAATTATTCCAGCTACAGGTATTTGGTTCTATCCCCTCTGCCCTCATTGACTCTATCCCTCTTCAAACAAAAGAACAGGACTCTGAACATTTTTTGTTGTTCAGTGAGTTGCTTTGGTTGAGCAAAGATCATCATGCTCTGATTTAGTGTTTTCAAAAAAGTGTGCCCTCTGCTGCAGCACTCTATTGAGAGACAACACAGCCCAAGCGGGGGAGTTCAGCATGGCCACTAATAAAACACAAGTGCTGCTTTGTCAGGCCACGAGTGATTACTTGAACAAGTGCCAATGAAGAAACCAAACATTAGAGCTCAGCCCTTCAGACCCTCAAGACAAAGGGCCAATTGACTTTCCTCATTAGTTTTTGTGCCAAACATGTAAACACAGTTTCCTCTCTATCTTTGATGCTCAAAACATGCCAGCTTGTTAACGTCTTGGGTGGCACTGTGGTTTATGAGGCTGTAAAGTCTGTTATGTTGGGTTGGGCATTCTTCTCTCTCTTCTTATTGGAAAAGATGAACTTATCCTATTAATTTTTTTATAAATAAAAGGAGAGTTTGAAGGATATTTTTTGCTCGTCACCATACTACCATTGATTCAAATAAAGCAACCCAATAGGGAGACAGACTGAGAGAGAATGAAAGAGATACGGGAACTGAAGTATGAAAGATAGGAAGAAGAAAAAGCAAGAAAGCAGGAAAGGCAGAAAGGAAAAGATAAACATCCAGCCATGATTCCCACTCATGTCTTTCATAAATGTTTCCGAAGTAAAAATCTGTAAATAAGTGTTAAATACTAGACCAAAGAGTCTGAAGAACTGCTCCAGAAGAGCCACAGGGTTGTGGAATCAAATCAGGACTTCATCTTAGAATGACCCACTTTACACTTCTTCACCAAGTTCTCTAGCGTTAGTGTCTCAGGTCAGTGTCACGCTGGCTTTGAGCTGGTCTATTTATTCTCCTCTCTTCCTGCTCTCCTTCTATTTTGATTCTCCTTCTATGTCTTTATTCATCAATGCTTCATGCTCCTCTTGCTGTCTTGTCTAACTTCTATGTACACAGAAAATACTTTGTTCCAATTTGTCACCATAACTAAAGGAGAGAAGAGGCATTGGCTTATTGGCCCTGTGGTCATAATTGTAAGTCTTGACTTCATGAATCAACTGTACCAATTTGAAATCAATTTTACCCATTAAATTAACCAAACCTGAAGCATAATAGCCCAATATATTATAGAGGGATTGTAAATTACTATAGATGCTATGGATGGCCCTTTATTCATATCTAGGAGTGATCGAAATATCTGAGGAAAGATTAAGTAAAAATATCTATTACAGCAAAACCATATTGCCATTAGCTCTTCTCAAAGTACTCCCCTTCACTTTGAAATACTTATTCTGTCGTTCTTGCCACTTTATTAAGCAGTTATTAAGAAGTCTTCTTTTGTGAGTGTTATTATGAGGTGTGAAGCATTTTATGGCGAGTGCTGCTGCAGAGTGCCACCCAACAGAAAGGCAGACTCATAAAACACTACAGCGTGTCCTCCTTCGCCTTATTTACCAGATCCGGCACTGTGAGACTAGTATTCTTTTGGCTGTTCTCCAAGATCAAAAGACCATGAAAGGTTAACATTTTTAATTCATTCAGGACACTGAGGCAGCCATGGCAGGACAACCACATACATGAAAGAAGACTGCTCCCAAAAGTGGTGAGAATGACGGAAGGTTTGTTTAAATTAAGGGGAAATATTTTGAGGTGGATACATTGCAATTTTTTTTACTCGAAGAAATTTTAACAAGTTAAAACACTAACTGCTTATATCATACCTAATATCAATATTAAAATGCTTATCTTCTATATGTCAGCAATTTTATTTCTAGGAATTTATTATAGAGATATATACACAAAGTCTGACTTTAATAAAATACTGTATTATTGTTTGCAATAACAAAAATCTTGGTGGAGAAAACCCCTAATTGCCTATAAGGACTGGCTAGATAAATTATGGTACATCCATGGAATGGAAAACCATACAACTGTTAAAGGAATACTGCTATTTTGCATAGCAAAATGGAATAATTCCCAATTTATATTTTTACAGTAAACAGCAATACATAGAAGTGTATCTAATAAGCTAAAATTTGTATAAAAGGATTAGATGAGGGAAGAACTACTTTCATATCACTTTTTATAACTTTTGAATTTTTATCACATCAATATATCTCTTAGTCTAATGAAATCTAAAAATATAGTGAACATTTGAATTAAAAAAAAACCTTATTGCTGTAAAAACAGATTACCAAGAATAATAGCATGTATATTCAAACATGAGAAAGTATTGAGAGGGATTAATGACAATGTGTCTTTTATTGTAATAAGCATTTTACTTAAATAATCACCATAATTTTTATCAAACTGTATAAAATGCTTTGTTTTAAAGTATGTCTTAAAAGTAATACATAAATTCAGTTTTAGCTATTAATAACAATTTGAGTCATTCTCCCCCTAAATAAAGGATAAGTAGTATAAACTTGTATGAGATAAGAGCTATTTACTTGCAATAGAGGAAGGAAATATTTGGGGTTAAGAAATCAAAATCCTAGCCAGGAAGTACAAGTTTTAGGAATAAAACAAAAGAATGCCTGCAAACAGCACGAGAATTTGGGTCTTTGATGGATTATATACTAGAGAGATAAGAAATAGACAGAAGGAGAATCTCTAAAAACAGAAATAAGATCTCTGAAGGTAAAGTAAAGACAATTTGATATAATAATGTCCTTGGCCAGAATAGCTTAATAAATGTTAAAATATTTTGCAAGGAAAACAGAATATTGGGAACAACTCTATCTTTGCAGCAAATTTAACATTAAGGAAGGTGCATTAGCTCTTTTGGGCTACTAGGACACTATTTAGTGTAGTGTTATCACTGCAGCCAGTGGCCTAGAAATATTATTTCAAACTAATGACACCCTAGAGGCCTGGAAGAGTTAATGTGCATCCTAAGTGACTAAGTTACCATTAGGGAGTTATTTAGCCTCTAGAGAAAATGAAATTTGTTCCCACAAATGCAGAATAGCTTAGTAGATAACACTGAGAAGTAGAAGACAGTAGAGCCCTATTCTACCTTGACTACTTTTCAGATTTGTTCTGCTGCTATGGTCAGACACTTAACATGTCCTTGTTCTAACACAACTGTGCAACAAGGCCATGGTAGTTCAATCAATTTTTAAATATAGTAAATGGACTGCAAAAATAGACTATGGGATAGTGATCTGTTATAGAGCCCAAAGCCAATGAAAATTGAATGACCAGGTCCTCAGACTATTATTAATTCACTAGTAGACCTTGTATGAGTTTCTTAACTTTTCTAGGCTTAAGCATCCTCACTTATAAAATGAGATTATAATTGCTAATTTGTAATACCTGTCCCAATTCTAATATTCATGAATTATAGCCAAACTCCTAAGAAATAGTCAAATAAAAGGATAAAACCTACACTAAAATTATACTATTTTCACTTTCACCCATGTTACTCTTATCATTCACTGAACAATACCATATACAAAGAATTTAAAATTTAGTTTACAGTGTGCTCAAAGGAGATAGTATGAAACAGAAAAGATGGTGGCAATTAGTAATTCATCTAAATTTTTTAAAAGACAGAGAATATACATATTAAATAGGCAAAAGAATTAAAAGAAAACTGTAGTGAAAATCACATAAGAATAATCCATAATTACATACAAAGAAGACAAAAATCAGATGAGGTTAAACTAAGAAGACTTTCTGGAAGATTAAGAGAAAAAACAAAACAGGAGATTTCAGTTAGAAGAATAACAGAAAGTAGTTATCATACAGGTTGATTAATTTTCAAAGGAAAGAGTTAATGAAGAACAAATAATATAAACAGTGGTATATGAAGGGCAATATTAGAGTTTGCATAAAAATTAATAAGATATTGTAATATGGAAGATAATAATGTTATTTAGGTCCAAGTTTATTGAAGAAAAAGCCTAGCAATAATAATGGAGAGGAATTTTTATTGAAAATGAAAATGTTTCAGGTTCATAAATAATTTGGAATGGAATTGTAACACAAAAGCACAATATCAGTCATCTTATTCCATCAAAATAAAATCATTAATACTGAATGCATATTTGGGGAGACTATCAGACATAAACACATCTTAAATTATAATATTTACATATATTACATTGTTTTTTTGTTTGGCCTGTCTGGAATATTAGCAAATGAAATACTTTACAGATAAAATAAAAACAAAATAAAGTTAAAGAAGAAGGGTTATCGTTCCTCAACTTTGAAAATTTTAGAATCTAGCTAATGACTAAATAAATTGATAATTAACATTAAAATATTTAAGAAAAGAGTTTAGAAAAATTCATTGCACATTTTCTCTTCTAATTAAGAATTACTTTGGGACCGGGGATTTAGCTCAGAGGTTTGGTGGCCTGCCTTGCAAGTGCAAAGACTAGAGTTCAATCCCCGGTACAAAAAAAAAAAAATTACTTTGGGGGCTGGGGATTTAGCTCAGTGGTACTGCCTCCTGCCTTGCAAGCCTAAGGTCCTGAGTGAGATCTCTGGTACAAACAAAAAAGAATTACATTGGCTTTCAAGAAACAGTATAACATTTTATTATTTGTTTTATGTGTTATGTATTGGAAAGAGCATCTTTAAAATTATTATTCTCAGATGCTTCCTTATACTTCTATTGTAGATGGAAAAAGCCTAAGTAAAAACTGTGAAACCATAAGTCAATAACAAACTTCTTTACACAACATCATGCTAGCGGGTGATTTTACAGTACACCATAGCACGGAAAGGTCAGACTCACTGCTATATCATTCGGAGTGGGCATACTTCAAAATAATTGTTCTCCATCTTGGAGTTAACAGTATTGTAAGTCAATAGTGTAATGTAGCTGAATGAATTAACTGAAATCCCTAATACATAATTTGCCAAGTCACATAGATGCATATGCTAGTAGTCAAATGGTCTTTGGAGACTGGAATAAAAGTAGCAACACTTACGCATAGACTACACGGATATATTCATAACATTCCCTTCAGGCCTTCACTCGGATTCTGCTTATTATGGTGGTACAAGTGATAATAATCAAGAGAATGGGGCTGCTGTCAGCATGCCCACTGTGAGGAGAGATCATCAAGGCTGCCACAGTAGGCAGAGGAGGAGATCGTGAACCAACACAACTACAGACACACTCAGACACAGGCAAACAGTTGGGAGTGATTGACCTGAACTGTGCAACTTGCCAGCTGCTCAAAGCATGTATTGTATGGACTATCCTGGTTCTAAGCAATAACTAATAGAAATAATAAGAAGCCCAAATTCCAAAGCGTAAAATCTATTAAATGTTGACTGACGAAGAATGGAAACCAAAAGAATGCTGCATTGATAGGAGTCAAAGTTTGTCTATTGAGCCATTCAGCTATGTGGAAACATTTATTTCCTCAGAATTTTAGGTCAAAAAGTCTTAAACATAGGAGTTTTGTTTTAATTTTTCAACGAGTGTGCTCAGAAGACGTCAGTCGTGATACACAAGCAAGTGTTCGGCAGTTTTAAGTCTGAATATTAGTTTTACTGTGTAACACATGACAAATGTATGTATTTAGTTCTAGACTTTCTGAAATTTAAAAGGGATTATGCATCAATTTACCAATGATGATAAAAATAATGAATAACATTAGAAAATGTACCAGTTTCTGAGCGAAGCCTTTATATGACCATTCCAGTATGAAGTCTGTAAGTATCACTTCCAGATTAGAGCTGATGAAACTGAGGGGTTGAGAGAAACGTTTGTTTATTCAAAGTTAAACAGTTATATACAGAGCTTGGGTTTAAATTCAGCTGTTTTGGTACTACTGTTTATGTTTCTAATCACTAATCTAATACACAAATTAAGAATACTTATGAAAGTCACGGTGCTGAGCATAAATTGTACTACAACCAGCTTCCTCTGAATTTGTTTCCTTTCAAAAGAAAAAAAAAGAAAAAACAACAACAAAGAGTAGTAATTTGTTTTCTAATCACTAATGCTAGGGCCAGTCTCTCCTGCTGTACTTCACAAAGCTATGTTAAGACTCTGAATTGATTACCAAAGCCACTCAGCATGGGTTTTAATTGCGTGACTCCTATATGCCTGGTATGAAAAGAGTAAGGGTAGCTCATATGTTCTGGTCTTTGAGTTGTTTACAGCTTGAGTGTTGAGAAGGTACCATTTATACACCTTCCCAGTCAAACACTTTTCCTTCACAGATAGGAGAGGAATTATGACCATAGATTGGAGTGTGTGTGTGTGTGTATATATAAGGAATCCCAATCAATATATGCAGAAAGCTTTGGATCTCCTTTTGACTGTGATGTTAAAATGTATTCCTGATTTTTTTCTTACATGTGAAATATATAGGTAGCAGTCCTGAAGGCTGGGAGTCCAAGATCATGTTACCAGCATGTGCAGATTCTGGTGTGGACCCTCTTTGGGGTGCCAGATTGCTGGTGTCCTGTGTTCTTAATGTGGCAGAAATGAGTAACTTTACTGTATGTGTGCCTATCTTAAGAGCACTTATCTTATTCATAAAGATCTCACTCTCATGACCCAATTACCCCACAGTCTAAAATTGGGCTTTTAACAGGAATTTGAAAGGAACACAAATATGCAATGTAGACTGGACATAATAGTGGACTTACGTGGAAAAGAGTTTAGAAAAAAAAAAAACAGAAATGATCAATCACTCTTAGGGGAAAGAGTCCTAAAAATACTGAATTAAATGAATTGATTTTGAAATATAGATACAAGTCCTTAAGCTTGTGATGTTCAAGAGCAGCTGAAGCTTGAAGGAGAGGAAAGCTGGATAAGGAACCGGAACACATGGAAGCACGTGGCACTGCAAGCTGTTTATTTTCATGGGTCCTCTGGTGTGCAGGGACTGCTGAAAGGTGGACCAGATGTGAGCAAGAGCATGATAAAGAGATCTTAAAATATCATCAAAAGGATCAAATCGGGTACAGTCGCCTCCATATTTGAAGAAGGTCACCCAGGCACAGTAGTGGCAGATGGTTAAAGTGAGGCACAACCGATACATGTTTTCCAAACACTGTCATCCAAATTGAATTCATATTTTATACTGATCTTTAGTTCTGTAGATCTAATGCAACTTCTTGTACTTTTGGATATTATTTCATATTTTCAAAAATATTAATATATACCAGAGAAAATCGTATTTCAAAAAAAATGGTATTTTTAAAATCTTTCCTGAGATTTCTAAGCTATATATTACATTTAAAATTTTCTGAGTGGGCTACTTATCTGTTGATAATGCTAATTTCCTAATAAGTATAGCATGCCTATCATGAACACAACTAAAATTCACAAGGTATAAGTGGAAAGTACATCTTCTAGGCCTATACCTCTAAAGTCTGTGTCAGAAATATACATTCTTAATTATATTTTGTTTATCCAGTACTTCTGGAAGTCATCACTGTGACTCAGTTAATTTGTTCTTTCTTTGTCAATATTAAGAAATGTATGCTTTGGGGCTGCAGATTTAGCTCAGCGGTTTGGTGGCCTGCCTTGCAAGCGCAAGGACCCGAGTTCGATCCCCAGTACCAAAAAAAAAAAAAAGAAATGTATGTTTTTCATGGAAACAGCCAATTTGCCCATCAGTTGGAAACTGGATAAAGAAGATATAGTTTTTCTATGAAATGGAATACTATTCAGCCATAAAGAATGAGAAATTAGATTCATTCATAGGAAAATGGATACATATTGAGGTTATACTCCTAAGTGAAATAAATAAGTCACACATGTGTAAATACCGAATAGTTTCTCTGGTGTGAAAAACTATAATAGTACACAAGATCCTAAAGAGATAATTAAGAGTATGAAATAGGAAGTAAAGGGCTAAAGGTGTAGTGAAAGTGGGAAGGGTGGGGGAGAGGTAAAAAGGGAAAAGAAAAAAAAATATGAGAAAATGAAAAAATGGAAATAAAGTGTTTGTAAATGGGGAGGAGAGGAGGAGGTGAAGGGAGGGCAGGGACAAAGGGAAAAAAATGAGAACCAAGACCTGTCATGTAAAGCTACAAGATCCCAGTAATGAATATAACTGTACTGTATACCTAGAATGTACCAATAAACTCAATAAAAAGAAAAAAAAAGAAATGTATATTTTTATCACTAAAATTATGCCCATAATAGTTAAATACAGAATACATATTGTGTTATTAGAATTGTGAATCATCTTCGTCATCTCATGGAGAAATTTTCAGCTTTTTCTTCTTCATGCACTGCACTGTTTTGAATAAAGTTCATTTTCTTCTTGGAAAAAAAAAAATTCTTGCAAAGACTTTAACTTAGTACTCATCTGCAGCCATCGCTTTTCAGTTCTGTTGCATTACTCAAAGCCCCGGAAATGTTTCCATCCTAGGACAGTTCTCTCTTTTTTTCTTTTCTCTCTCTCCTTTCTGCTTATACTTCATGTCCGTGTGTGTGTGTTTGTGTGTGTGTGTGAATTTGTGTTTCTTTGTTTCACTAGGGTATATTCATAAGACATTTTTTGTTTGTTTTTCTTTTGCTTTTCAGAATAAATATGTGAGAAAAGTGGATTGTGTATGTTGGTAGATAGATGTGATATTGAATTTTATATTTGAAGTCATTTGCCTTAGAAGGTATTGCTTCACTGATTATCAGCATTGACTGATTTTTATTTCATTGTAATGAGATTTTAAATCCTAGTCTAATGATTGATATTTTGCTTTTGCTTTCTAGAAACCTTCGAGATCTTTTTATCTTTGACATTTTAACATGTCTACACTTCTTTTTTTTTTTTAAACCCCTCTTGCTCAATAAATAAAAGAATTTGACATAAGATAAGAGTTCATGTCATGGGCTCTGTAATACATTAATATATCTCTTTTCAACATCTTTCCCTCTGTTCTTTCTTTCCCTTATTATTTCACTTCAGGAAGTTAGAAGCAAACATCTAAATAAAAGGCTAAGTTGAAATGCCATGTTTAAAGCTTTTAAAACATGAGAATTTAAGAAAATGATGTAGCATTTCATTAGATTAACTTTCTCATTGGTAAAATGCTCATATCATAGTATTTGTATCAGGTTTTTATGATGATCAAATAGACAAAACATACATATCAAATTTAAAATAATTACTTTCATTAAACCCAAAATAATGTACGGACTATAAAATAAACACAGAACATTAATATAGTTGTAAACTAAATTTATTTTTTATTTTCTCCTATTAGGTACATATGGCCATACTCAGTGTGTGTGTTGTTTTTTTGTTGTTGTTGTTTTGTTTTTTTGAGACAGGGTCTCATTACGCAGTGGAGACTGACCTGGAACTTACTATGTTGCCCAGGCTGGTCTCGAACTCACAGCGATCCTCCTGCCTCCACCTCCGGAGTGCTGGGATTACAGGCGTGCGCCACCAGGCCTGGCTTCATATTGCCATTCTGAATTGAGAGTTACATTTCTATCAAAATTTCTGTTTCCTTATCTTTTCTCTATTTTTCAGAAATCATATAATTAAATAAGAATGCTGTCTCTAATTTATAAATGTTTGGTGGGTATATTAACTTGAAAACGTATTTGATCACAAGTATTTAAAATTTAGAAGATTACACACAAGCATATTCATTTCTGGTTCCTGCAGAAATTTAACAGGCCTTGTTGACCTTAGGCTACCTGGAGATTTGGAAATGAACCACGAAGGCAGTTACAACTGGTAGCTCTCACGAATCTCCTTCACTTGCCAGTACTAAAAAGCTTTTCTCATAAGGTGGAGCTGAGAGTGAAGCCTGTGTACCTTACAGGTTTCATGTTTTGCTGTGCTGGCAAAAGCAGAATGCCCTTGACCATGGCAAAGTTAAAGGATTATTTCAGGAGATCAAAATCCAGTTTAGCTCTTCATAGGCAGTTTTTTCTTTTCTTTTCTTTTCTTTTCTTTTTTTTTTTTTTTTTTTT
>NW_022900917.1:46623537-46624089 GCF_012274545.1 Fukomys damarensis
TTTTTTTTTTTTTTTTTTTTTTTTTTTTTTTTTTTTTTTTTTTTTTTTTTAAGATGTAAATCTCACCAAGGGTAGTGGCACACACCTGGAATTCCAGCCTTCAGGAGGCTGAGGCAGATGGATCACTGTGAATTTGAGTTCAGCTTAGGCTACATAATGAGTTTAAGGCCCATCTGAACTATATAGAACACCTTGTCTCAAGAGACTGGCTAAACAAACAAGCAAACAAAAAAACAAAACAAAACTCAGGCAAACAAACAATAAAGATATGGCTCTTGAGTGCAATCATTGATATAATCAGTCTGAATTTCAGAACATAGTAAGAAATGCCTTGTTGTTTGACGCTAGTTTTTCCTGTCTCCTGGGTTGTTATCCCTTCTTAGTCCGGAGGCTTTTAAGACAATGTGTCCTTAGCAGAGCATACACATAATTCCAGGGCAGGCCTGAAATTACAGCACTTTGGGAGGCTGAGACAAGAGGATCCCAAGTTAGACCATAGCCTGGGTAATTTACTGACTTAGCAAGATGTTGTCTCAAAATTAAAAAAAAAAA
>NW_022900917.1:46624108-46645258 GCF_012274545.1 Fukomys damarensis
AAAAAGGGCTGGGGACATAGCTCAGTGCAAAAGTCCTGTGTTTAGTTCCTAGCACTGAAAAATAAAAAATAAAAACATAACATGCTCATTGCCTTGTCCTGAAGATATTCTTTTAAGAGCTGCTATTGATTTTGGTTGTTGTTAGGTACTTATTCTTTCTTAAATGGGAAGATGCTCATCCCAATGTAGTGCTTGTCCTAGGTCTATTCTCTGCTCACTTGGGTGCTCATTATATCTCCTTGTCATAATGCTAGCTAGAGGGCAGGTTGATATATTCTGCTCCTAGACCAATTTCCCCTAACCATAAGCATTCATCCTGCGGCGTTTATAGCACCAAGGTGTAATTTTCTCCTATTCCCATAGCCTGGATCTCTTCTCTGATGCAACGGAGTTTATGAAAAACTACAATTCCAAAACCACCCTAGCACCTGGCCTCCTTTTATTGTCATTCTATATCCAGTGGCTAAATTATTTTGGATGAGACCTTTCAATATGCAACTCTGCTATTCAACTGCTCTCTGCCCTATTATTTCATAGGGATTACAGTTTCCAAATAGAAGTGTCAAGAAAATTGAGAAAAGGGAAAGGGAACAAACAATTCACAGATCCACAAGCAGTAAAAGGATGGTTACTGAGGTTTCATTACTACAGATACAGTGGGTACGTATTGAGGGTGGCATGAAAGAGTGTCAGAAAGGGAAAACATCAGATTTTAGCATGTTACTTTAAGCTCATGAGTTTGTTTCTTTTGGGGTGAGATATTTTAAATTAATCATCAGGTTTCTTTTTATAAAGGTTATAGAGGTTTTATGGTTAACAAAATCAAAAGATTTATAGTTAATAAAACTTTTGAATTTTTTTCAGCAGTTGACTGTCTAGTTCTTGGTAGTTTTTGCTCTCTGTTGACTGATTGTTTACTTCACCCCATTTACATTTCTAGTTTATTATATTAGAAAGCCTGAGCTAAACACCTTTTCTTGAAAGTACGTATCTGTTGAATTTCATTGTGAACAGTTATGAATTTTGCATATCTTTCCTGAGAAAATGGGTGAAATATCAGTTTCACAATGCCTTTAATGAATAATAATTACATTTAATTGTATTGATTAAATAAATTTAAATGCTGTATTTTTCCTTCAATATATATTTCTGTATTTCTAGTTAATTTTGAGTTTTTTTGTTTTTTTGGGTTTTTTTTGTTTTGTTTTGTTTTGTTTTGTTTTGTACCAGGGATCAAACTCACGACCTTGTGCTTGTGAGGCAGGCGGTGAAACCATTGAGCTAAATCCCTGCCCTTCTAGTTAATCTTTTTGTGCATATGTTGACTGACCTTTTCTTTTGTGCTAAAAGTTTTGCATGTTTTTCATCAATTTAAAGAAGCCTTTTACGGCTATTTATGAAAAACCATCAGCCAACATCATATTGAATGGCCAAAAACTAAAAACCTTCATGTTAAAATCAGGAACAAGACAAGGATGCCCACTATCGCCACTTCTCTTCAATATAGTTCTGGAAACATTAGCCACAGCAATTAGACAAGAGAAAGAAATTAAAGCAATAAAGATAGGAAAGGAAGAAGTTAAACTATCATTATTTGCTGATGATATGATACTCTACATTGAAGATCCAAAAAACTCCACCAAAAAACTTCTAGACTTAATTGACAGATTCAGTAGAGTATCTGGATACAAGGTGAATACCCAAAAATCAATAGCCTTTCTATACACAAATAACAGACAGACAGAAAGAGAAATAAGGGAAAAAATTCCTTTTACAATAGCATCCAAAAAAATGAAGTATCTAGGAATCAATCTAACAAAAGAAACAAAAGATCTCTACACTGAAAACTACAGCACTCTGAAAAAAGAAATCGAAGAGGATATAAAAAAATGGAAAGATATCCCCTGCTCCTGGGTAGGAAGAATCAACATAGTGAAAATGGCCATACTACCGAAACTGCTATATACATTCAATGCAATGCCAATTGAAATTCCAACACTATATTTCACAGAACTAGAAAAAAGAATCCAAAAATTCATTTGGAACCACAAGAGACCTAGAATAGCAAAAGCCATTATAGGCAACAGTCACATGGCACCAGGTGTAACAATTCCCAATTTGAAACTATACTACAAAGCCACTGTGATAAAATCAGCATGGTACTGGCAAAGAAATAGGCCTGAGGATCAATGGAACAGACTGGAAGACACAAAAACAAATGCAGATGTACTCAGCTACCTCATCTTCGACAAAGGAGCTCACCATCCTCAGTGGAGGAAAGATAGCCTCTTTAATAAATGGTGTTGGAAAAACTGGATATCAACCTGTCACAGATTAAAATTAGACCCTTATCTTTCGCCATGCACTAAATTAAAATCCAAATGGATTAAAGATCTAAATATTAAAACAGAAACATTAAACTTGCTGGAAAGTAAGTTAGGCAGAACTCTGGAAGACATTGGTATAGGAAAAGACTTTATGAACAAATCCTCAGTAGCACGGGAACTAGCAGAAAGAATCAACAACTGGGATCTCATCTTACTAAAAAGCTTCTGTACTTCAAAAGAAACCATTAGCAGAACTAAGAGACAATCTACAATGTGGGAAAAAATTTTTACCAGCTGTACCTCAGACAAAGGACTATTATCAAGGATATATAAAGAACTCAAAACAATCAGTCCCCCCAAATATAAAGACCCGATCCAAAAATGGGCATCCGAAATGAACAGACATTTCTCATACAAAGAAGTGAAAGCAGCAAGAAAATATATGAAAAAATGTTCCACATCACTGGTCATTCGAGAGATGCAGATGAAAACAACACTGAGATTCCACCTCACCCCACAAAGAATGGCTGCTATCAAGAAATCACACAATAACAAATGTTGGCGGGGTTGTGGGGAGAAAGGAACCCTCCTCCATTGTTGGTGGGAGTGCAGACTAGTGCAACCACTATGGAAATCAATATGGAGATACCTCAAAGAGCTTGGACTGGAGGTTCCATTTGACCCAGCCATCCCTCTGTTGGGTATCTTTCCAAGAGAACTAAAAGAATCATATCACAGAGAAGTATGTGCACCCATGTTTATAGCGGCACAGTTTGTAATAGCTAAATCTTGGAAACAACCTATTTGCCCATCCGTTGGAAACTGGATAAAGAAGTTGTGGTTTTTCTATAAAATGGAATATTACTCAGCCATAAAGAGCGAGAGAATAGATTCATTCATAGGAAAATGGATACATATTGAAGATATACTCCTAAGTGAAATAAATAAGTCCCACATGTGTAAATACCAAATAGTTTCCCTGGTGTGAATATTCTGCAACAATGCATAAGATTCTAATAAGATTACTGACATTTAGAAATGGGAGGAAAGGAGCTAAAGGTGTAGGGAAGGTGTGATACGTAGGGGAAGAACAAAAAGGGAAAAGAAAAAAATGTGAGAGAATGAAAAGATGAAAATAAAGTGTTTGTAGATGGGGAGGGGAGGAGGGGGTGAAGGGAGGGCAGAGGTAAGGGGAAAAAAATGAGAATCAAGACTTGCCATGTAAAGGTACATGATCCCAACAATGAATGTAACTGTACTGTATCCCTAAATGTACCAATAAACTCAATAAAAAAAAAAAGAAGCCTTTTACAATGTTTAAAAGTTACTGCCATCCATCCTTACATATTGTTTTCCTTTTCACTGTGTCTTCATTTTTGTTACATCAGAGGTTGTTATTGCTTAAAATATCAAATGTTTCTGAATGATGTGGGGTTGTGTATAAGATTTAAAATCAGCAGGGAAGAGCACGGACTCTGAAAACAGATACCCATGGATGGGTTATTTAAACTTTCTTAGCATTTCCTATTTCATCTGTAAAATGGGAATAATAATATGAATTTTCTTCAACATTAGGTGTATGGATATTAAATGTAGTATCACACGGAAGCTTATAGGACAAAATCTGACACATTAAATAAGAATATGTGGGACCAGGGATTTAGCACAGTGGTTCCTCCACCTGCCTTGCAAGCACAACGTCCTGAGTTCAATCCCCCATACCAAAAACAAAACAAAACAAACAATATGTGTCAATCTTGGCCTTATTCTTTTCACTCTTTATTTCTTTAGATTGTTTTAACTGAAAATAAACATCTAATAATCTTGTAAATACTGTAAATATCTCATTGATTTTTCAATCTTTTCTGCAATTAAAAAATTTTAATTATTTAGTACATGTGGGGTTGATTCTGATATTCAGGATGAGGTTAGAAACTTAAATATCATACCACAGAATCATTCTAAATTGTTTTATAACTCTTTACAGAATATTATTTTTTTCTAAAAGGATGTTACATTATTAGTTTCATTAAATATCTATGCAAAAATACCTGTATGATATAATCATTTGAGCTGATTAAATATCTATTCATTCTTTAGAATCAAAGTATTTCAATTATGCTAACCTTGGAATATATTTGATTAGCAAACCCAATTGTATTCTATCACACTTAGATATAAAGGTGTAAATTGTGAGCCCAATCTAGGTGTTATTTGGCTGAATTGTACAGAGCAAAAAATAATTAATTCAAAGCTTCTCCTGGGTTAGAGGCCTAGGAAAGGAAAGGAAAGGGTAGATTATTGAAATTTAGCATAAACTCACAGAGTTAGGTGGAGAAAAGCAGGAAAAGAGATAAGAAGAGAAGATGGCAGGTTAAAAATCAGAAATTTATCGGGGAGAAATTGTAAGAGATAGAGAGTGTGGCTTAGTGAAATTTTTGTACCCTTTAACAGGAGAATGAAGAGCAATTAAAAGCGCCAACCATACCTGACATTGACTTTGCACTCTGCTGCTTCTTTTTAGGAAATTCATTTTTATTTGTATCTGTTCATATTTCTAACTAAACATTAGAATCCCAGCTTTTCCTCTTATTAGCCAAATGGGTTTCCCTGTCATTTAACTTCTCTCTGTCTCTTCTACACAAGACAGGAATTGTCAACTCAACCTATTGGGATCCTCTGGTATAAAAGTCATAAATCCTAGGGAGTAATTATTAAAAACAAAACAACTTCAACATGATAGTCTAGGTTTCCACTTTCATTGCTTTTTTTAAATCAGATAAATGGTCTTGATTTTTAATTAACGTGAAAGAAATGATTAGTGAAAATTAGTAAAATAGGAATTTTTTGCCCATAAACCCTTTATCATGAGATTAGAATCCCGTTCTCTGTGCCGCCCGCTCCTGCTGTTCGTCCATAGTGCAGAGATCAGTGACCTGATCTGGATCATCCTCTATTGCCTGTTGTTGACGGGCTGACTTAGTCACCTTTTTCATTGCTAGGAAAACTACCGAACAGCCGAAACTTACAGGAGGAGAGATTTATTTTGACTCACAGTTTTAGAAGTTTCAGTCCATATTCAGCAGGATTAAAGATGGAAATTTCGTACTGGACAGCTGTGGGCAAAGGAAGACTGCTTGATCGTGGCAGCCAGGAAACAGAGAGAGAAGGGAGGAGCTGGGGAGCAAAAGCTGTACTTTTCTAGATTTCGCCCCCATTGAACAACCTCTAACCAGCCCACACCTCCTAACACAGCTAGAGCACCTCCATAATCCCATCACCTTCCCTTCCTCTGAGCACCTGGGGGTTCGGGGGGACATTGCACATCCAAACTGTAACAGGGGTCTTGGAGGAGCAATCATTTCACGTGTGTGTACTAAGAAATAAATCACCAGGGGCATTTTGAATAATTCTTTTCAAGAATTTAAAAACCAAACCTAAGGAAATTCTAGAGTTACTGATGTCAGGAATCCTAGATTTTCATTGCCATTAGGACTTCACTCTTGGAGTTTCTTCTCTTGGCTTCCTTCTATGGGTCCCAGGCTATTTACTTCCTGTCACTGTGACATGAACAGGCACAGGCAAACAACCTAGGTAGCCTAATGGCTGTGCTACTCTATGTTCAACTATATTATTTTAGTTCAAAATAACCAGAGCAGTTTTAAGTTTGCTTCCAGAAAAACTATAAAAAGAAAAACTTGCTTGAATAATATATAGGGGATGGAAGAGATCAATTATGCAGCAAAGAGCTGTGTGGCTCCCAGGTGTCAGTGTGAGATGCTGTGAATACAGTGCTGGTTGATGCTGTTGCGGATGATAATGACGTTATAGTTGCTAATATAACTTGGAAGGCAAGATGGTACTTAAATGTACTGCATTTTTCACAATAAATAAACACTAACTGCTTTAGTGAGTTCTGGCCAATGAGAAAATTGAACTGCAAAGCACAGGTGCTTGCTCACAGAATTCATTATCATAACTTCTGGGCTTACTTCAGAACAAGTTCTTTTCATGGAGAATACAAGAACTCCGATGGAGGCTACATGCCAAAGTTCCATTTTTGTCTGTTTAGAAAACAATGTGCTAAGCATATTTTATAAATATATTAGAATGGTTACCAATATGCAACAAATGTTGCTCTTCACGTGTTAGCAATTTCCCTAATACAGGCTAAGAGCCGTGCCAGATCAACACACCAAATGCTTTCCCAACTGCTGATGGGGAGTGATGCTATTTCATTCTGGATCTTACATGGAGCTTCAGGCTGAACTGACAATACCTTTTCTGATCCAAAGTTCATTGAACATGATCGAATGACAACTAGCATCAGTTACAGACAGAATTATGAGTTCTCATTACTATGGGCTGACATGAAAACTGCATTGTCATTTTTAATTTGTGTCTAAGATTCTCCATGTAAAGTTTAAACATATCATAGGGGTAGTGTCTTATCATCTTTACTTTATTACTGATGGAAAATGCAAAATAATTTATTAAAAATCATTAAAAAGACTAATAGTAAATGATTGAGACATAATTGAAGGTATCAGAACAACTTAAGAAAGAACACAGAAAAAATCTGTTTATATGGGCACTGATAAAAGTTATTATGTTGAAGTATATCAATATGTCAACACATTCCTAGACTAGAATTACTGGGTCATGTCTTGAAATGTATGCGTGTTTGGTAAAAAAAATGTTGTATTAAGAGCATTGGGGTTTTATTTGAAACTTACTTCTTTTCATGAAGGATCCACTATAAATTTACACCCTCTTAAGGCAAAGTAGCTTTGTAATCTAGTGAGCTTTACTAAAGCAAGCACTTAGATAAAATAACACTGTATATGGAAATTTTTGAGATTATGTGTTTTTGAAATACATATACATTGTATTTTAATGGCTCTTGGATTCTACTTTCTAATCCTTTATAAAAATAATTCAAGTATCATAGTGTTTATTAAGTACCTACTATGTGGCCTTCAATGTGCTAAATGATTTTACTTACCCCATTTGATCTGCACGAACAATATGGCATGCTCACAAGAGAAAAGACATGGAAAATGTGTCTAATTGTGCCTCTTCAGAAATGCACTGGGGCAGTAATATATTTGAGTTCGGATCTAATCAATCACCTTACAGCATAAGGTGAATTTTTCTTAGTCTCATGCTCAGAAACCTCTTTCAAAATTTGCAAGCTTTTCTATATATTAAAATTTCAAATATCACGCTGCTTTTTCTACCTTTGTTCTTCTGCACTGATAGTTTTTAAAATGAAAGCCCTAATCTGTATTATATAGGATCATTAATTTCTGCATTTTACACTTGAGCAACACCACTCTGATTATCTGCTGCAATGAAAAGTAAGCAGCACTGCTTTGCAGACTTAATTACCTACTGCAGGGCCTTTCTTCTCCCCTTACCACAAACAGTCTGGAAATGGGGTCAAAAGCATGATTAGAAACCAAATTAGCCACTGAATCCAGAAAACAAACATGGAAACATACCCAATAAGCCAACCTGCTACAGAAATCAGTCTCTTATCATATCTGGGTTTATCCAGAGAGTCTCTTAATTTCATGTTTTCTCCAAGAACAAAGTCACATAGCAAAAAAAATCTCTAATAACTTTTATATCTGAGAAAATAAAATGAACTTAATAATAAGTAAGAAATTAGTATTATAGGGTTGTGTTGATAGTACCAACAGTCCATATAACAAGATGTTTCAAAGTTTTGATATATGGTTATATAAATGATCACATTTTTTAAAAAAATCAGGATTCAGAGTTTAGCTTAAAATGGGAAGAAATATGCCATTTGTTTTTAACTATTTTAAAAGAGTTTAAAATTAACACTGATTTAAAATATATATGTGCGTGTTATTTAATTGAGAATGTCATTATTTATGATTTTATTTGTTCTTTCTAAAGCCCTGTCAATTATGGCAGATCTGATTCATTTTATATTGTTCTTTAATATAACACCCGGGTTCTGACCACAGTGCTAAAAAGGAATGGATATCCTGTGGGGAGAAAAGATGTTTCTTAGGCTAAGGTCTTGCTTTTCAGGGAGTTTAATGGACAATAATAAATTTTGTATTATAAATGAAATGCTGATTTACTTATATTAACAGAGATAATAGTGTTTACTTACAATATTTATATGAAGAATAATATGATGATCTAATTTTAAAGATTATGTAACAAGACAACTACTGTTTAAAAATATTCACAAAAGACAATAGGGAAACAAAATGATAAAATATTTAAGGAACATAAAGGGAAATTAGTCAGTAAAAAGGGACAGTAAAATTAAGAAATCATTGAGTTCCTCGTGGGTTTTGCTGACCTGAATATGCTGCACACATCTAACTGCATCTAGCCATCATAAGCTAAAGCTTAAAATATCAAACTCAGTAAAAGTACAAGATCCCAATGATGAATGTAGCTGTACTGTATACCTAAAATTTACCAATAAACTCAATGAGAAAAAAATATCAAACTGAATTCTGTTTTCTCCATAAGATGAATGCTTTAAAAAGCTATTGTTTAACAAGATTTACTATCAGTAAACAGTCTTGACTAAATTATCTGGGTATATTTAAAAATCATTGTTTTTAACATTTCAGGTGGCTACATCTGTGCGGCATAAAATCATTCTTTCCTCATTCACTATGGCTCTATGACAGTTGTTATAAATTATCATATCCATTTTGAAAATGAAGAAAAATCATGTATTTGCTTAGAATAGCTATACTTTCTTTGGTTTTATGTCCATTTTGTTCGCATTTTATCTAATCTTGCTAATCCAGTCATACCCAGAGAGGGAAAGGTTACACATCATAATGAAAACACCAGATTTCCTTAACCAAAGGGCAGGAAGTGTTTGAACAATTGTGTAGTGAAGATATGTAAAGCATGTAGAATAGACAGAATGAGCCAGAATACAAATCTTTTCCTTTATTCCAAATTCCTTCATTCTCTTTTTTCCCGTGTGTGTGTGTGTGTGTGTGTGTGTGTGTGTGTGTGTGTGTGTAGGATTTGGAGCACTTTTTTTTCAGTCTGAATTGTTCAATAGTTTTATAAATTGTTCTATTTTGACTGTAGCCCTGACTAAAATGAAGACTGAAAGCTCACTGAATTCATTCTGAAACAACCTTAGAGATGGCTCACTATTTCCTGACTTTTTAGAGGTGATCAGTAAAACAAAATGTCCAGTTATTATTGAACTGAGGATATTTTCAAGAACAAAATTATTGGCAGTTGCTCATTTTTCTAGAGCTATTTTCTCTCGCCAACATCCATTGTCCAATGAGTAAATTGTTGGAGCAAAATAACTACCTCTTATGTTAAATATGCTTCTACTCCCTGCCTATTCTTATTTTGAGGAATAGTGACACAACAATGTAACCAGTGGGTCAATATTGATTGTATGCTAAGGTGATTTTTTTTTGCTTGGAATACGTAAAACATCTCAGAGACCTCAAATAGCTTATAGTCTAAGTTGAAAAGCCACTCACATAACATAAAATACATTCAAAGAGAGTAAGCAGTGACATCTTAGAAAGAGTATAAGCTTTGAAGCTAAGCAGATGCAACTAGAAATTTACCCTTTCCTTACGTGAGGGAGGCACAATGACTTACACAGAGCAGAAATTCTGGGGCTTCACTTGTTCACTGATAAGACGAGACTAGACGTACCCAATTTAAAGATGTTTTGAGATTAGAAGTATTGCATTTTTATCACCTGGCTTATAACATTTGCCAAGTATATGACTGCTAATTATGATCATGATTTCATTGCTCCTAGCAATCCTGTTTATAAGCGCATTGAATATATGTACATGCATGTGTTCTAGCAACTATATATAGAGGGACTGAGGCAGAAAAGAAACAGAAATTGCAAAACTCTTAACAAGAGACATTGAGGAAGTGAGGTATTTATTTTAGAAACTGATCTGGAAAGCAGGCTTTAGTAGACAACATAAAAAAGATGCAAAGAGATTTAGTGGTGATTTGGATATGGGTGCAAAGAGAATTAAAATACAAAATAAGCAATATCTAATAATGTGAAATTAGCAAAGTTTGACATTCAGTCAAAGAAAATGAGGCATTCAAATGAGGAGGAAAACATAAGCCACAATAAGAAAAGTTCCCCAGAGCTGACACACTTATTAGAATTAGCAACACTCTAGCTATGATTCAGATTAAACTATTAATTATATTTATAATACAGAAATAGACAATCAGGAAATAAATTTAAAGAAAAATATTACCTATATATTATCAATATTTGAAATACATGAAGCTAAATCTAACAAAAGACTATCACACAGTAAATAAAAAATGTTGTAGAAAACAAATTAACAGAAGTGTATACTCAATAGTATATATATACATATATATATATATATGCATTCAAAGATGCAAAAGTATAAAATGTAAATCTCACTGAACTGATCTACAGATTCAATTCATTTTCCACATAATATATATTTTTGATGAAATTTGCAAAGTAATTCTAAAGTTCATAGAAAAATACAAAGGCTAAACTTAGCTTGTGTGGTGAACAAAATGAGATAACTTCCTTTAACTATCAGTTTCTCTAAAGTATAATTATTAAGTGATTATTTTTAAGTAGAGAAAAATAAAAAGATAAAAATAAGAGTAAAAATACATTAAAACATAACATGTCAGAGTTAGCACTTCAGTATAGTAAAGAAGAAAATTGTTTCAATGATACTGTGTTGATTAAGTCTCCTTATTGATCAAGCATTAATTCTGATGGCCATCTCATAACATAAAAAATTAACATTAGTTAGACTATAGAGCTATGTATGAATGTCAAAACAATAAAGCTTGAAGGTAGCATAAATTATCATCTTGAGTAGGAAAACACTTCTTAAACAGGAAATTACTCATAAGAATAGCTTGATAAATGAAAGTAATTTAAAGATAAAATTTCTCTTCTCCAAAAGGAAATATCGCAAACAACAAGGTCCAAAATGTTTCACATATAACTGATATGTTCATATCCAAAATACATAAAAAGATCTTTCGAGTTATTAATAAAAAAAATCACACAACAGAATGATATGCATGTCTTATAAGCCAGGTCTTCATAAAAGAGGATATCCAAATGACCAATCAATATCTTAAAGCTTCACTTACATAAATTATTAGGGAAATACAATTTAAAAGCACAGTAAGATATTACTATACATCTAGCAAAACACCAAAAGTTGGCAAAGACGTAGAGCAATTTTAAATCTCTTACAGTGGTACTAGGAGTATGAACTGATACAATAACTTCGAAGACCTTTTGAAATAATCCAGTAAAGCTGAATATACACGCAGTTTAGAAATCAGCAATTCTGTTTCTTGTCATATATGCAACAGCAATGTTTTGAAATGTTTATTAATGGAAATGTACAGAAATATTCATATGAAGTATAACTCATGATAGAAAAAAAGCCTCAATAATAGAATAGATGAATAAATTGCATTACAAATCAGCACAGAGTAATGAAATGAATGAATTTCAGCAATATGCAAAAACAGGACTAAATTTGATATCGAGTGAAAGAAATGAAGGAGAAAATATATGTGAAAAGGAAAATCATGGAAACAATATCTTTGTACAAAGGGAAGGGTTGAGGGGGTGAAGTGTGGGCTGGGGAATGGGGAAAAATAAGAACCAAGATAAGTCATGTAAAGGTACAAGATCATGTAACTGTATTGTATACCTAAAATGTACCAAAAAACTTAATAAAGATTGTTTTAAATATGGAAAGAAATTATTTCCCATGACCAGGGAAAGTACTATTTCAAAGAATTACAGTGCACAATACTAAATGTGACATTGGGCCAGGAATAGTGCCCATTCACACAAGACTAGAAAAACTCACATTCACAGCACTCAGAAGATTTTGCCTTAACAGTGAGAAATAATTAACTTTAGACTGAACATTGCTGTGGATATACCTACAGAATTTTAAAAAATGCTAGAACCTAACAGATAAAATTTGTCAGTAGCATAACGGCATCTCAAAGTAAAAATGAAGAAGATTTATAGATATGAAAAATATCCAACATCCAAAAATGTAAGATTCATAATACCTGGCATCCAGTTAAAGATTGAAGGCATGCTAAAGAGTAGGAAAATATAACCAACAATGAGAATGATCAATGAATCAAAGCTGTCCTAGAATTTATACAGATGTTCAAAGTAGCAGACAATTACATTGAAAGGGATATTATAACTGCATTCCATATGTTCAAAAAGTTATGCAGAAACATGGAACATATGCAAAAGATGGAAAAAATTCCCAAGGATGAAAAGCATAATATCTGAGATGAAAATGACACCAGAAAAATTTAACTATAGATTAGACATTGCATAAAAAATCATTAGTGAATTTGAATAGATGGCAGTAAGAGAACTAAACAAGTGAAACACTGAGTAAAACAATACTTTTTAAAAAAGGAAAAGAACCTCCACAAGGAAGGAGACAAATCTATGCATAGTTGGAAATCATGAAGAAGAAAGTAAAGAAAATTTAAAAGAATTATTTGAAGGAAAACTGGTTGCAAATTTTCCAAATTTAATGAATACTATACATCCATATATGCCAAAAGTGTAATGAACCTAAAAACTTAAGAAACAGAAAGAAAACTACATCAAGGTACTTCATAAGCAAATTGCTCAAAACCACTGACAAACAGAAAATCTGAAAAGAAGCCAGAGACTAAATAAATGTTCTACAGATGAACAAAGATAAAGACAATTACAAATTTGTTTCGAAATCAATCTTTACACTTAACAAAATTTTAAAATACTAGACAATAAAATTACCACCCTAGATATTATACATATATAAATAATACAGATATAGATAGATACAAATATATAAATGTATATATATATATATACATATATGCAATTCCCTCCTCTCTTTTCCCTCAGAGACTATTAATTTGCTCTCTGTCCATACAGATTTAACTATTCTGAGTATTTTTATTTAAATATAATTATAAACTATGAATCTTTCTATGTTAAGATTTATTCTCTTAGTGTAATAATTTTAAGGTTCATCAATACTCTATAGTATCACATGATTTCTAATGGCTAAATAGTATCCCATTGTATGGATAAGCTACATTTTGCTTATGCATTTATCAACTGGGAAAATTTTGGTTACTTCAACTCCTTCACTATTATCACTACTGCTACTATTAATATATATGCACAAGTTTTTATGTGAAAGATGTTCTTAGTTGTTTTGTGAGGATACACAACTTGATTTAAGAAGCCAGAATTACCCTAGCTCAAATTACCAGGATATCATTTACAAAAAGAAAAAGTTGTGCGGACCAGTGTTCCTCTTGACAATATACATCCAAAAATACCCCTCAAACTTTTAGTAAATAAAATGGTATATCATGGAGATATCATGGTATATCATGACCAACTGCAGTTTATCTTTGGCTTGCAAACTTGGATTCACATTTGTAAGTCAATGAAATTCAACCATGTTAAAAATGAAAAGAAAACAAAGCCATCATACTCTCTTTAGAAATGGAAAAAGCATTTGAAAAAGAAATCCATTAATTTTTTTTCATAAAATGCCCCAGAAAACTAGGAATAGTGAGAACTTTCTCATACTGATAAAAATCCTGTGAATAACCTTACACTTAATAGCAAAGAATTAACTGGTGTCTCTGGTATGATCAAGATAAAAACATTTACTCTTACAATGTTTCCAACATTGCACAGATGTTCCTAGCCTGCACTATCAGTTAAGAAAGTAGATGTAAAACTGGCTCTTTTGGCTAACATTTCCATTGTCACTATAGAAAACCCAATGGTGAAAATTCTACCAGACCTAATAAGTGAACTTTTCAATATTGCAGGATACAAGATCAGTACACAAAAGTCAAATGAGTTTTATGATCTTCCAAGTACCGAATACTTGGAAATTAACATTTCAAAAATATACTTTACAATACTATCAATACTACATGAATGTTTAGAGATAAATCTAAAAAAAACTATGCAAGATCTCTACACTGAAAATTAAAAAAATTCAGTGAGTACTAAAAGAAGATTCAATAAGTGGAAGAAATACTATGCTTTTGATCAAAAGACACTATATTGTTATTTGGCAGTTCTCAAGAAGATGCTTCAGTTAGGTGCAATCCTAATAAGAATACCAAAAGGCTTTTATGTAGAAAGAAGATAAATCTTTTTTTCAAAAAGTTTATATGGAAATATAAAACCCTTAAAATAGCCAAAAGCATTTTAAAAAGAACAACAAACTCATAAAATTCACAATAACTGTTTTCAAACCTGATAATAGTGGTATGTATTATTGGAACAAAGATAGACAAATAAATCAATGGAACCGAACAAAGTTTAGCTCTATGCTCAGTTAGTGATGTATAAATTTTTTTTAGCAAAGATATAAGGCCAATTTGGTTAAGAATGGATCTTTTTAACAAATATTTCTAGAACAGTTGATGCTTCAATGAAATGAATGTAACTTTAACCCAAATTTCACACCCTACCCAACACAATGCAAAATAAATCATAATTTAAATGTAAAATCCAAATTTACAAGAACTGTGAAAGAAAATAGATCTTTCTGGCTATAGATTAGGTAAAACATTTTAGATAAGACACAGAGAGCATAATTTTAATATGATAAACTGATAAATTAAACTTCATAAAAATTAAAAACTTGCTTTTTTAAAAAAATAATCAAGATAATGTATATCCAAACAGCTAATGGGGATAAAAATGTGTACAGCAGTATCTCATAAAGAAATATATGCAGAATACATTAAGAACTCTTAAAGCTCAGTAATAAAATAAATCAATTTAAAATGAACTGACCTGTTGGACAGATATTTTACCAAAAAACAAAATACAAGGAATAATAACAAAACACACATGAAAAGACGCTACACATAATTAATCATTAGAAAAGTTCAATACAGTGAGATACTTCCACATACTTACTCTGTGGCTGAAGTTAAAAGGTTTTCAGCTACACAGAGTGTTAGTGAGAACATAGAAGAACTATAATTCTCATCGATCTTGATGGAATTTAAAATTATGCAACCACTGTACCTGATAGGTCAGCTATTTCTAAACATAGAACCCATATTGTCATATGACCTAGCAATTTCATTTTTAAACGTTTACATAAGTAAAATGAAAACATCTGTGCATAAAAATACATGTATATTAATGTTCAGAGAGGCATGTTATTTAATAGGTAAAACTTGAAAATACCCTAAATGTCTAATAACTTAGATTCATATATACATAGGAAAACTGGAGCTACTTACAAATGCTCCAATATTTGTCCTCAAAAGACTTATGCCTTTTATAGATCCCCAACTGTACAAGAAATAACATCAAAAGCCATCATATAAAATTATATTAAATTAAAACCTTGTATGCAGCAAAGGCAACAATGAACAAAGTGAATAGACAACCTCTAGGATGGTAAAAAAAAATTGCCAACTATTCCTTTGACAGAGACTAATATCTAGAATATATAAAAATGCAAAAATTTTAACCCCTGTTAAAAGACACAATCAATAAATAAGCAACTGCATTTAATATACCTTCTCAAAGGAAGAAATACGAATAGCCAAGAAATACATGAAAAATGTACAACATCAATGCCCACTACTGGAATTCAAATTAAATCAACACTTACAACAAATCTCAACACTGAGATTTCGTCTTACTCCAGAAAGAATCTTAGAATCAAAAAATCAAATAATAATAAATACTGGTTGTGTTATAGCAAAAAAGGTACTCTTCTATATTGTTGGTGGCAGTAAAACAAGTACAAACCAATGCAGATATCCATGTGCAGAATCCTTAAAAAAAACTAAAACTCCCAATTTCATTCAACGTAGCTATTCCTTTTCTAGGCATCTTCTCAAAAGAGTTAAAGAATTCATATTACAGTGATACATGCACACCCACGTTTATAGCAGCATAACTCATAGTAGCTAAATCTTGGAGGCATCCTATATGTCCAAAGACAAATGAATGGAAAAAGAATGTGTGGTAATTTTACACAATCGTATAGTATTATACAGCATAAAGAATGATACATTTGAGTCATTTGTAAGAAAATGGATGCCCTCTGAGACCATATCTGAGAGATAAATCAGACATACAAGATTAAATATTGCATACTTACTCTTACATAAGAAATTCAAAATAAGCTGGGAGTGGTGGCACACGCCTGCAATCCAAGCACTGGAAAGGCTGAGGAAGAAGGATCACTGTGAGTCTGAGACTAGCCCGGGCCACATAGTGAGTTCAATGCCAGCCTAATACATAGCAAAACCCTGTCTCAAAGAAAAAAAAAATGTGAAACCCAAAATATAAATAAAGAGGAACATAAAAGATATATAATAAGAAACAGAGACATAAATCTCAATTTAAAATAAATTTCAAAAGTGAAAATGACCAGGAGATGGAGGTAGGGGTAGGAAGGGGATAAAAATGAATAATGATGTGTTATGGTCATGTTCTATCTCTCCACAATGAAGGTAATCATTATATATGGCAACATGTACTAATAAAAACAAAATTAAAAATAAATAAATAATTTTAAGAATAATTAAATTAAAAATTTTAAAAATTGATATTACATATGAAATAGAGTAGCTGTAATAAAGAAGACATAAAAATAAATATTATTAAGTGTGTAAAATTGGAACTCTCATTTATTGCTGGTGAAAATGTAAGGTAGAATAATCTCTTTGAAACCCATTTTGACAATATTTTAAATGGTTAAACATATCCTCATGGTAAGAATCCGAATTGTATCCAGGAAAAATGAAAATATAGCTCCACACAGATTTTACAAAACATTATAGACCATCATAACAGTGAAAATCAGGTATAATCCAAATTTTCATGACTTAATGATAAGCACAATATGTATATCTTCACCATGGATTACTACTCAGCAAAAAAAAAGGACCAATATATTCTATAACATGGATCAACATGAAAAATGTGATGTTAACTGAAAGAAGCCAAACTTAAAAGAATACATATGACATTTAATCTATACAAAATATTTGAAAAAGGTAAAATTCTAAAGACTGAAAATGGATCACTGTGTACTGGCTATAGTTGAGGTGTAATTTTTTAAAGGAAATGGATACAAGGAATGGAGTAATGGAAATATTATAAAATTGAATTACTGTGATAGTTGCATAGGTATAAAAGGGTAAAAGTTGAAACAATTGTGTATTTAAGTGAATTTTATGCATATTATAACTTATTAAAATACTTTTAAATTTTAAATAAAATTAATAAAGTCAATATTCAACTAAGACTACATATGTGCATATATAGTATAAATATTGTGAATATAGTAGCAATACATATGTATGGTATGTTTAAATATAGCACAGATATTTTATATAATAATGGTATAAACATTGCATATATATTACTTTAAAGGGGAACTGAAAGAAATATAACAGAATTAAATGTGGTTTTCATTACAAAATAAAGTGACATGACATAAGGATTCAGGGATTCTTTTTATTTTCAGATTATGAATATTTTTAGTGCTTGAATTTTTAAAAATTAGTTTATTCTTTCCATTATTTCAGACAACAATCAAAAGAAACAATGAGTGAAGGTATTTTTAAATATTAAAGATTGGAAGTCAATATGAGTCACCTAAAATCGTATAATGCAAGTATGAAATTTGCAGACATGATTTTTATTAGTAAGAATTGCATACAGTATTTGAATACATGTTTATTTCTCCCCTTTCTCCTCTTAAAATCAAAGTTGCAAAAAATGATGAAAATCTGTATTATAAACAGGATGAGGGTAAAGACAGATACTAAATAAAGGATGAATAATTTATATTGCTAGATAGCTTGAAAAATCAAATGTTTCCCCAGAGGAAACACACCCAATTATGTCAACAAAGCCAAGAAGGCCTCCAGACTTAGGGTTACCAATTGTGGCAGAAAATAAATATATAATTGCTTAAATACTGTAGAAGTAAAAGTGTAATTTTTCTCTACTGGATTAACTTAAATCATCTATATGGAAAATAAAGACATCCTCAAGAACTGTTTCCCCTTCTGTATGGTCCCACGACCCCCTTTCTTTCATTGCCAAAGAAAGATTTTTTTTAATGGCAGATGTGATTCAGAGTATCTCAGAAATCACAACAAATCATAATACCTTGTCACTATTTGCATATACACTACTGATTAAGTCCCTAACTGGTTAGACTGTAGTGTAATCTTCTTATGAGGGGCTGGGGGTATAACTCAGCAGTAGACCACATTCTTATCATGCACAAAACTCTGAGTTCAATCCAATGAAGAAGAAATCATGCGATAAGCCACCTACATTGTCTTAGTTGCTTTCCTGTCACTGGGACAAAACACCTGACAACCTCCACCTGAGCAGAGGAGAGATTTATTTTGGCTGAGAATTTTGGTTCATGGTTATCCGACTCTGAAACGGAAACAAGATGGCAGAGGGCTATGCCAGAAGAAAAGGTTCTCATTCCATGGCAACGTGAAATCAGAGAGCAAAGGAAGGAGTTAAGGAGGAAGATGCACCCTTCCATGGCCCCAGTGACACCCCTCCCCAACAGGCCCCACTGCTTAGCATCGCATTCAGTTAAGAACTCAACAGTGGATTAGCACCATCCTGATCCAACTACCTTTCTGAAGCCCCGCCTCTGAACATGTGAGGCTTTGAGGAGACATTTTAGTTGGAAGCAATAACACATATATAAATTTTACTATCTCATTCTATGTTGTCCAGTTTTTCAACCCTATAACACCTGAGGTAATCATGTGAAAGACTTAGCTTATAATTTTAGAAGTTCTGATCTGATCTAATGAACTCACTGCTTTAGACCTATGACAAGGCTGTACATTAGGGTAGAAGTACGTGGCAGGTCAGAATCACTCACCTCCTCGACAGAGAGAGAAAGAGAAAGAATGAAAGAGCAATGGTTTTATAATCTTTAAGAGCAAGACCCAAATATCCAAATAACCTCTCGGTGGTTCTCACCTCTTAAAGATTCTACCGCCTTCCAATCGGGCTACTAGGGGACCAAACATTTGTTATGTAAGCCTTTGGGGAACAGTTAAGATATAAATTTGTAGCAATACTTAAATATTAATATGTATTCAAGAATCACCAAGACCCTGATGAAAGTCTCCAAGAGAAACACAAAGACGCCAAGAAATAAAGAAATAAAAGCACTTAAAAAGTAGCAAGGGCGGGCCAGGTATTTAGCTCAGTGGTGCTGCCGCCTGCCTTGCAAGCACAAGGACCCGAGTTTGATCCCCAGTACCAAATAAATATATATATAAATAAATAAATAAATAAATAAAATAATAGCAAGGGTACCAAGCAAATTAACTTTACAAAAATGTGCTGTTGAAATCTCAAAGAACAAAGTGAAGATATATAAAGGAAACCATGCCTGTGAAAAAACACAAGATCATTCAGAAAATTAGAAATAGTATTTGGAAATATAACTGAAAGAACAACCAATAGGACTGTTAGATGCTTTTAAAATCTTCCAGGAAGTACTAAACATCAATGGTAATTAAAGCAGCAGGCCAAGAATGTATTATCTTAATAATAAAATGTTCAAAATAATAATTGAAACACACAAGCACACGCACACACACCAGGACATAGCATCACAACTTTTAGTACTTCAGAAATAAAGAAAACATTCGAAAAACATTTTAAATTTGAAGAGTGGGAGGACTAGGCTATACGAAGTATGGAAAAACAAATTACACTCCACTTGTAACTGCAACTCTGGAAAACGGAAAAAGACTGATATCATCATAATTCTAAATAAAATTTTCATATTATTCTAGACATAATCAAATTATTATACTAGCAGAGTACATATTGTACATAATAATGCCTAAAAACATTTTACTATAAACTCTAAGGAAACTCCTAGAGCATGAGTTAAATCTCAAGTGGGCAAACCAAGACAAAAAGTAAGTATTGCTAGGAAAGAAATTATCCTACACAGGAGACAATAGAGGGGAAGTTCTAGAGCAAAAGTTGTGCAAAAGATGCAAGCTAATGCTAATTTCAAATGAAAAATGAGGATAGAGAGCTCCAACAGAGATCAGGTCGAATTTTAATAATTTGGGAAATACAGCAATAAAATATTTACAAAAATGTAACATATAATAGTGACATTTTTGAAAATAACATTATATCATTTCGAATTGACAGAGATACAGACCAGAAAACTCACTAAATGGGTAGCAACTGATTGCCTCTAGTGATTGAGAGTAGGGACAAGTGGAGAAAAGACTGCTGTGTTTCATTGTAAGTCTTGGAGAATGTTTTGTTTAAAAGTAAATACATGAATCTATGCACGTAAAATAAAAGAGAACAATTGACATCAGAATTTGTATATTGATTTGTAATTCATTGAACCTATAATAACAACGTTATACCAAAAATAGGGTATGGTGTACCTTGAAAGTTGTGCATGTCTAAACCAATAATTTACTCTGAACACAGCATCCAGCTGTGTAAAGGGAAGATACGTGCGTTTCCATTAAAATGGTACCATGCAAATCAGACTGCTCACACAGTTTGAATAAATCACATTTGGAAATTCATCCCTTATTAATATCTAGATAGTATCCTAGAAATATTTGCCTTTTTCTCAATTCATGTAAGCAACAATTTTAGAAATTTCATTTGAGAGTAAATTATTTTATGAATATACGGATAGACTTGGTGTGATGTTATATA
>NW_022900917.1:46645272-46646854 GCF_012274545.1 Fukomys damarensis
ATATATATCTTTAATTTCAGCTACTTAGGACCGCAAGTTTGAGTCCAGCCTGAGCAACTTAGCAAGAACTCTGCCTCAAAGTAAGACTAAAGGACTGGAAATGAGCTCAGCACTCTAATCTTCAGTACTACAAAAACAGAAGAAAATATGTATGTATATATACATATATTTTATAGAAAAGAAATCATGCTATATATTTTCCTCATTAATTGTATTTTTATTCATTTTAAATAAAACAAATTTACTAAACAAAAAATCTGCACACCACACAATTTATAAACTTGAATCATAAGATTAAAGAAACCTCACCACACTGACAGTTGTGCAACCATAACCACAATTAAATTTTGGTGATTTTTGCCATATATATTTTTGAAAGCTATTTCTGTAGGATTCCTCCTTTGACCTAGTACCAAATATCTTTCTTGGAGAAATCTTCTGCCTATAGTGCTGATACTTAGAAGTGCACTGGTGTGTGAAAAATCAATTAAAACATAGCTAAAGTTTTAGAATTTTCTTTAATTTTGTTCTAGTTTTAGATGAGGGTTCAAGTCAATTCTTATTTTACTCCTATCAGTTCACTCATCAGAAATTATAATTACCTTTATTCTAGTCCTTAATTACTTTTACCAATAATCTATATAATAGTCGAGATGATTTAAATTATATTATCTAAAAGAAAGTGTTTAATTCAGAGAGATTATTTAATAGAATTGATAACATTTTTCCCTACAGAAAAGGGGCACTTTTTCAGGATTAAAGGCTTTAACCAAACAAGGAGGAAAATTGATTCTATTTAATATAAAAATTCTAAACCCTTCAAACTTTATTAAGGAAGAGATGTATGTATGTTCATATATTGCATATATGTACATATGTCACATAACTATTAAAATGAACAGATTAATATAGACTTTGTTAAAATAATATTCTTCAATATCATCAAGCTTTATAAGTACAGTTAATGTTTTATCATTCTTTATTACTTTTATAATCAACTTTAATGAAACATAATTTAAGAATAGAAATAAAATACTTTTTTCAAATTTTATGCCTATGTTAATGCCACCACATTGGCATATAGAATGTTTTTATGACCTAAATATATCACATGCTGATTCATTCTCAACCACACTGCTGCTCCCCGAAAGTTCTGCTGTTCCTGGGGACGAGTTTGTCTGATCAAGAAGTTCATATAAATGAAACCACAAAACATATGTTCTTTTTCTGAGGCACATCCATGATGTTGCCTATATAAAAAGTTTGTTCTCTTTATTTTTGAACAGTATTCTGTCGTTGATGGACGTTTCTGTTCTTCTGAGTCTTGGTAATTGTGAACATGATTAAAATGAATATTTGTGTATAAATTTGGGGTGGAAAAAAATTTTAAACTACTTTTAGATAAATACCTAGGGGTAATATTACTGGGTCATATGATGAATATAGGTTTAACTTTCTAGGAAACTGCCAGTCTGCTTTCAAACATGGGTGTAACATTTGATAATCCTAACAAGAGCCTATGTAAATTCTGGGTGCTCCTCATTCGTGCCAATTTTTTTTTTTTTTTTTTTTTTTTTTTTTT
>NW_022900917.1:46647130-46698737 GCF_012274545.1 Fukomys damarensis
TTTTTTTTTTTTTTTTTTTTTTTTTTTGTACCGGGGATTGAACTCAGGTCCTTGAGTTTGCAAGGCAGGCCACCAAATTGCTGAGCTAAATCCCCGGCCCACGTGCCAATTCTTGTTATTTGTTAGACTTTTTAATATCAGCCTTTCTAGTAGGTATAGTGGTAAGTCTTTGAAGTTTTCAGTGCAGCTGGGCAAGGTGTCACATACCTGTAATCCCAGTACTCAGACTGTTGAAGCAGGAGAATCACTATGAGTTTGAGGCCAGGCTAGGCTACATAGTGGGCTCAAGACCATCCTGCACTGCATAGTGAGACTGTCTCAGGGACAAAAAAAACAAAAACAAAAACAGCAACAAAAAAACTAAAAAGTACACTTCTCTAATGACTAGTGTTGACTAATAATTTGGCCATCATATTTTATGCTTACTGATCTTTTATACATCATTTTGATGTGTATCTATTCAAATCCATTGCAATTATAATAAATTAGTTATTTATGTTTTTATCATTGTGTTATAAGACTTCTTCAGAGAAAGTGTCTATACAGACATTTGTACTGTGGATAATTTATCCCTGCTTGTGATATTTTATTTTCTTAATGGAATCTTTTTGTGAAGAGAAAATTTTAGTGCTAAGAAGACTGACATATGACTTTTTATTCTAGGTTTAGAAGTTTGTATGCCCTATTTAAAAGCTTTACTAATCTAAGAAATCAAAAATGTTATCCTATGTTTTTCACTAAAAAGTTTTATACGTTTAGTTTTAAAAGTATTTTTCTCAGTAGTGTTTCCTTTTTCTCTGCACCTTAGAATCTCCCTCATCCACAGGCAACATAGTATTCAACTGGAAATACAGAGGGATGCCAGTGCAGATGTCTGGAGAACCTTCTAAGTTCACCCCATTTTTTCGACTGATTCACAAGGTGCAGACCTCTCAGGCTGAATTCTTCAAATTTCAACCTTTATCTCTTTTGCTTGACTTTGCTTGAGCTTATACTCCCAGTGTCATAGACTTCCTTTAAAGTAAATAATGGTAGAGAGCTTATAGTCTGATTTTGTAATTCCCTTGTTTTCAGAATTTCATTGTGAAAACAGTGTTTTAGTTTATTTTGTCCAGCCTTTTAGTTGTTTATAGTGGGAAGCCAGATCTGGCTCTAGTAGTTCCATCACAGTTACAAGTGGAAAACTTATACATTTGACTACTCAGACAAGTGGGTAGTAGGATAATCAAGAAGTATTCAAAATCACTTGACTTCCCACAATAGATAAGAAGAAATTATGAATACAGAAAAGACTGCATGATATTTTTTGGTAAAGTATTTAACATCTTAAAGAATAAGACATTCATATTTTAAAATATATAGTGAGCTGTTATATCTAATAAAGTCATGGGAATGATAATATGTACAGTAATAGGACAGAGCAATTTATGCATTCTCCAAATAATATTAACATGTTTGATAAACTTTCACTATTCTTTCACTAATCAACATGGTGATGAGAAAGATATTAAGGCTGGAGTGTCTTTATTAGTTTTTCCTTACACAACATAAGAAGGCATCCTACATATACCATAAGTTGTGAGGTAGCATTGTTGCTTCTGATTAAAAGGCATAGAAGTCCTAAAATGCAAAGGAGAATTGATTTTTAGTGGGGGAAAAAAGAGAATTGTATAAGATTTTCCACACATGTACTTATAGCCGCCTGCTTATTCATGTGATTTAGATGAATTAATCAGTTTCTTTAAATTTACCAGCCAATTTAATCTAACACCTGTTTTCATTACTTTTTTCTCTCTACAATTTGACTGTGAGCATGCAGCTATAGTTTTTAACACTATACAAAAATAGCTAATTTTTTCAGGCTTGAATTTCATAGTTTATTTCTTTTCCTCATTTTTACTCCTCAGTCCACTCGTTTAATTTAGCTTCTTTGCAAGGTTTTTTTTCAGTCTTGAATGGATAATATTAAAATAAAGAAGTATTTACAAAAATACCTTCAAAACATGCATTGTTCCATTTTGTCTCAATTTACTGACAGAAAATATAATTATTAATCATAATGACCAGCATCAGCAAAGGAGGTATGTAGGGAGATATCAGTAATAACTATTTTTCATTAGAATCTTGTTTTTCCTGGGAACTTTGCTACACTATCTGTTTTTGGAAATAAGCATTATTACTTCATATTAATAGTTGAGTATTTAGGGCTAAGAGAATTTAAATAACATCCCAGATCACACAGATAGTAAATAGCTGAACCATAATTCTAATTCAGATGTATCTCATTCCAAAATCCTGGTAGCAGATTACACCACATACCAACTAATTTTAGTTGAATTAATGTATATAACCTGACTCTAGCGAGTGATCTTAAAGGGTGTAAAAGGTCCCCATGCTATTAAACATTAATGCTTTTCCACGGGATTTCTTTTTTTTTTTTTCTTTTTTTTATATTTTATATCCTTTAATGCTCAAGCAAACTTTAGTTTCCAAAATAAAAGGTCCCCATGCTATTAAACATTAATGCTTTTCCACGGGATTTCTTTTTTTTTTTTCTTTTTTTTATATTTTATATCCTTTAATGCTCAAGCAAACTTTAGTTTCCAATAGTGAGCCTGGTTCCTGGCACCAATAAGGATCCAAACTAATATTTCTTTCCTTTTTCTCATTGAGTTTATTGGTACATTTTAGGTATACAGTACAGTTGCATTCATCATTGGGATCTTATACCTTTAGATGACAGGTCTTTGTTCTCTTATTTTCCCCTTGCCCCTGCCCTCCCTTCATGCCCTCCTCCCTTCCCTATTTACAAATACCTTATTTCCATTTTTTCATTTTCTCATGTTTTTTTTTTCTTTTCCCTTATTTACTTTCTTTAAGACTTATAGTGGAAGGTCATGGTGACAGAAGCTCCATAAAATGCATGGTACTCGACAATAGCATGGAATTGTCTCCTAGTTGCTGTCACATCATAAGATCCTGCCTTCAGTTAAATTTACTCTCTGGATTATATGCTGTCTGTAATGGGTTGAAATTGCCAAGCAGTGAATTTTATAAGTACATCAGTGGCTTTGTTGGGATCATCCAACAACCCATCATAATCCTATTGCAGAATTATCCATCATGGATCTGGGCTCTGACAACCTCCTTTGTCTACCAGCAGGAAGAGAGTCATGATTTGAATTGGACATTACCACAAAGCTGTAGACCCCAGAAAATAACCACAGGCTTGAAATCAAAGAGAAATTTCTTTTTTCTCTTTTTTATTAATTTGTGTTTTTTGGGATTGTTTTTATTTTTTCCATGAGTGTGAAAATCTTTTAAGTTTTAAAAAAAAATTTGCTCTGTTCTTATTTTTTTTTTTCCTCTCCCTCCTGCCTTTTTCACCAGTTTCCTAAGACTTGGGTAATCTTTTGTCCTTCAGCCTTGCTTCTAATCTGTTTTTCATCTTTTATTTATCTATTTTTCTCCCTTATCCTTTTTAAATATTCCCACCTTGGGGTAAAATTACCCTATTGCATGGACATTTACTGTATGTAATTGTCTGACTAGTGTTAGGTCTTGTTATATAAACATAAATTTTGTATCCACTATTAAAGTTAACAAATTAATAGTTATCAGAGTTTGTCATTTTTTAGTCTGTGATTGATGTTATTATTAATTCTTACTGTTTTACTTTAGCCAAGGTGACATAGTTGTAATCAATTGATCTTCCTTATATTCTAATACCTAGATTGTCTGGGCATCCTGAACAATACTATACTCCAGTACCAAAGAATTAAGTGCAAGACCAAACAAAAAACTTTCATCTCTAAAAAATAAAGATGGACTCAGAAGTCAAAAGCTAGAAAAGCTTAGAAGATATCTCTGAAAAGTAATCATTTCCTAAAGAGATCTTGATCCTAATAATAAAGCTACCTAACATCAACAATTTACAAGCCTCATTGCGGAAAACAAAGAAATTAAAAACTAGAAAATGAAAAAAAATCACAGAAGCAAGATGCAACCCATAACCCCCAACTCACCCAAGGCACACCAAAGAACCACTGAGGTGAAAGAAATTAAATTAAAAAAAAATTCCCAGACAAATTTCATGAAATGATGGCAGTAGAAGTAACAACACAGACTAAAAACTCTTTTAATAAAATCAAAACAGAATAATCTAAGATAATTGAAGAGTAGATGATTAGTGAATCTAGAGTAGGTACAGATTTTTAAAAAATAGAGAAGCTTAAGAAAGATATGGAAACCATAAACCCTCAACACAGAAAAGAACTGGATCCCATCAAATAGGCTTAAATAGAAATTCTGGAGATTAGAACTGAAAGTATATGTAGCAGAGTCAACTAATGTGAAGATCTAATATCATATCTAGAAGTCTGACTAGTGGTTTACAATCAAAAAATTAGACACCTCTTAAAAATACTAAGGGATTATGAAATATCAGCCCAACAGCTGCTAAGTGATGTAAAGAAGACTAATATAAGATTAGTTGAATTCAATACATAATTGGAAGATGCCACAAAGGGCCTAAAAAAGCTATCTATAGAAGTAATATCAGAAAACTTTTTGGAAAGAAAAGGAATTTGAGATACTGATAAGTGAGATATATAAACTCCAAATAATCATAATCAGAAAAAAAACTACACAAAGGCTTTAAATAGTCAAGATTCCTGAAATTTAACGTAAGAACAGAATATTAAAAGCAATTAGCAAAAATAAGCAAATCCCCTATAAAAGAAAAAAAAATCATTAGAATCATAGCAGACTTCTCAAATCAAACCCTTAAGTCAAGAAGGGCATGGAATGAAGTATTTCAAGTCCTAAAAGAAAAACAAACTCAGATTGTAACCCAGATCAATATGCCCCAAAAATAATCTTTTAAAATTCATAGATAAATAAGATAATTCCATGATAAAGAATATGTAAAAAAATTCATGACCACCATTAAACCTTCAGAGTTGTGTAGGATATTCTGGAAAAGAAAATGAAGACAATAGTGCCAAGAATTCCAGTAGAATAAATCCAGAAGGCAAGGAAAGCAATTAAACAGAAGGAAAAGAAATGGTAAGTAATAACAGGAAAATAATCTGACAGGGATATTGAACACATATGAATTATAACCAGCAATGTGATTTTAATTCACTTTGAAAGTCAAAAGTTGGAAAACAATACTCCATGCAACAGGAATTCTGAAAAAAAAAAAAGAGAGAGACTACCTATTCTATATGTAGACAAAATGGATTTCAAGCCAAAACCGATCAGAAGAGACAAAGAAGTTCACTACACATTTATTAAATGTACAATCCTAGAGTAAGAGATAACAATCATAAATATATATGTTCCAAATACTGGCACACCAAACTATAAAAAGCAAACACTAATGGGTATGAAAAATCAGATAAGCTCTGATACAATTGAAGTGATGGACCTCAATACCCACTGTCACAAATAGACAGAAAACCTACACAAAATATCAACAAAGAAATATATGACTTTGAACAAATGAACTTGGTTGATATCTACAGTGTTCCACCAGACAACAGAATACACATTCTATTCACTAGCACATGAAATGGTCTCCAAAGTAGGCACTAGAAATATGCTTAGTAAATGAACATAATTGAAATTATCCCATGCATATTATCAGTTTGTAGGACAAGAAATTTGAAATAATGTCAAAAGAAATCACAAAAGCTACGTAAACAAATGGAAATTAAATAACACTCTCCTGAACAATCAAAGAGTCACAGATGAAGTTAAAGAAGAAATTAATCACTATCTACAGTAAAATGAGACATACAAGAACTAATGGGACACAATGAGAGCAGACCTATGAGGGAAATTTACAGCAGTGAATTCCCATGTCAGAAAAACAAAAGGCTCAAACAAATAGCCTAATGTTGAACTCCAAGGTTCTATAAAAGAAGAGCAAGTTAAACCAAAAGTGTGTATGAAGAAGGAAATTATGAAGATCAGAGAAGAAATAATGCAACAATACAGACTAAGAACACAATACCAAGAATCAATGAATCAAAGACTTGGTTTGGAGAAAAATTAACTAGAATAGACTTAGCCAACATTATCAGAAAAGAAAAAAAAAAGACCCAAATCTATGCAAGAAAGAATAAAAAGGGGGAAATCATAATAGATCCTGCAGAAATTCAGGAAATGATCAATTCCTACTCTGAGTGCCTTTACTCTAATAAGATGAAAAACTTACCAAAGTGGAATGAAGAAGAGATAAAAATTCTAAATAACCCAATATCAGTCATTGAAAGTTAGGAAGTAATTAAAAAACTACAAACAATGAAAAGCCCAGGTTTTGATGGATTCACTGCTGAATTCTACAAGGAATTTAGAGAATATATAATGTCACTACTCCTCAAATGGCTTAGTGAAACTGAAAGGGAAGTAATACTCCCCAAATCATTCCTCAAGCAATCATTACTTTGACACCAAATCCAGAGAAGTGTTTAGCCAAAAAAATAAAACTATAGGTCAATCTCCATAAAGAACATAGATGCAAAATTCCTTAGTAAGATACTGGCAACCAGAATGCAGCCAATTATCAACAAGATTATATACCACAACCAAGTAGGACTCATCCCAGAGATGCAGGGATGGCTCAGCATATACAAATCCATAAATGAATACACCATATTAACAGAACCAAGAAAAAAAAACCACATGGTCATCTCAATAGATGCAGAAAAACCATTTGATATATTTCAACACTAATTCATGATTAAAAAACAACTTACAGAAAATTTAAATAGAAGATCTTTATCTCAATAAAAGCAATTTATGACTAATCAACAGCCAACACAATACTTAATAGTCAACAACTGAAGGCTTTCACTCTAAAATCGGGAACAAACAGGATGAGCGCTATCACCACTCCTATTTTGTATAGTTCTGGAAATGTTAGCCTGAGCAATTAGACAAGAGGCAGAAATAAACTGAATGTGGATAGGAAAGAAAGAAGTTAAGTTATCATTATTTGCTGATGGCATGATACTCTACATAGAAGACCCAAAAACTCAACCAAAAGAATCCTTGAATTAATAACCAAATTCTGCAGTATAGCAGAATGCAAAATCAACAGTAAAAAATAAATAGCATTGATTTACATAAATAACAAACTCACTGAAAGAGAAATCAAGAAAACAACATCTTTCACAATAACATCAAGAAAAATTAAATATTTGGGAATCAATCCAAAAAAATGAACTGAAAGACTATACATTGAAAACTATAGTACTTGAATATAGAAAATTGAAGAAGATATCAAAAAATGGAAAAAATATACCCTGTTCTTGGGTAGCCAGAACCATTATCATGAAAATGGTCATACTTCCAAAACTGTTGTATATATCTTAATCAAACCTAATCAAATTACCAATAATTTACTCACAAAACTAGAGAAAATAATCCTAAAATTCATATAGAATCAGAAGAGACCTAGAATAACAAAAGCAATTCTGGGTGACAAGGGCAAGGCAAAGGCATCACATTGCTGGGTTTTAAATTATATTGCAATGCTACTGAGATACAAACAACAGGGAACTGGAAAAAAAGGCCTAAGAATCAATGGAACAGCTAGAATATAAGATTCTGAAACAATTCCAAGCACACTCAGCTACCTTATCTTTGACAAATGGGAAAACACCTTCAATAGAAGAGATACCCTCTTTAATAAATGGTGCTGAGAAATAGGCTTTCCAAGGGGCAAAAATTGAACCTAGACCATATCTTTTACCATGCACTAAATTAAAATCAAAATGAATCAAAGATCTAAATGTTATATCATAAAAGTTTTGTCTGCTAACAAATAGAATAGATGAAAACACTAGAAGACATAGATTTATGCAGTCTTTATGAACAAAATCCTGACCACACAAAACTATTACAAAGAATCAACAACTCTGATGACATCAAATTAAAAATCTTCAAAAAATCAATTTAAAAAATCAACAGAATAAAGAGATAATCCACAGAATGGAAAAATATGCTTGCTAGCTTCTCCTCAGATAAAAGATAACATCTAGAATAAATATTTTTAAAAACTCAAAAAAGTAGATCTCTCTAGTTTAAAGACCCAGTTCAAAAAGGTCATCAGAAATGAGTAGATATTTCTCAAATGATGAAGTACAAATGCAAATAAATATACGAAAAATGGTCAATGTCACAAGTAATTCAACAAATACAAATTAAACCAACAATGGAATTCTATCTTACCTCAGAAAGAATGGCTCATCAAGGAATCAACTAGTAACAAATGCTGGCGAGCCTTGCAGAAAAAGAATCCTTTCTCCATTGTTGATAGGAGTGTAAGCTGGTGGTACAAGCACTATAGAAATAAGTATGAAGAGTCCTCAAATAACTAAAACTAGAGGCTCCATTTCACCCAGCTCTTCCTCTCCTAGTTATCTTCCCCAAAGTGTTAAAAGTATCATACCACAGTGATATATGCATACCCACGTTTATAAAAATATAATTTATAAGAGCTAAATCTTGGAAATGGCCATACATTCAACAAAAGATGAGTGGATAAAAATATGTATTTTTATTCAATAGAGTACTCCTACTCTGCCAGGAAAACTTGAGTCATTTGTAGGAAAATGGATGCAACTCAAGAACATAATGTTAAGTGAAATAAATGGGGAACATGGGTTTAAAGATCACAGAGCTTCTCTTGTGTGAGAAACCCAAAATGTAAACAAGAGGCATAACTGAGGATAGATTTTGAGAAGTAAGAAGAACATAGGAAGGAGAACAAGGGAGGTGGGAAGTGGAAGGAAAGAAAGAGAAAAGAAAAAAGAAAAAAATGGAGGGGAAAAGTGAAGCAAAATTTAGGTAAATGAGAAGGAGAAGGTTTGAAGGGAGGGGAGGAATAGGATAAAAAGAATGAAGATATATTATGAACAGGTATAAATTCCCTACAATGAATGTGATCAGTATGTATGACAAATATATAATAATAAAAAAATAAAATTAAAAATAAACCAAACAAAAAAGAAAAATATAGAAATACTGTTATTATGTTAAATGCCATTATTCAGATTCTCACACCAGAGAAACCATTTGGTATTTACACAGGTGTCCTATTTATTTCACTTAAGAGTATGTCCTCAAAGTTCATCCAGTTAGCTATAAATGACTCTGGTGTCTCTTTTTTATGGCTGAGTAGTACTCCATTTTATAAAAACAAACACGTATTTATTCAGTCTCCAGTTGATGGGCAATTGGGCTGTTTCCAAATTTTAGCTATTACTAACTGTGCCGCTACAAGTATGGGTGTGCATATATCACTGTGGTATGTTTCTTTTAATTCATTTGGGAAGATACCCAGCGGTGGAATAGCTGAGCATTTCTGTTGGAACCATGTGGATCTTCTTACCTCTACAATTGCCTAATTCTAAATCAGTGATGGCAAACCTTTTCTAGAATGAGTGCCCAAACTGCAACCCAAAACCTGCTTATCATAAAGTACCAACATTGCACTTAAACCTAAATACTGAGGTTTTAGTTTAGAAGAAACAGCTCGTAAACTTGAATCACCAGCTGGCAGAGAAGACTCTGTGTAACTGCTTGCTGTAAGTGTGCCACCACTGTGTAAATGAACACAAAATTTTCCAAAAGGTATCTCTTCCATTGTCCACAAACTCCTCTTCCCTATGAACCACCACCAATAAGAATAGGGCCAGACACCTCTGGTGAAGTGTGAAGAGGGGTTGGTTCTCAAAGAATGTGCACTCCTGTCCCATTTGGAGAAGAGCACAGTACCGCATCGTGGCTTTTCAAGCTACTGGTGACTATCCCAAGACATCGGTTAGGACTGCCTGACGTGAACAAGGTACAGAGCCGCAGGGTAAATGACGGCCCTGAACGCCAGCAGTGAAACCTATAGGGTAAGAATCATCGCAGTGACTCTCGTGCTGTGTCACAATGTGGACGGTGAGAGCGTCAATGACAGTTTAGCACAAACCTCCTAAGGGTTGGCCACAGAATTTCAATAGCCCAGAGCCCTGAGCTGGTTGGATAGTTAACTAATTGTGTCAATTTAAATAAGAAATCTTCAATTAAATAGGATCAGCGTAGCTTTGAGTGTGGCTAAAGGGATTTATTGAAGACAAAAGACCCATTCAGGGGCAACTTGTCACCTAAATGTCGTAAAAGGGAAATGAAGCAGGAAGGCTTACTGCTGTTTCTTTGAAAGAGCTCCAGTCTTCACCCTCACCTCAGGTGTTGTCTCCTAGCTTGCAGGGCAGTCTCCAGCACAGGTGCTTCGGCCTTCCACTACAGACCCTCGGGCTTCCTGACTAGCGCGAAACACCACGATCAACTGGATCCTTTGGATCGCCAGCGCACAGACAGAAGTTTTGCACTTTTCCTCACATGATGCTGTGGGAGACCACTGTAAGACTGTATTTTACATTCTTCTATATTTGTGTATCTTGTATTAAACCTATTTTTCTGGGATTCACTGAATGACAGAACTGGTCCCAGTTTGAGTCACAGTGTGAGTCACTCAATGTCAATGTGTTAGCCCCACTTTGGCAGGTTACCTTTGGTGACTATGAGGAAAATAATGAAGTTCTAGTCAATGACATTGCCTTATAGAGTCAAGTCCAGAGGTTCCCAAAGCCATTTGCTCTACTCATATGTGGGTAGAGGTCAGAAAGAAACAATTTTTACCACACACTAGGCATGCCTAAGGCAGAGCTCTCCACACCATGCTGAGAAAGCCCCATTTCAACCCCGAACCAGTCAAAAAGGGTCACTCAGAAATTTGGAAGTAGGTACCTCCAGAGACCAAGACCCATTCAGGACCAGCCCTAAGCTTTATCCATACATTGCTAGCCAGGCCTTCCTGGGCATTGGAGGAGGATTTAGAAACTGATAAGAATGGTGTCCCCATCAAGGGGGACGCCAGTGCTTGGGCCAAAGGTGGATATTGTGGTCAAATCCAAAAGTCCAGTGTGAGCCAGTTCATCCCCCACAAAGTAAGCAGGTAAATCCTCTCTAACATAGGCATCTAGGCAGCATTCTCAAGGGTAACAGGATGTCACGATGCTTTCCTTTCCTTTCTTTGCTTCTAATCTTTCTACCACCTGGAGGGAGAGGCTATACAATTTGTGCAGATAAGAGTTCTTGGAGCCAAGTTCATTTGTTCATCACCAAGACAGCCTCAATGAGACCCTTGAAAATGCCACACTGATGGAACAGTTCCCATAGTGGGAAGGAATTAGAAATAGTCACATATTTGAACTACTTCCATCAATAGTTTTACATGATCTTTACTTTTCTTCTTTATCTTTTACTTAACTTAGTATATAACAGCAGTAGAACATAAAGTGAAAAGGATGTGAAATATCACTGGCAATCACATATTCAGGATTTTTTTCTTACTATTATGATATAGGGCTCCCTTATCAGGTACTTATTGTAACTATAATGTAATGTGATTGCTTCCTTTAGACACTCTTAAATCCCTGCTTCACAATTAGATCATTACAAATCCTAGCACAGTCATCTTTTAATCCTACATTTGTAAAACTAGAATTTTTATCATTTGGAGGTGTAATTTTCTTTTTCTTTTTTTCTTCCCCCCATCCCCCTTCCTCCATCTCTTCTTACAACTCTTCTTTCTTTTTCGTTGTACTTGGGGATAAACTCAGAGCCTACATAATAAGCTTAGTCTCCAAACTTGTTTATTTATTTATATATTATTTATTTGCTTTGAGACAAGATGTTGCTGAGTTGGCCAGGCTGGACTCTCAGATCTTCCCACCTCAGCCTCCCAGAATGTTGGGATCGCAAGGTGTCCACCGCTACGTTCAGCTGGAGGATGTTAATTTGGTGAGCATGTGTAAACTGTAAAGATGTACCTCAGAAATTAGAAAAGTGCAAATTAAAGGTCTTTCTCAAAATTGGCAAGACAGTATAAAATCAAAAATTTTGACAGAAATGCTATTGTATTTGTTATTGTAAGTAAATTGGCAATAATTTAATGTATATGGATAGATGAGAGTCAGGTATATGCAAATTCTATGCCATTTTCAATACCATTTTATATAAAATACTTGAGCATCTGTATGTCTTGTTATCCCCAGAGCATGAGGCTATAATGGAGGATGTCTCTATTTGTGTTTATATCTGTCACAATGTCACTTGAGCAAATTACTTAATTATTCTGAGCCCCAGTTAGTCAACTGCAAGATGGAATGAGACATAATAAAATCTCCATTGTAGGCTTTAGTGATGGAATAAATTAGGAAATGAAAAACTTTTAGAACAATATTTGGACATAGTAACTATACCTATTTTCTATTTATCATTTTTATTATTTTTTTAATTTATGAGTCTCCTCACAAATTTTTATTTGATCTTACGTATAGAGTTTAGAATGCTCTTTGAAAAAAAAAACATTGCTTTATAAAAAACATTGTTCTAATTCATTTGGAGTAACCTTGGGTCTACAAAATGAATAGAATTGAAATGTTCTTAAGAATTATTTACATGAAAAGTGTATATTTATTCTTTTTAGATAATTTAAAAAACATTTCAAGTGCTATATTTTGTTGCATTTACTCTTAAGTATTCTTTCTCATGATATTGTATAATAAAATATATTTTCTAACATTTATTGTTGGCTATAGAAATCTTATTTATTTATTTTTGTAGTGCTGAAGATCAAACCCAGAACTTCACACATTCTACCACTGAGATACATCTCCAATCTTATATCTAGAAATCTTGCTAACTTCTATGAAGTTTTAAGCTGTTTAAATCTTGAATATTAAGTATATTTTTGTTTAGAATTATTATTATTATTACTATTATTATATTAAATTGAGAGTGAAACAGAATCATAGTAAGCAGAATGAGAATTATTGGCTTGTTCCCAATTTTGCCTGAAGGCTTCTACTCTTTCAGCATTGAGTTTGACACAGACTATAGGATTTCTGTTTATTTATGTTTTATGGATACTCTTTGAGAATACCGTGCTTCCACTACATGCTGAGTTATTTTTTATGAACTATGTATTATTTATCAAAATTTTTTCCTACATAGATCTTCTGTTGAAAAGATCTATTTTTTTTTTTGCCCCTCAACCTGTACTGGAGTGAATTTCAATAATAAATGAACCTGGAATGGAAATTTTTTGATGTTAAACCAATTTGTCATTTGTAGAATAAACGGTTGTAGCATAATACACTTTTACTTCCTCTAGGATTTTTATATAATATTATTATTAGTAGTAGATTTTAAAATCATTGATTACTTGTAAATTGGCCTATAATGCTCTTTTTTATGTTTTGTATTCTCAGGTTTTGGTGACAAGTTGCTCAATAATGATATTGGCAGTTTCACTTATTTGCCTTTGCTGTGAGCCTTTGAGGATTTTTAGCTGTTTAATTATCAGATCCTTAAATATTTTCTAAAGCTTACATATAAATCCATAATTTATTTTTATGGGAAGATTTAAAAATTCTCCTTGTATGTATTATTCAGGGTTTCAGTTTTTTCTTGAAAAACTAAATTTGTTTTCATTTTTCTAGGAAAATTCTCACTTCATATCAATTTCCAAACTAATTGGCATATATTGCCCCTCATATTCTCTTACTTTTTAAATCTCTTCTCCATCCATACTTATGGTTATTTTTTATTCTAAATATTGTTTGGTGTTTATTTAGGGTTTGTGTGTTTTTTCTTGATCTTCATAGATATTTTGTTACAAAGAATTCACTGTTTCCTTCCTTCCAATTTCCATAGGATTATTCTGCGTTTTTGTCCACCATCTTCAGATAAATTCTACCATCATTTAATATCAGCTTCATTTCTAATACAAATATTAAGTCTGTAACTTTTATTGTATTTTCTGTTGTAATTGCATCTCATTTTTAAATTAATTTTATTTGTACATTTAAGGTATACAATATAATTAAATTCACCATTGGGAATTTTCACTTTTACATAATCCATCTTGGTTCTCATTCACCTGCCCTCTCTTCAAACCCTCAACCCCTCTCTATGAAGATTTTTTTCTTATATTAATTCCATTCCCTTCTTTCTTTTCCCCTACCCCTCCTACTTCCCCTTTCTCTTTGCAACTTTTCTTCCTATTTCACATTGTATATTACACCTTTTAGTCCTCATTCATACTTACAATTTCTCACACTAGAGAAATTTTTCAGCATTTACACGTGTGTCCTATATACTTCCCTTGATTATGGCCTTAAGGTGCATCCATTTAGCTATAAATATCTCTAGCTTCTCATTGTTTATGGCTGAACAGTACTCCACTTCATTAAAAACAACAACAACAACAACAACAAAAACATTTTCTTTATCCAGTCTCCAGTTGATGGGCAATCAGGTTGTTTCCAAATTTTAGCTATAACAAATTATGCTGCTATGAACACAGGTGCACATATATTACTGTGGTATGATTCTTTTAATTCTTTGGGGAGATACCCAGAAGTGGAATAGCTGTATAAAGTAGGACTTCCAATGCTAATTCTTTGAGGTATCTCAATACTGATTTCCACAGTGGTTGCACCAGTCTATACTCCCACCAGCCATAGAATAGGGTTCCTTTTTTATTCAAAGTCCTGCTAGTATTTGTTACTGGTTGATTTCATGATAGCAATCATTCTTTCTGGGATGGAATCTCAGTGTTGTTTTCATTTGCATCTCTTGAATGACCAGTGGTGTTGAACATTTTTTCATCTGTTTATTTGCTATTTCTACTTCTTTGTCTGAGAACTGTCTGTTCATTTCAGATGCCCGTTTTTGGACTGGGTCTATAAATTTGGGAGGTCTGATTTTTTAAGTTTTCTATATATTCTAGATAGTAGACATTTGTCTGAGGAACAGCTGGTGAAAAATATTTCCCACACTGTGTGTTCTCTTCACACTGTTGGTGGTTTCTCTTGCTGAACAGAAGGTTTTTATTTTGTGGCAGGGAGAACCAGGGATAGAACTCAGGTCCTTGTGCTTGCAAGGCAGGCCACCGAACCACTGAGCTAAATCCCCGGCCCCAGAAGGTTTTTAAAAAGAAGCAATCCCACTTGTTGATTGTTTGTGTTAGTTCATGGGAAACTGAGGTTTTTTTGATAAAATCTTTTCTTAGACCAATATCTTCAAGTGTTCTTCCTAACTTCTCTTCTGGCTGTTTTAGTCTTGCTATTTTAATATTTAGATCTTTAACCCATTTTAATTTTAGTTTAGTGCATGGTGAGAGCAGTATCATTTACTAAAGAGGCTATCTTTCCTCCAATGAGAGTATTTGGCTCATTTGTTGAAGATGAGGTGGCTGAGTGTCTGGAGTTGAAGAATCTTCTAATCTGTCCCACTGGTCTTCAGGTCTGTTTCTTTGCCAGTACCATGCTGTCTTCATCACAGTAGCTTTGTAGTATAGTTTCAAGTTGGGGACTGTGATATCCTCTGTCATGTATTTATTGCGTAGAATTTCTTTTGCTATTGTAGGTCTCTTCTTGTTCCAAGTGAATTTTTAGATTTTTTTCTCAAGGACTGTGAAATATGCTGCTGGGATTTCAACTGGGATTGCATTGAATCTCTACAGCAGTTTTGGAAGTATGGCCATTTTCACTATGTTGATTCTTTCTACCTGGGACCAAAGTATGTTTTTCCATTTTCGGCTATCCTCTTCAATTTCTTTTTTTCAGAGTGTTATAGTTTTCAGAGTAGAGGTCTTTGACTTCTTTTTAATGTTGATTCCCAAGCATTTCAATTTTTGGATGCTATTTTGAAAGGAACTGTTTACATCATCTCTGTCTCAATGAGACTTTTTTTGTTTGTACAGAAAAGCTATTACCTTTTGTGTGTTGACCTTGTATCTAAATGCTTTGCTGAATTTGGTTATTAATTCTAGAAGAATGTTTGTGGAGTTCTTTGTGTCTTCTATATAGAGTATCACATCACCTGCAAATGATGACAATTTGACTTCTTCATTTCTTATTTTTGTTCCTTTTATTTATTTCTTGTCTTATTTCTCTGGCCAATGTTTCCAAAAATATATTGAACAAGATTGGCATAGTGGACATTCTTGACTTGTTTCTGATTTTATTGTGAAGGATATCAGTTTTTGACCATTTAGTATGATACTGGTGGTTGGTTTTTCACAGATAGCTTTTATCAGATTGAGGTAGAGACCATCTATTCCAATTTTTGGTAGTTTTTTTTTTTTTTTAATCATGAAGGTGTGTTGATTTTGTCAAATCCTTTTTTGACATCTATTAAGATGGTCATATGTTTTTTTTCCTTAGTTCTATTAATATAGTGTATTACATTTATTGATGTGTGTATGTTAAACCATCCCTGTGTCTCTGGGATGAATTCCACTTGGTCAGAGTGTATGATCGTCTGGCAGTCTTTTGCATTCTAATTACCAATATCTTATTAAGGATTTTGGCCTCTATGTTCTTTAGTGAGATTGGCCTATAATTCACTTTTTCAGTTAGGTCTTTCTCTGCTTTGGGGATCAAGGTGATGCTTGCTTCCAGGAATTAATTTGGGATTATTTCCTCCCCTTTAATTTCATTGAAGAATTTATACAATAGTAGCAGTAGTTCCTCTATAAATGTCTTGTAGAATTCAGCAATGAAGTCATCAGGACCCAGGCTTTTCTTAGTTGGTAAGTTTTTAATTATGTTTTCAATTTCATTGGTCGATGTTGGGTTGTTTAGTGTTTTTAGGTCATCTTCATTTAACTTTGGTAATTTATATGTATTTAGGAATCTGTACATTTCTTTGGTATTTTCCATCTTTTTGGCATTTAGGTTCTCAAAGTAAGTATTGATTATCCTTTGGATTTCTGCAAGGTCTGTTGTAATTTCACCTCTTTTATTTGAAACTGCACAGACTTGGGACTTTTTTTCCTTTTTATTTATAAGGTTGGCTAAGGGTTTGTAAACTTTTGTTATTCTTTCAAAGAACCAATTCCTGGCTTCACTGATTTTTTTGTATTGTTCTCTTAGTCTTCACTGAATCGATTGCTGCCCTGATCTTTATAATTTCCTCCCTTGGATGAGCTTTGAGTTTGTCCTGCTCTTCTTTTTCTAGAAGCTTGAGATTCCTCATCAGGTTGTGTAATTGAGCTCACTCTGTTTTCATAATATGAGTATTCACTGCTATGAATTTCCCTCATAAGAATGCTTTCACTGTGTCCCTTAGATTCTGATATGTTGTATTGTTATTGTCATGTAATTGTAGGAACTGTCTGATCTTTAATTTCCTCTGTGACCCACTTGTTATTCAGAAGTGTGTTGTTCAATTTCCATGTGTTTATGAAATTCTTTCATTTTATTTTGCTATTTATCCCCAATTTCATCACACTATGGTATAATAATATACCGGGGATCACTTCATTTCCTTCATATTTACTTAAACATGTTCTATGAGCAAGTATGTGGTCTATTTTGGAGAATGACCCATGTGTAGCTGAAAAGGATGTGTATTCTGACTGTGTGGTGGAACACTCTGTAAATATTTGTTAAATCCATTTGCTCAAGGGTTTGAGTTCTAGTATTTCATTTTTTTATTTTTTGTCTGGTTGATCTATTTGTGACAGGGGCTACTGAAGTTTCCCACTACTATTGTGTTAGTGCTTTTCATGTCCGTTAATATTTGTTTATATAGCTGGGTGCACTAGTGTTTGGTGTGCATATATTTACAATTGTCATTTCTTCCTCTTGGATTGTTCCCTTTACAAGAATGTGGTGTCTTTCTTTGTCTCTCTTAATCAGTGTTGGTTTGAAATTTGTTTGATCTGAAAATAAAATAGCTACTCCTGCTTTTTTTTTTGATTCCTGTCATATGGAGTATTGTTTTCCACACTTTAATTTTCAGTCGATGCATTTCTTTTTAATTGTTTCTTGTATGAAGCATATTGTTGTATCTTGCTTGTTGACCCATTCTGACAATCTATTTCTTTTGATTGGAGAATTGAGACCATTAACTTTGATGGTTACAACTGATATATATGACTTATCCTTGTCATTACTTTTTCTTTTTGTTGGATTGTCCTCCTGTGCGATTAAAATCTTGTTGTGCCTGATGATTTCATTTTGCTGGGCTTTTTCCAGTTGTGATCCTTGTTGTCTTTTCCTAAGACATTGTTTAAATTTTTTTGGGGGGGCTGCTGATTTGGTATTCATGAAGTTCCTAAGGTACTCTTTGTCATGAAAATATCCTATTTCTCCATCAATTTTGAAAGATGGTTTTGCAGTATACAGCAGCCTGTTTTGGATGTTGTTTCCCTTTAGGGCTTGAAATACATTACTTCATGCTCGTGCCTTGTGGGTTTGTTTTGAGAAGCCTGTTGTAGTTCTGATGGGCTTTCCTTTGTATGTGATTTGTTTCTTTTCTCTAACCTCCTGTAGAATTTTGTTCTTCTATTGGGTTTCTGGAATCTTAACTATTATAAGTCTATGTGTAGATTTTTTTTAAAACATGATTAGTTGGAATCCTCTACATCTCACTTATCTGTAAGTCAAATTCCTTCCCCCATTTGTAAAGTTTTCTGCCCTTACTTCTGTGAAGTTCTTTTATGTCATCTGCACTCTACTGTTTCTTCATTGACTCCAGTCATTCTTATGTTATTCTTCTTTGCATCGCAGTGTCAAGCAGCTTCTGGATTGATTTCTCATGATCCTTTACTATTTTTAATAAATTTTTATTTTCCTGATCACTGATTGCAATGCTCTCTTCGATACCTGAAATTCTGTCCTTGCATTGGCTCATTCTACTGCATAAACTTTAAATGGAGTTTTTATTCTTCTGGAAATCTGTTTGCATCTGTTTTATGGATTCCATTTATTTCTTATCATTCCATCATGTTCCTCAGTTTTTCTTCTTTTTTTTTAATGTGTGTCTGCTCTAGATTTATTAAACTTGTACTATGGACAGAATCTCTGCTGTTATCTGAGAAATTATTTCTAATTTCATTTTTTGCAGGTCCTCTTTCATGCCGATTCAGGGAGTCTTGGTGATTGAGTCTCAGATTGTTCTATCTGCCATTTGGGGTTTCCTTACATGATCTGGAAGTCTCATTTTGAGACTTATTTACATGTCTTCTCATTTCAGCAGACTCAGCTTGCTGTGCCTTTGTTAAGGCGACTTTTTGCTTAGACAGTGAGCTTCAATTCTCAGCAAGCCACCAATCAGCCTTTACTCTCTGCTGCTCCCCAGTACACCAATTCCTGGGTTCATAATGGTGGCCTTTCTGGATCCTTGAGCTAACCTGTTGTCTGGGTGGGCTTCTGGCTGATGGCTATTAATGCTTGGGATGGTATCTAGGTGTGCTTCTCACTGGGACCCCTATGTAGCTGCCTGGATGGGCCTTTGGCTGGGGGCTGTGTACTCCAGTTCCTACTGTTTGTGCAAGCTTCTCGCTAGGGTTTCCATGCATTTATCAATGGTATCGGGGAAGGCCTCTGGCTGTCTCTTTTGGGTCTGTGTAGTTCTTCCCCAGGTGGACGCTTGGCTGTGGCCAATGGTATAGCAGGCCTGTGAAGCTCTTTTCTGGGTGGGCCTTTGACTTGGGCAGGTGTTCCTGAGCTTATGGGGTTGGGGCGGGGCCCTTTCTGGGATGTGCCTACAGCTACACTACTTTGGTCCACACAACTGCTCTGCATCTCAATTTTTATTAGCTCTATTTTAATTTTTTTGATTCAGATTATTAAGATGTCTAGATCTTTAAAAATTTCCAGATATGTGAGGCAATATGTTAATTATTTATAATTTAATTGCCTAATGATAAAAAAATTTATATATTTGATGCTAAATCTTTGAAGTACTTTTGTTACTTGCCTTATCACCTAATAATGATTCATTTTATAAATGTTTTGTGTACTTGATATGAACTTGTATTCCCAGTCATTAAAGATATAAATCTTTATATTGTATTTTGTATATGCTAAAGAGCATATATAAAGCTTGTTGGGCTGGGGATTTAGCTCAGTGATTCTGGTGCCTGCTTTACAAGTGCAAGGTCCTGAGTTCAGTCTTTGGTACCAAAAAAGAAAAGAAAAGAAAAAAAATGCTTGTTAATGGTGTTAAAATAAATAGATTTAATTTTCTTCACCTATTAATCTTTAAGAGCTGTGTTAAAAGCTTTCCATCATCCCATGGCAACTTCTATCTGCACTCACAATGACATTTGCCTTTTGTTCTTTTCACATTTTCAAAGTAATATTATTGGATATGTGCAAGTTTAAAGTTATTGTATACTTCTTGAGGCATATTTTTAGCACTATATGGTCATCTTGTCATGTCCATTGGTTATGATAAGTAAAGTTAACTGGAGTGAGAACACCTAGCCAATTAATAAAGCACATTTCTGGGTGTGACTAAGGGGTGTTTCTAGATATGATTGGTGTGAAGGCCTGCAAACCAAGGGAGGAAGATCCACCTGGTTTGTGGGTGTCATCAACCAATACGCTTATAGCATAAATACAATAAAAAAGGGGAAGAAGTAAGAAATATGCCCGATTTTGAAGAGCTCCTGTCTCCCTAAATAGGTTTGTCTTTATTGGCATTGCCTTTGGATGTTGGTGTCCAGTTTCTTCAGCTTTCTAATATAGACTCACACCACCAGTCCTCTGGTGAGCTTCCAAGTCTTTGACCTAGAACTAGTGCTATATTTTCCATCTCTCTCATTCTGAAGCTTCTTTAGCTGGATAACTACTGGATCCTTCAGCTCTCCAATCACAGAGGGTCATTGTGGAACCTTTCACTTCTTATCTTGTAAGCCTACCTTCAAGCCCCTTATATAATTTTCTACTGATTCAGATTCTCTAGAGAACCTTAGCCAAAATACTTGTTTATCTAATTTCTGTGTTATTAGTATGGCGACACTCTTTTTGCTTTAGTTACTATCTAGTATACATATTTCTATTCTTTTACTTTTAGTACTCCCTTTTGGGTGCCTCTCCTTTATACAAAATTTAGCATACGTGTTACGTATATTTCTTTCAGTTTTCCAAGTCAACAATCTTTGTTTTACACATAGAATTTTTAGGCCATGTGTAACAGTAATGGTTATTACTCCTTTTATATGCAATTTATCTTCTGATTTAGTGTTTTTATTTTTAATTTTTCATTAACTTTGTTTTTTGTTTTCTTTTTCTTTGTCTGTTTTGAATTAAGTTTATTTTTTACATATATTCTTTCCATTCCATTTCTTCCATTACTACTACTTTAGAAATTCTGTATTCTGTTTGTATTTTTGTGTGTCCATGTGCAAAACTTATATTCACAGCAACAAAATCTAAAGTTAGTAGTATTCTTGTTATCTCACCCACAACAATACTTAGGATTCTTGAATTCCAGTTGTTTCAATCCTCATTCATATGCCATTAATGGTCAGAATTTCAGACATATATTTTTGTATGCTTTGGCGGGGTACCAGGGCTCAATATACATTTTTATTTTTTAATTTAGGCCTTATTTCCTCTTGTAGCTCAGGTACTGTCATTGTTTTCTTCTTCATAAATTACATCAGTTAAAAAAAATGATAGTTATTTCAGGTTAAATCTTGCTCTTGAAAAGATATATTAAAAACTTAACCAGCTGTACCTCAGAATGTGTTTATTTACAAATAAAGCCATTGCAGATATAATTAATTAAAACAAGGCCATAATTCTTCAGAGTGACCTGTTAATCCAGTATGCCTGATGTTCTCATTAGGAAAGGAAATGCAGGGTCATAGAAATATAGGCCAGAATGCCATGCAAAGACAGAGTCAGAAATGGCAGTTCCGAAGCTGCAAGCATAGGGATAGTGAGGACTGCTGCAAACCTTCCAAAGCTAAGAAGGGACAAGGAGGGAGTCTCCCCCTGCATGTTTCCAAAGAAAGAGTCTTGTTAATGCCTTGTTTTTACATGTCTATCTTCCAAAAACTATAAGATATGACATATTTATTGATTTCTTCCACCCAGTCTGTTATTAGCTCCAATAATCTTAAGAAACTAATACAGTAGCCAGCTCTTTCAGTTATTGTATGTTGGAATGTTTCGTTTGGCGGGGGGGCTCATTCTGAAACCATAACCTTAATGAGTAGACAATTTTATTCACTATTTTCTCATTAAAGATGCAATTCTTTTGTCTTTTGACTTCCTCTGTTGATTAGTTTTTTTCTTTATTATTACGTTTATGGGAGCTTGTAATTTCTCTCTTTGTTCCTCTGTCTCTCTTTGTGTCTCTGTCTCTGTCTTTCTCTTTCTAGATATAGATAAGGATATATATATATATATATATATATATCTTTATCTACTCAGCTACAAATTTAATTCTTAACTTCATATTATTTCCTTAGTGGGTTTTATGTGTGCAAAAGTTAGAGAAATAAATAGGCTAGGTTCAAACAATGGTGAGTGAACCATTCTTGAATTTCCTTTTGGTCATGATACATTAATTTTTTTTTTTTGAGACAGGGTCTCACTATGTAGTTGAGACTGACCTGGAACTCACTATAGAGCCTATGGAGCCCAGGCTGGTCTCGAATTCACCTCCTGCCTCAGCCTCCAGAGTGCTGAGATTACAGGCTTGTGCCATCACGCCCAGCTGATACATTAATTTTTATGCATTATGGACTTTGGTTTTCTTACAGCTTAAACCTAAAATATTCCCCTAATTTTTGTTTTCTCAAAGGCTTTATCAGCAATGTTTAGAGGCGAAGTCTAGAGAAGTGATTGGATCACAAGGGCTGGATTGATCAGATAATTAATCTGTACATGATTAATAATTTGATGGCATTATCTGGAAGTAATGGAAAGTTGGCCTCATTGAATAAAGTCATAAAAGCATGACTTTGGGGAATAAATCTTGTCTGTGGCCCCTTTCTCTCTGTATCTCTCCTCTCCTCTCCTCTCCTCTCTCTTCTCCTCCTCCCATCCCCCCTCTTTCTCTTCTTTAGCCATGCTGAGGTAAGGACATTTCCTCTACCATCCCTTTCTACCATGATATTTCTGTCTCACCACCGACCTAATTGTGAGCCATAATAAAACTTTCCTCTTTAGTTTGTTATTCTAAACTATTTTGTAACTGTGACAGAGGGTTAACATGGCTTTGTTTGGACTACGTCTATATCTCTGTGTATCTATATATTTTTCTCTTTATTTTTTTAAATTTCGAAATGAAATATACTGACAATAAGAGGTCAGTGGCAATATTGTAAGATTTACATCAAGCATAATTCTATATTCATTGGATTTCTTTAGTGCAGATAACAATTACAAATATTTATTTTAGCTGGAATAAACCTGGTCTGAATGAAAGTAATCTATCTTGCATCATGAAATCTCTGATTCATTTGTGATATTTTTCTGCTGACCTATATAACTTCAAAATATGCTTAAATAATTTTATAAAGGGTATTTTAATGCTTGAAAAGGTGAAAGGAAATTATTTGCAGATTTAAACTAAAAGTGAAAACCACTTCCTATCATTATTGGCTCATACAGGTTTGCAGCCCTAAGTAATTAGCTGTTACATATTGCCTAAATCCCTTTTGATTTAGATATCAAATTAAAAAGGAATGAATGTGTTAACATGTATCTATACTATAGTCATTGTTGTGTGCTGCATTTCACTATGACTGATCGGAGATTTAAGCTCATTTCTAGAGGTTAATTATAAATTTTACACCTATAGCTAAAGTGTCAAAATCTGCCTTTTTCAGTCCTATAGAAAACAAATCTTTTCCCCAAGGGTACATTGGTCATCTTTGTCACTGCAAAGACTTCATTTATATCCACATCCTAAAAATAGTGTGAGGAAAGCAAAAAGTAGAATATTAAAGATGAACTTTTCATTTCTGTTCATCATTTCTGTCATCATTGGAGTAAGATTGCTTTGTTACAGAAAATTTGATGGCAACCTTGCAAGATGACTTGGTTCATAGAGAAAACATATAAGCAAATATAACCAACAAATATATAAAAATCTATTATTTTCAGGTTATGTAATTTTTTCTTTTCATTATAAGCTGTTAGGCAACAATAGAAAATAATAAGCAAGTTTAATATCCTTATGAGACAAGAACATTGTAGAGAAAGTTTGTAAAAGAAAAGAATGTATTCAGTAAACAAAAAATTAAAAGATAATACCAGTCACTAAAAGATAAATATCACATAATGTGACATATATAAAATCTTCATATATTGAACTCATAAAAGAAGATTGTAGAAAGATGTTTCCAGGGGATGGGGCTTTGGAGAGACAAGGGGGACATTGGTGAATAGACACAAAATTTCAGTGAGGCAAGAAAAATTACTTCAGGAGATCTATTGTATGAAAATGAATTTTATACTTGGAATTGCTAATGGGGTAGATTTTATGAATTTTTACAACAAAAATAATAAATATGTGAGATAGGGCTAGGGATGTAGCTCAGTGGCACTGCATTTGCCTGGCAAGGGCAAAGTGCTGAGTTTGATTCCTGGTATCAGAAAAGTAAATAAATAAATAAATAATAAAGACAGTCATATATTAAATCGCTTGATTTAGTTATTTCATAGTAAATGTATACATTAATACATATCTCAAAATATCATTTTTTGGTTCATGTATATTTTATTTTATTTTCTTTATTGGTACATTTTAGGTATGTGATACAGTTACATTCATCATTGAGATCTTGTACCTTTACATGACGTATCTTGGTTCTTATTTTTTTCTCTATTCCCCTGATCTCTCTTCACCCCCTCCACCCTTCCCTATTTATGAAGACTTTGTTTCCATTTTTTTCCTTTTCTGTTATTTTTTTCTGTTCCTTTTGTACCTTTCCCCTAACATTAATAACCTCTTCCCAAAAAAATTTTTAGCAATGCCAAAGAACTTAAATCTAAACAGTTTGTAAAGACTTATGATTAATGGGATAAAATAATTTTATTATTGACTGCATATCCCATGTTCCTCTATGGAACTTATCTTTTAAATCATATAGAAATTTTTTATCTATTATGTCTCTTTTTGTGAATTATAAAACATTTGCACTTTTTATTTGTTTTTTTGTTTGTTTGTTTGTTTGTTTTTTGTTTGTTTGTTTTTTGTTTTCTAAGACAGGGTCTTACTATATGGTTGAGATTGACCTGGAACTCACTATGTAGCCCAGGCTGGTCTTGAGTTCACAGTGATCCTCGTGCCTCAACCTCCCGAGTGCTGGGAATACAGGCATGCACCACCACACTCAGCTTTATTTGTACTTTTTAAATGTTTAGTTTTCATGGAAAAAACTCTAAAAGTGCTTATTTTACTTATATTTTTGGTGGAGTGTTTTTTGCAAATATTTCCTTAAGAATATGCATTTACTAAATAAGATATATAAGCTGATCCATTTCCAAGATAAAACCTATCTTAATTTACATAATTCCTATTATAAACATTATGACTATTTATTTTTATGTCTCAAAAAACAAATCAGTTACATTTTTATAAGTAACATACCTAGGTATGGAACTGGTAATGGTTCAATAGGAATTCTAATTGTGTTAAAATGAATCTATGTAAAAGACAAAAAGCCAACTACAGTACAGAAGTAAAAAAGATTAGTATATTTTTAATTAAAATGTTATTTAGAACCATAAATAATATCCATCCTTTATTAAAATATAATAATCTTTTTTGGTATCCTTGTTAAAACAACAATTATGATATGGCTAAGTACTTTTTTATATTTTCCCACATAAAGGTACTAAAAATTAAAGCAGTCTACTAGCTGTAAATGTAACATTTTATTAATTTTAAATATGCCAATTAATACTAAGAAAGTAAGAACATAATGTCAAACTGAATAAAACTTCAAAAATATAAACTTTGCTTTTAAAAGAATTACTTGTTTTAGTCCTTATTTCTATTTTCAGTTTCTCACACTAGAGAAACAAAAATGTACACTAGACACTGGGAAATGGAAAGAAAGTGTTCAAATGAGGAGAACAAGGGAGGGGAGAGGGGGAAAGTAAAGAAGGACAAGAAAAAAAGAAAATCAAGGGAAAAATGAAAACAAAGGTTTTCTACATAAGTAAGAGGAGAACAGGGAAAAGAAGAAGAAGCAAGGTATTATCATGTACTGGTACAAAATCTCTAAGATGAATGTTATCATCATGTATATATAAAATATACCAATACAAATAAAAGAAAAACAAAAATACATCATTTTTCACATTTCTAAGAGAATAGAACTTTAATAAGTGCTGATTCTTAGCCATTGCTTCACATTTTGGTCATAATTTTAGACAACACCTATGTTTTCCTTCTTCTTCAATCCAGCTTTCAGCTAATGAGTCCTTTGAAACATATGTACCTTTGAAACTCTGGGAAATGTTTCCACTACTGCCCCAACTAGTACTGTCTAACAACCCAGAGCAGCTATGGGTCAGAGCACATGCAGAGGGGTTTCTACGGCAGCCCGTGAGGCTGAGCTGTCTATGCTGAAACCTCCATGTGTCAGATATATAGTAGCCCTAGGCCATTCAGTGTTCTGTGCCTCACAATGTCCTTTCTGATAGGATGGTCTCTCCCCTCCCATAGGTCTCAAAGTAGTTCTTTCAGTAATAATTCCTAATGTGTGTGTGGGATGTGTGTGTGCGGGGGGGGGGGTAGACAGATGGGAAAAGGCGCAAAAAGAAGAGGAGGAGAAGGAGGAGGAGGAGGAGGAGACCAAAGAAGAAAAAAGAGAAAGAAATATTTTTGTCTCAAAAATTGGACATAAATTCTTAACTAAAGTCCCGAAACCAAATCTAAAGAGTAAAGATATGTCCACCCTGATAGCAGAATAAGCAAGGTTGTATGTTTTGTTCCCTGTGATGTATTCTATTAGGATGATTTATTTTCTTGAATTCCTATCAGTTAATCCTTTGTCACAATCACATTGCCATCCTTCCAGACATGTATGTGTTTTCTAAATGCTGAAAGTCCTGATTCATTAAATAGAAGCAATCCCAACAAAGAACAGTTTTGTGAGTCCACCTTCTTGTATCCTTTCTGAGCAATCACAAAACACCTTCAAAATTGATGTATAACATTGTGAATTTTAGGATTTTCCAGTGAAACATTGTGTATATGTGGACTGTTTTTTTTTTTTTTTTGGTGGTAGTGGGGATCAAACTCCGGTCCTTCCACTTGCGAGGCAGGCTCTGGAACCACTGACCATTTGTGAGAGAGAAGCATCAATGAGACTTAATTATAACAAATAGAAAAATCTGAAGCTCTTTTCTTTAAATAAGAAGTCATTAGAAATAAGATGATTGCACTTTCTAAAGAAGTCATTATATAACTGATTTAAGACTTAAGGTTCTAAGGTCATATAATCTGCTGTGTTGAGATTCCAGCTCTATTACTTACTTGTTCGGTAAAACCCTGGCAAGTTACTTATTTTTTCACTGATACCTGTTGATAATACGATTTCTTCCTCAGCAAGGAATGCTAACATTTTGATTCCAAGTCTGCATGGAATTGCCCAGCATAGTTGTGAATGAAATTACATATGAGGATATTCTCTTTTCATATGTACTTGTTCCCTCCTGAGAGAAGACGCAAAATATATGCCAATTTACTAGATAAATGTCCATTTGAGTTGATTATTTTTTAATGTCTGTGGCATGTTCTGATCCACTTTTCCTGCCATTAAGCACTCTTTTCACATATAGACATGTTGGGATTTTCTGAGAAATAAAAGTCATAGGGTGAGTGAGTATGGACTTTTCATATCAAAGATACATTGACTCAACTAAATTTAATTCTAAGCGATTTCAAAATTTTCTCTGAGTATGAAGAATTTTGATAGAAAGTTGAGCTTGCTCAATAGTTAGATCACTAGGAAGGTATTTATTAGATTCTGGCTTGAGTTTGACTTCACAAAGCTGAAACAATTGTTAGTCATTGAACCATTCTTGTTTGCATCGATTTGACTCCTTGAAATAATATAATATGTGGTAATGGCATCAGCTTCTTGAAGGCCTTCAAGAACTGCTAAGAGAGAAATTGTCACATTCTTGAGGGCACACTTATGATTAGAATTCCAATCATTCAATCCATCTACATATCCATAGCCACCGCTACACTGGGCCACTTCTTATTAATCCACACTCTCACATTCAATTTTCTGACCTGATTTAACTGAGTCCTGTACCATACCATAGCAAAGTACAAGCCAAGAGGCATAATTCTATTTCTATCTGAATTGCCCTAACATATCAGATGATTTAAATTCTTATAAGTACGCATTTATGCTTTTAACTACTTTCATACTTGCATTTCAAAAGTTAACTTTGAATATTAATATTTTGCATTTTAGAACATGCTATTTATCTTTACATTAATCTCAATGCTTCTTTTGTTAGCCTAATATCAACACAGATGATCTTAATATTATTGCATCCTGTATGCAATGTTTCATTAATTGAGATAATTTACTTTTTCTTTTTTTCTTTTTCTCATTGAGTTTATTGGTATATTTTAGGTATACAGTACAGTTACATTCATTATTGGGATCTTGTACCTTTATTTTTTTTCTTGTACCTTTACATGACAGGTCTTGGTTCTCATTTTTTCTCCTTGTCACTGCCCTCCCTTCACCCTCTCCTACCCTCCCCGTTTACAAACACTTTATTTCCATTTTTTCATTTTCTCATTTTTTTCTTTTTTCTTATTTCCTTTCCCCTACCCTTCCCAATTCCTGTACATCTTTAACCCTTTTCTTCCTATTTCACATTGTCAATTATATCATTAGGATCTTATGTACCATTATAGTTTTTCACACCAGAGAAATTATTAAGTAATTATGCATGTGTGGTTTTTTGTTTTGTTTTGTTTTGTTTTGTTTTTTACCAGGGAATGAACTCGGGTCTTTGTGCTTGCAAGGCAGTTGGCAGAACCTCTGAGCTAAATCCTCAGCCAGATAGTTTACTTTTTTAATGTGCCTAAATAACTTTATTCTAGCATTTTGCTAAGTTGCATGCTAGGAGATATAGAAATATTTTGACTAAATGACAGACTCTCAATTCCAAATATTTTGTGGAAATATTCAATTGTATTTCTCACATTAAGGATAAAACTTTTTATGTAAAATTTATTTGATACCATACCAATTCGAGCCTCAAATTTGGAATAATTGAAAATTGATAACAATGGGGAATGGAAGGCTTTCTGTGAGAAGCTTTGTTTCTCTTACTAATAATGTGCCAAAGTAAAATAAAAAAAAAACAAAACAAAAAAGTTTTCTTTTTCCTTTTAGGAATTTTATTCCTCATACTGGATCGTGAAAGAAAATAAAAGAATTTTGTTTTAGACTTTCAAAGAAGTGGCTACCTTAGAGCAATTATTTTCTCCTTACCTTTTCAAGCAGTACCTTCTCCCTGATATAAGTGGCATGTCTACTTTCCAAATAAAAAAAAAAAGTTGCAATGGGTTTGTTCTGCTCTTTCTCCTGATTCTACAGATGACTTTCAGAAGCACATGTCTACCTATTGGTTTTGATATCTCTCTCTTTTTTTTTTTTCAAATTGAGGGGCATACTTCCATAGAAGCAAAGCAGGGATTAATGAGACCTCACTAGTAAAGTGTTTCAAGCCTGAAGGTTAAAGTTCTTATACTCTAAGCACAATTATCTTTTTGAACCCAGAGCACCCATCCTACATTTGAAAAAATCAGCAGGTTCAGATTGATTTAAATTGGTGAGGTTATTTGAGGATGAATAATTTTCATTTTTTAATTCCTTGATGGTAAGGAAAGAAATAAAAAATTCCATTCCTTTAAGGATATAGGCCATCTATCTCAGTATAAATTAAATAGTTCCTATTACAAGTAAATGAGAGAGATTTGTATCACAACTGTTTTAAAGCTGGGTGATATTTTTATCAGGAAAAGTAGTAAACAGATCTTAAATTTCTTGCCCTTCATGAAGAACTGTGAAGTTGCTTTCATTTCTATTGGCATTTTAGTGAGAAAACTTCTTTGCTCTAACTGGAGGTCGCAATTTGTTTTGAATCTGAGCTGGAAATAAGATAACAAATATTGCCTAGGGCTTTATGGGATGCCTTTTATATGTGAATTAGATTAGACAGCCAGAAACTATTGCAAATCCTTTATTATTTTGTTTTTAAACCCTTAAAAAAGCAGTACATACAGGGAAAATATAAATACAAGAATAGCATCTTACCATAGGAGTTCCATATATTTTTTTCCTGTACTATTCAGTTTGTAAAGGGAATAAACAGAAAACTCCCACATCTATGAACCCCATTTTTTAAAATCACAGCCTTGTTCCATCATTTTTAAACAAGGTAGGCTGGAAGTATAAAACTCAATGTTATCAGACAAAAAAAAAAAGGGTTTTTTTATTTATTTTTTGCCTTTTCACTGAAAAAAAATTCATGTTAAATTATTCCTCTGCACCTGCCTAATGGGGCTGAAGTAATTCGATTGTCATATTGTTGTAGATTGTTGCTTTGTGTAATGTATCACCCCTGCTGTTCCATTAAAAAAATTCTATACTCTTCCATTATTCAGCAAGGCCTAATGATTATTCCAGCATTTGTACATGCTGCACTGTTATTTTGATTTTAATTGACTTCACTTTTTTAATTAAGTACATTGGTTTTAACACTGTTGTTGACAAGCTTGGTTTTGTCATTATCAGTATTTGCTTCTTTGTGTGTTCCATACCTATTGACATTTTATTTAGATTCATGTAAGTGATAAGAGTAATATACGCACTGAAGTTTGTCTTCAACTCTAACATGAATTCATGCCACATAGTTTTATAATGGTCTGAGGAGTACTTTAAAGGACCAATTATTTTAAAGGCATCTTTTAAAACTAAATTATTAAGTCTGGTTTGAAAATTAAAAACAAAGATTCAACTATTTTTTAGTTATGTAATAAACATATATGGCTATATAATGTCTCTTCAATGCGTTATAAAATTATGGTTTGTATATATTTAAAAATAATTTTTATTGAGATATTTTATTTTAGAGGATAACTGATTTATTTCTTTAACGTATTTAAAGATCTTTACAGGATTTACTACAAATCCAAATATTTATATGAAAGAATGTAACAAAAACCTTGTGAAGCCCACTGAAATGTCTCTTTTTGAGGGATACGGTCTCAGTAATTTATCCCAACATAAGATAATGAAGAAAGGGCCATAGAATCGAGCTTTAGAAATCATGCTAGAAATTGTTGAACTGCTGGAGAGAGAAAAAGTAATAGTAAATTTTTTAGTGAGAAAATGTTCTTAAAAACTATAAAAACGTTTCATTTTTCACACTTCTCTGAACACAAATCTAACATAAGTATGGCTCTTCAAGCAGCACTGATACACCCTTTTGTGAAGAAGGCTGACGTGAGAAATCTTATTTCCCCTTTAGCTTTTGTATTTTGGTAATGGACATGAATGAATGAATGAATGGCGAGGTGAATGAATAGCACACATGGGATCTGACTGCCATTTGGTCATCTGAGAGACAGAGGACAAAGACTTAGAAGTGAGCCCTTCTGCCCTTGATTGGTGCAGCTTCATCACGGCAGTTGTGTTTGTTGATGAGCCTGCAGCCTCTCCTTATGCCTTGGTGTGCCTGACCCAACTCTATTAACATAACTTCCAGTCCTAGTGACAGCATGAATAAAAGATGACTGGTGTGACCTCAGGAAGTGCCAAGATAGTATTGATGTAATGAGCCCAATATCCACTGTTTTATGCATTGCCATACAATAGCAATCTTAATAAAAGGTTAAACAGCATTATAATGTGTTTCCTTGATGTCTCTCTGACTTCCCTTTTTCATTCATTGTCACTTCTTTGGGGATGATCAACAATCAAAGTTTCTGTTTGTTTTGTTTTTGACATGTTGTCAGTCCTTAATTTTGCTGAGCTTAAAACAGGAAAACAAAAACATTGCTTTTAAAGTTTTCTCCACATCAGAAAATAATTTTTCATTTTCATGGTATTGATTTCTGTTTGGCAGCAGCTATCACTGTTTATAAGTCAGTTATTACTTTATACTACTAAACACCTCATTTTAATATTTAGATCTGTCTCTACCAGTTTACTTTCTTAGATTTGCACATTTTTCCCCATTGTGAAAATATTAAATATGATCTTATTACTGGAAGCCCATTGGTATTGCATTTTTCTCCCTTTCAACTTGTCTTATTTTAAAAACCTATTATATATGAAATTCTCAGATGCAGATTCTCTGATTATCTTGCTCCAAAATGCTCAAAGAAAAGACCTCAAATGCATGTAGGCAACTATCAAAGAATCCTCTATTTTGGGAGCTTTCTGACCAAAAGAACACTGCTCTGTTAAAGTTTTCATCACCTTTCTTTGTAAATAGGAAGTGTAATAAGCAAGAAGGAAAAGGAAGATAAGAATATAGCAAACACATATCTAAAATACATCACACCCTGCCAAGAGCATCTGTTACTATATTTTTCTTTAAAATCAAAAGAACAACTGGACTAATAATCACTCTTTTAATAACAAAGAAGAATGCTGTATTTTTATACTTCTTTTAGATACCAACAGCATTCTTATAATAATATTCTTTGTTTTTTTGTAAGGTGTTTCACATAGGTGATCTAGAAATATGACATGTTAACCCTGCATTTATGGATTTATACATCTTGGAGGTAGATTAAAGAAATCACTTAACAATGATGGCTAAAACATACCACGACCCCAAACTTCAGATTTGCTGCATGAAACATCTGTTGTGTCATTTTGAATTTGAAAAGGGGCACAAATTTTTAAATATCTATAAATGTTGCTTTGGTCAAATCATGTCTTGTTGGGGCATTGTATATCTAATAAAACCAAAAGTAATTTGATGTGAACTGATGTCACAATATGCTAGTAGGCACTACTGTCAAGAGATGTGAAAGGGTAGTTTATGTGTATCAAGATGCAGAATTAATTAGAGCACATTTACTGAGGCTTTGTCTTAGGAAAAAATAGTCCACCCTCATTTCTACAGCCTAGTAGGGTACTTTAATAATGAGAGGATAATGTAGCATTATATGTAGTAAAGACTGAGACTGATTTATATTTTAAGAAAATTCTAACAATTTTGCTTGATTTGTCTCCTTTTGTTCTAATAGTGGCTCCTCCTTCTAATGATAGTTGATGAAATTTACTACATAGTGAAAGGCTGTAGAAAAATGGAGAGCCTCGTAAGCACAATAAAGGTGGCCTTGGCTGTTGAAGAAAGTGGAGACCAGGCAGATTCTACAGTGAATACTGTGATGCGGTATATTATACCGTTTTGAGAGAGGTACATGATGAGGACTGAAGGGATATAAATGCAGTCCTACAATACTCAACCTTGAGATTGCCAAGAAAAAAAAGTCACTGGTTATTCAAAAAATTGAGGCAGATGTCAGATACAAGCAGCTGTGGCCTGAGAAATTCAACAGAATTCCAATATTCAAACTGCTTTTCTGGATATAAACTGCTTGATAGCACAGTGTCAGATCTGATCTAGGCTCCCAGTGAACCATCTACCTGACAGGAAAGTAAAACACTGACCCTGTCTATGCCGGTAGGCATCGGTATCCTTTGGTTGGAGAAAGCACTCTGCTGAGATGTTTTCCAGCCAACTTGTTAGGAAAATATTATAGTTATTAGCCCAGTCATAAGAATGCTAAACATGAGAATAAAAAAAAGTTAAATATGTGCTGGCCTTTTTGTTTCAGGACTATTTGAAAGGAGAACAAACCTTCATCCTAACTTTAAGTACCTAATACATAATGGGATATTCTTTGTAGAAATTGAGATCAGGTGAAACTATTGGGAAAATTGCATTTGCAACATTTTCAAGAAAGAGTATGACCTATCTATGATGACCTCGTGAATATAATAAAAATATGCTATAAGTTACCAAGCAAATTATTAGATAAACTGCGAGCTTCAAAAAGTCAGCATCACAAATGCAGAAATAATTCTCTGGAGAATTAGAGAACACGCTTTTTATTTTATTCAGTATTATGTTGGATAAAATAAACATATGTAGATGCTGAAAGGTTACTCACAAATAGGTCAGCTTGAGGCGGAAGTCTTTCATAATTTAAGATATATCAGCCTTGGCAGTAACTGAGAATAAGAGCAAGTAATCAAAAGTGACCCAACCCATGACACCAGAGTTTCCAGATGGCATAGAAGAACGTCCATAATTTATGATCGCTGATGCAGTAAATAAATCTAAAACAATAGGCGTGGATGGGAAAGCAGTCACAGCTGACCAAAAGAGCAGTTGTAATGCAACCCACAGAAAGCTTCATGCCAGAAGTAATTGACATAGTAGTCAAATCAATTTCCTAGGGTGCAGACATTCAAGCACTCAATCTGATTCTGTATGCTGTGCAACGTTTGGATTATACAGCTGCCTCTAATTCAGATAGCCTTAGCTCAATGTGAATCCAACTCAAGGAACTGTCTAGAAGTGAACAGTAATTATGTGGCCTTTCTTTCTGTAGGTTTACTGTTTTATGGTCAAGTTACTCTCTTTTGGAATTTATACATTGCATATTAACTGTTTAAAATTTAACTAATATAGTTTTCTCTTTATGAGTCAACTAACTTAATGATATGAATGAAATCCATGATTTTTCTTCCCAGGGCTCCGGTGGAATACTGTGTCAGGGCAAGAAAAGACCATGCACAGCATGGTGTTCCTTGACAATGGAAAGAAAGTAACTATGGCATCAGCCATTGATTGCAAATGTGTCATACCCAAGCAGAAGAGGATTAATGAAATAATTAATGCTTTTGCATAGCTCAGTTCAATGTACTTATTTGAAGATAAGATTAAATTATCTTTTGGTGCAGACACTTTCCGTGGTAGTGGTTTTCATTCACTCATCCAGTGTGAGCAGTGTCTGCAGCACAATAGATACTTGATCAGACACAGAGGTGTGGAGATAAGATACAAAGGCTCAGCCCTCAAAGGACTCCTACCTTAAGGGCCTGATGAGAAGGGTAAAAACTCATGTGAGAACTACAGAGAAAGTTCAAAGAGCAGCAACATGGCCTAATCCAGCCATGGTTAGGGTAGGATTTAGAGAACATTGCAGGAAGGATTTTTGAGATGCCGACAGTGTCATTGAGATTTTAAGAATGACAAAATGTTTTCGATGCTGAAAGAGAATTGATCATTGGAAAGACATGGTATTTTCAGACAGTCATCTTATCTTTCTTGCAGTTGAGGCATAGGATTTGTCAGCAGAGACAATGGAAAAATTTGAGAAGAGAAAACAGCCCATATGCCCATCAGTTGGAGATTGGATAAAGAAGATGTGGTTTTTCTATAAAGTGGAATACTACTCAGCCATAAAGAACGAGAAATTAGATTCATTCATAGGAAAATGGATACATATTGAAGACATACTCCTAAATGAAGTAAATAAGTCACACATGTGTGAATACCAAATAGTTTCTCTGGTGTGAATAACTGTAATAGTACATAAGATCTTAATGAGATAACTGACTGTGAAATGGGAAGAAAAGGGCTAAAAGTATAAGGAAAGTAGGAAGGGTAGGGGAAAGCTAATGAAGGAAAAGAAAAAAATATGAAAAAATAGAAATAAAGTGTGTGTAAATGGGGAGGGGAGGACAGAGTGAAGGGAGGGCAGGGACAAGGGGAAAATGAGAACCAAGACCTGTCATGTAAAGGTACAAGATCCCAATAATGAATGTAACTGTACTGTATACTTAAAAAGTACCAATAAACTCAGTAAAAGAAAAAAAAGTAAGTTTGGATCCAATGGTAAAAAACACAAGGTGAAAAATAATATAGAGAGTACAGAACACTGACATTCGCTACTTTTAATTTGACATTTACAGCAGCCTATGGGATCATGATTGTCTCTGTTTTAAAATGAGCAAGATTTATGAGAGATTTTTTTCATTTACCCAAAATCACAAAGTTGGGATTTAAACCAAGTTCTGCCCCGTTTAAAGGCCACAGTCTAGAGACAGCCTTGCTTGACTTCTCAGTAAAGGTGTTCTAATGGTACCATGTTTGGCCATATACGAAAAATTTCAAACTTTCAGAAAAATAAAAGATAGGGTGATGTTTCTGACCCAATCATCAAAGAAAGAGAAGGTGAAGCATAAGTGGCATAGAAAATGAAAGAAAAGAAGAAAGAGTAAAATAACATATATTAACTTCGAAATACTATAACGGTGGAGCAAGTTGGCTAGAACATTGTGGTGAATGTGAGAAAAGGAAATTCCATGGGTACTGAGAGTCCACAGAATATCTATTTCTGTAAGAGATCTTTGTGAAAATAGATCGGAAGATGAAAAATAACATCATTAATGAGCTATTTATTTGATATTAATTTAACATACTACCTTTAGCAATAAGGGAGGTTGAAGAGTCAGGAAAAAGACATAGCAAGTTGACTGTGGATACAAACTGCTAGAACCACCACAGCAAGCACAGAGATGGAAACAATGAATCAAGATGTCCCTAAAGACGATAGTGGTGAGGTAAAAGGAACAAGGACAAATGTGGGCATCCAGAAAGAATTCTGAAAAGGAAATGAAGGTGAATACAGAGGAAATAGCATATCTCACAAAAGTTAAAAGATAAAAATAGAGAGGAGTAAGCAGATAAATTGAGAAGAAATTTAAAGGGAAAAAAAGCAATTAAAGAATTAAATTTGGACTTCAAAAATAAAATATATATTGTAATGTTTGTAAAATTATACTTAAAGTTGTAAGAAAATTAATGAAAAAGAATAACCAAAAAAGAAAAATGCATCTATTTCACTAAATGTTTATATTTTGATATATTTCCTTCTAATCATTTTTCTCTATACATTTTTACACAATTGCAATCATAATATGTGGAATTCTAGACATTTTTTGAATATTTTCAATGATATATAATCACCATTTACAAATATTTCCTTTCAAGCATAACTTACCAGTATTGAAAAATAGCTGTTATTTATCTTTGAAAATAAACATGTAATTAATGGATAATTTCTAAATGTAATTATATTTGCCTAAATTATATTTTAATGTCAGGTTTTTATGGCTGCAGAGAAACAAAGTTAACCCTCAAAATTAAAAAAAATCAAAAATTTAAACAAATGATGATTGAATTATGAACTGTGTATATAAATGTTTTCTATTTTGTCCAGTAATTCAAAGAAGGAAGGAAATCTGTTTTTGCTGCTCTCCTTTAATTTTCTGAAAACAACATAGAACCATTCTGGAACCCATGGTCACGTCATTCACAGAAATGAGTTATATTTGTCATCAAGCCATATAGCAGAAGAAAACAACGTTCTAGGGAGAATGCATGGACTTCACTTTGTTAATATAGAAACACACAAGTCAGACAGTGCTGCTTTGCATCTGAGATCACGAAAGCTCTCTGGCATATCTCAGTAACTATCAGAGTCTGATACAGGGACACCATAGTTGAACAGGAATTTGTAACTCTATTGTTTATGCACTCAAGTCAGTTTTGTCAATTTCTGATTTATTTATTAATTTATTTTTGGTTTTTTGAGACACAGTCTGAAAAAATGTAGTTGAGACTGACCTGGAATTCATGATGTAGCCCAGGCTGGTCTCGAACTCACAGCGATCCTCCTGCCTCAGTCTCCTGAGTGCTGGGATTATAGGCATGCACCATGAAGCCTGACTTAATTTATGTTTATCACAATTAAAATAAAACATTGTTAAATCTAACTAAATATTATCTTTCACTCTCTATATCACTTAAATCATTATTTCAAATAAAATTTTAATGCAAAATGTCACATATTTCTTAATGCAGCATAAATAAAGTAATTTATCAAAGGAGAGAATTGACAACACCGGCACTTTTTACAAGTGAAGTAGAAATTATTTCCTGAAATTTCCAAGGGTCACAACTTGGTGAAATAATAATCCTTTCAGTTTCTGTTTGAAACACACCATGAAGAATAGAGTTAAATTATGACAGTAATATATTTGGGGAAATAATTAGTAGAAAAGAAATATGAAATTACTTGCCTATTTGAATTATTAGATTCTAGGTTTCAGATCAAGAGATTCATTTTTCTAAATTTATCTGGTTCTCAGTAGAATTTCATTGACAAGTGACTCATGATGATCATTATACACACGTGTAAATACTGAATAGTCTCTCTGGTGTGAAAAACTGAAAATTTAAACAAGGATCAAAATGTATAATGGATAATTTGAAATAGGAAGAAAAGGCCCAAAGGGGAAGCAGAATTAGGAGAAGGGAAAGGGAAGAAGGAATAAATATGAGAAGAGGAATAAATGGAAACAAAGTCTTTGTAAATAGGGAAAGGTGGAGGGATTGAAGGGAGGGCAGGGGAATGGGGAAAAAATAAGAACCAAAATATATAATGTAAAGGTACAAATTTCCAATGATGAATGTCATCATATTGTATACCTAAAATGTACTAATAAACTTAATGAATAAAAATAAATTAAATAAATAAATAAAACAAAATTGTTCCTGTTTTTTACCAGCCTTTAAAAGAAGTGAACAAAATAAACAGGCCTCTTCCTTATGGGGGCTTTTATACAAGTACACACATATATATATACACATACATATAATATATGTACACACATGCATATAAATATATGAATACATATATATGCATATATATTTGTCATATATATATAATATGTCAAAAAACACCCCAAATAATAAAATTTGTCTCATGTCCTAAGAAAATATGTGAGTCACTGAATACTTAAAAAGTACCATTAAATTCAATGAGGAAAAAAAGGAAGCATATGAGTGACAAAGTATACAAACACATACACACATACATTTATAATAATTTGGCTGGGTTGCTTATAAAAGTGTGAGGACTGCTGATATTCAAAATTTTATGTGAGAAAAAATGCATAATAGATAAAATCCTTACACCTAATAATAGTCTGACCCTTGAAATTACACATGTAATTGTCCTAATTGTATTTTTGATATTTTAAAACACTGGCATATCTTTGAAGACGGGGTTTCTTTTTGACTTACAATGTTCTCTACAATATTTTGTAATTTTCCTTTGCTCTCTTTCTCAATTTCAATATAATTATTCAACCAAAGAGCACACTTTGAAAATAATACATTACCATAAAAAGATGTTTAAAATATCATGGTGTTAATTTTGATTCATATTGCTTATTTCACTCAAGTGAATTACTTAAATTCTAAAGTCATTAGAGTAATGTAACATCTTTAATGTAAATAAGTAAAACTTAATAATTAACCTCAGAATTTTTCAGCACTGATATGTAACCAAAATGAATAGGTGTTAATGATAAAAATATTCTAATGGTCAAAATGCATGAAGGTTTTTCATTTCCTTAAATCAAGAAAGGTATCAATTATAGGTATTTTTAAAATTTTTCAAAAAGGGAAACTTCTAAATAACTTTTATGATTGATGGTCATGATAGTGCTTCTTTCAAAAGTCACACTGTGAATGTGACAGCACTCTAGAATGCATGAAAATGTCAAGCTAACTTCCTAGGTGTAGAGAGGATAAGATTTCCTATGATCTGGAAACTTCCATGCAGAATTTCTTGAGCAGGGAACTTATGTAAGTACAATTCTTCATTTTCTAAATTAAAGCAGTTTACTTGCGTGTTCCTAGTATTCTAAATTTGTTCCTCTTCCCCTTCACCTTTTTTCATTCCCATTCTCTTGTGTACTTCGCTGTTTTCACATTGTTTTGAGAGCATTTTCTGTGTCGTTTATTTGTTCCCTGTGGGTCTTTATCGACAGCATTTCCTAGACCCAAGTAGGCTTTTACAGGGTGTATTCTGCTGGGCCTCCAGCAACACCATTTGTAAAGAACTCAATTGGGTTATGATTGGTTCCTTCATGAGTAGATATAGAAGAGCTCCCTGAAGGTCTCCTATCAAGGACCCAGAGGGCTGGATAGGAAGAAAAATTTTGATTCTTAGATAGGATTTCAACAGCCCCAATAGGTAGCACATTATGACAAGATGGGCCATATGAATTACACATTCTTAAAAAAAAAGGTTTTCTCTTTTAATGTGATGGTCAGAAAAAAACAAATATTATGTAGAATGCAAATATGTGGGGCCAGAAAACTAAAATGAAATGAAAATCCCAGTCCAAAAAGAAAATCCCAGTGTCGTTTACGACTGACTGGAGGAGCCACATGTCAGGCTATACTTGAAGAACTTGTTTCTCTAAAGAACAATGTCAAATGTTATCTTGTGGTGAGTCTCATAAGAGGAAGCATATAAAAATGCAATTCTGAAATTCCTTAAAACTGACTGTAAAAGTGCAATTAAGTTTTAGCTCAAAAGACATGGATTGGATTTTAGTCCTCAGCACGGGCTTCATGGAGCTGTTTCAAGCATCGTGCCTCTCAGTGTGGCAGGATATTAAATTGAGTCAGTGTATGAAATCTCTCCAGAAAATAGCTGGGTGAAAGGATGCAATTTTGTTTTGCCAAATAATTACTTGGAGCCATGAAAATAAGCACTAGCCATGAGTCTGAATAAAACCAATGTGATACTAATCGGAACATTCCATGAGGTAATTTTATATGCTTAAGCAATTCTTTCAGTTTTTGCTGGCTTTATCTTCCAGAGACTCTGTTGGGTCTCCCACTGGCAGATACCGTGAACTATAAAAATTTTAGGGCCGATTGATTCAGGAAGACAATACAAGAAGATAAATACGATTATATGAAAATATAGAAACCCATAATGTTGCCCTGGGAGTGTAAGGTCCAAGAGTAGAGAGGTCTTAATATTTGTTGCAGTTATTTGACTAGTCCCCAAATTAATATCCAGTGGGTAAGTGTACATTTCTTTATGTTTCATTCTACTCTAAAGCCAAAAAAAAAAAAAAAATCACATTGATAAATTCCATGATGTTTTTAAATGTATATAGTTAATAAAAAGAAATCCAGGATAACTTTGATTGATTTAGTAATTTTCTTAGCTTTTCTTTAAGGTCAAATTAATTTAGATCCTTTGATGAACACATCTTTCTTTTATCCAATACTTGGAGCTTCCAGTATGCTCTTAGCACAGGATCAGAGTTTTGACCACAGAACACAGAATGGCTGAGAGTCCCTCTTACTTTAGGCTTGAGGACTACCGAACTAGCCCACAGAACAGAACACGCCCTTCTAAATTAGAGGTAATATGTGTTGCATCTGATCCTGATGAATTTCACATCTATAATTTCCCCTTCAAAGATGACAGTTATAATCAAGGTCATGACATTTCTTTCCAGCCACACAATTGATTCCTCCCTTTTGATTTGTTTTAAAAATGCAGAACAGGCATTCAGGGGCTAAATATCAATACCGTGAAAAATGGAAAGATGTCAGGAAGGACCATTTGCAGCCAACCATGTGTCTGGCCTAAGAGCTGGTTACACAGCTCAGCAAATACATGGCGTGCACTTGTCTAGAGGAAGATGGACTGCAAGTAAATTATTAAGCTTTTCCTACTGGCGGATGGGACATTTTCACATAGACTGCAATTCGTGTCATCACATACAGGAAAAGGATAAAAAGGCATACAACAGCTTGAAAAAAATGATAATGACTAGTATATCCTTATTATAACCACTTCTTTTCACATTAGGAAAATGTCAAACAGCAATTTCTACAATAATCCTATAGAAACCTTTACAGATCTCTACAGTCACAAAAGAATAAACAAAACAAAACCCAATACCCCCGTCATCACTACACAACAAAAACAAAATTCCCACTGCTTAGAAAATAAGAATTTTGGGCCAAGGATTTAGCTCAGTGATTCCACAGACTTCCTTGCAAGTGCAAGGACCCAAGTTCAATCCCCAGCACACAAAAAAAGAAGAATTTAATTTTAATTCACTGTATGGCTTAATCAGATCACATTTTAAGAGGCATGAGTAAGTTGGAACATATATTTGGCTAGAAGGTAAACCACGGAGACTTATTTTCTTACTATTCTATACTAAGAACACCTGAATGGCTCGTTACTCGCATGAACAAATCTATATTTCCTCAGACTCAGAAGTTTGTTTCCTGTGTCTATGTTACAAGAAAATATTATCTGAGGCAATCATTGATTAGCAAACAGAAAAAATGAGGATAGAAATGAGTCCGAAGCAAACAATTATTTTCTTATTAGGAATAATACAGTGGAAACTGTCAAGTGTGAAGAGATCGGCTCAAAGCCACCCCCCAAAAAAAAAGAAAAGAAAGAAAGAAAATAAAAAAGGAAGGAAAACCACTCAGTATACTTAATGAAAAAATAGTGCCAGGAATTGCAAATGGCAAATAATAAAGAAAATGTATTGGAGCCCATCCTTTTGATGAATAGCAGGGAAAGACCTTAGGGATTTGTGAGTCTAAGTTTCCACTCAAAGCAAGTCCACTGAGTAGGATTGATGTCCCACACCTACACTCACTTCTTTTGCAAGTGAATGTATGGTGAGAAAATGCCTTTATGGACTACCTGACCCACAATAGTTATCCAATAAATCTTACTTGACACTGCATATGCAAGAAGAATTCAGAAGGTTTTGTTTCATTTTCTAAAATTCTTGCTTATGGACAAAATCCTGCTTCTGATTTGAATAGTATAATTATACAAAATAATGTTTGGTGTTGAATTTAGCATTGCAAGGGATAAGAAGAGGTACTTTGTGTCCCTTGCCAGGTATGTCTAGAAATATCGAGATGAGGTCTACACTGACTAAATTTCTCATCCTGAATTCTCTGTAGCCACTCACTGGTTAGGCAAATGTATTAAAGCAAGTGACAAAAGATTATGGCTAGAGAACTGTCCGACCTCACTAACATCCACTTCTGCATTTATTTGGGGAATATGTAAAAAGGATATGACATCTTAGCACTGTATCACAGGCATATATCTTCATGGCCCTAGAGGAGAGGTCCATTTCATCCTTGCTCAGTAGCTCAACCAAAAGCTGGCTCAGTGTGACCTAGGCACGTGGAAGCACTGGTGAAATAGAGGCTGTGTGCTCTGAAAGCCTCGTGGGCCAGGGCTTCACACAGAGTCCTTGCCCCTTTGCTAGTCAAGTCTCTCTCCTGGAACCCTTGTGGGCATACAGTGGTCCAGATCCACCTATCTTAAACATGCTCTGTACATCAATCACACTAAGGCAACCTGACAAGGTTTGCTTCTCAGCTAATATTTTTGTACATGTGGTGTGTGTGTGTGTGTGTGTGTGTGTGTGTGTGTGTGTGTACATCTGTGCCTGTGTGTCTGTGTGTGTCTAATCCCCTTTGGAACAGAAATTGCATAACAATATTTGCAAAAACCTAGCTGACTGGGCTGGAGATTTAGCTTAGTGGCTCTGCTGCCTTCCTCGAAAGCTCAAGGTCTGGAGTTCAATCCCTGGTACAAAAAATCAAAACAAACAAAAAAAAAATTAGCTGACTACTGACATGTTTTCCTCAGAAGCTTCAGGATCACTATATATAGCCCAGATGCTCAGTCCCAGTCCTGCATCCAACTAATCCATGGGCTCTTTCACTACAGTTTCCCAAGATTTTGAATCTAGTGGTTTTACTCTATAACAAGCAATGATGTGTTTATGTGTTTATGTGTGTTTTACTCTATTATTTCAATGAAAAACTATGGATCACTTTTATATTCTTCTAATTGTCTTAAAGGTATTAATTCTCTTATTCTCTACATCAACATTATGGGGTACGAAGTGTTATTATTCCCATTTAAATATCAGGAAGTAACAGAGTCCAGACTGTACCAAGTGGGCTGTTCCTTTACTTCTAGTATAGGAAGTCTCTATATATACTACCCTGCTCTCTATGATACCTTCTTTTTAAAAAAAAGATGATAGATAAAAAATAGGTTCATAAATAGAACATTCTCATGGAATAATACGTAAAATGTACAAAATATTTTGTAAAAGTCATCTTTATATTTCCCTGTTTCCTAGCCTTCAAATGCTTTCTTTGGAAGGAATTTGTATACTTGAATATGTTTGTAGAATTATTTTATGCAAATATGAGTCAATATAGCATATATATATTTTTCTCTTTTTGAACATAAAGTTTGGCTAACTACATCATTTATCTTGGATCTTTTTCCAATTACATTTGTAGTTATTTTATGTCAGTTTATAAAAACACTGCTTCTTTTTAAATTGTTTGAATATTTTTCTCTTATATAAGTATAACAAATTTGTTTGACCAATCTTCAATTAAATTATGCAGTTAAATTGTTTCAAATCATTTACCATGCATAATGTCTTACATGGCAGGTTACACATCTGTGAATTTTCAGTTAAATATATTTCTATAAATAGAATTGTCTCTATTTTTAATTTTTAGACCAAATTGTCTTTCACAGGGGGTTGTACTAATTTACATTCCCAGAAGCAGTGTGTAAGTGGTTTTCCCATGCCCTTGCCAAAACTGTGCATCCTCAAACCCTGCTAATGGACATTTAGGCCTGTGCTAATTTAGTAGGTATCTTGAAGTTTTAATCAGTGGTCTCATTTAATTAGGATAAGTATTTTCTTCTTTCCTAAGAATTGTCTTATTCATATCTTTTTTCCTTTGTATAGTCAGGCTCTTATTTATGAATTTATAGAAATATTCTCCATGTTAAAGTGCTAGCTCTCCAATACAGTCTGAATTGCAATTATTCTTTCTCAGATTGACATGTATCTTTTGACTTTTGTTTAAATGATGAAGGGATTATTTGAATGTAGTTGATTGAGCCAGTCATGTGCTTTGGTGACTTCAAAGATTTATTCTAGACTTAGAAAAGCCTTAGCTTTCTTGAAATTAAAAAATAAAATTCTATTTTTTCCTAAGAATTTATGTCTGCATTTTTATTTTTACATTTATATCCTTAACCCATCTGGAATTTATTTCTAAATAAAAAGTAGAGTTAAGATCCATATTTTGCATGCAGTTCTTTCCCCAAACAGACATCCTGCTTGATTGCTATTCCACTATTAAGAAAATAATAATACTTCTCTATTTTGAAATATTAACTATATTGTAAAATTTTTATGTGTAGGTTCACTGCTGTATTTTCTATTCTTTTCCATTGGTTTGAACATTTATGTGCCAGTGCAAATCAATTTTAGTTGTTACTCCTTTATACTGATTTTGAATCTAATAAACCAATTCACATCTCACTAAACAATCTTTTAATTATTATTGCTAGTTCACTATTCTATAAGAATTTAACAATTAGATTGCTTAGCTGGGAATGGTGGTACATGCCTATAATCCCAGCACTTGACACAGGGCAGAAGGATGGCCATGAGTTCAAGGGCAGCCTGGGCTACACAGTGAATTCATGGCCAGCCTGAACTATGAGACCCTATCTTAAAACAAAGAAAGAACTAGATTTCCTAATTTAAAAATATACCATGATTTTAGTAGCCACATTAACTTTAAATATTAACTTATGCAAGATTGATATTTATATGTTCATGTAAGTATGATGTGCAATGGTGATTATTACAAAAATAATGTAATTTTCCATTTTAATCTCCTTTTAAGCCTGATGGTAATGTTTCACAGATTTGTTTCTTAAAAGACCTTTAGTATTTCTTTTTACATTCTGTCCAGTTTCACATATATAAATACCACTGAAATTATAGACTTTTCTTCAATCTTTGAAGTGGTTTTTTAATGTATGAATGTCGTTTTCTATATTAATTTATTTTAAACTCATTTCTTGGTGTCTAGTAATGAATAATTTATATTTTGCTTGTCATCATTTCCTCCTTGAGCATTTATATCTCTGCTTCAGTTATAAATATACTCTATTAAAATGTTTAATTTCTGAAAATGTATTTGATCACCATTTTCATATATTTTGTAGCAAGATTTTCTTTTAAAATATTCTGCATTTGTCATTTGTTTTTCTGTCCTTGCTTCTAGCTCTGTGTGTGTGTTTATTCTATTTACAAATTCTAAACTTTTTAAAGTACTCTTACTTGTTGAGGAATAGAATGTATTCCTTAACAAATATATTTAGAAGTTTGTGTCAGATAATAGTCAATGTCCTACAGCAGAGAATGACGGTACAATTTTTTTAACCCTCCAGTTTGATTTACCCTAACCCCAAGTTTGACCTGAGTAGGCTGTTAAGAGTGTGGAGATTCCTCTGTGTCTTATCTAGGTGACTGTTAATTTTTCATAAGACAAAACGAAGATTATATAGGTCATCTTTTCCTTTCAGAATGTTGTATCTGGTTTTACAGAGCACTCTAGGTAAATAAAACATCCAGCTTTTTTAATGACTGACTGTTATGATAATTTTCTCAATGTATGCTCTCAACACAGCGTTTAATTTTCACTATGTTTTGAGTTCTTATTCTGATTTTACATTTCATACTTTTGGCTGTCTCCTAGTTTGTGTGAAGATCAAAAGTGCATTTCTGTGTCACATTTTGTATGTTATTCTCTACTATTTCCTGTTAGAAGAGGATAACACTAAATTACTCCACCCTACATAAAATCTTCTTAAGAATTTAAAAGTTTAGGTAATTTTTTGAAGTGACATTAATAGCAAAACAATACCAGTATGGACTATTGATGGATTAATAGTGGTATTTTATATGAGAGACATTTAATTTATTGAATATATTATCAGATTGAAATATCTATTTATAAAATAAGATTTTATTTGATGATTTTTATTTGTGATTTTATTTGTGCATATAATTTTTACTCATTAAACAAATAGTAAAAACAAAGTTCCAAGTACTAACTGCTACACAAGAAAAACAGAAATTATTAGTGTATTACTACTCTTCATAAAGTACTTACAGCCTATTGGGAAGAGAGATAAAAACTTATGCAAAATTATAAAGAGGGTCATCAGACTCAATTTGTAGAAAAGCAAAACTTCCTAAAAGAAGGGAAAGTGGAATTGAGTCTTGAGTAATGAATAACAGATAAGCATACAAAGAATTAAGAGAAACGGTTTCTCTTTGAAAATCTTCTGTTTGCTTCATAATTCATATTTTATATTTTAAATAAATATCTCTGAAACATATTTTCTTTCTTCCTTTTTTTCTTTCCTTTCTGAAATACTAAGGATTAAACCCAAGGGATTTGCACTGAGCAAAGGCTCCTCAGCCTGTTTAAATATTTTTAAAATTTATTTTGAGACAAGTCTTGCTAAGTTGCTAAATTGTCCAGGCTGGGCTCAAAGTTGTAATCCTCCTGCCTCAGAATCCCAAAGTGACCAGATTGTGGCATATACCACCACAGCTGGGTATTTTATTTTGAATTTAGAAAATTCTCATTATAGAAATGTTTCCCTTTCTCTTTGGACCCAAATAAAATTTGTTATTATAATAATAGCAATTGTTAATTATTATTTACAATTTTATTATTATGAGTTTAGCTAATTTCTGTAGCCCTTTATTGAGAAGTCATTATGTGCTTGACAACATGCATGCTTTTGTGGAGAATACAAAGATGACAGGATAACAAGAGTTGGTACCAAAAGGTTACCTTTTTCATATATCGAATAAATAAAAGAAATTATTGTCTATTCCAGTCAATGATAAATTCTAATTCATCTGTTCCTGCTGCATATTTTATCATATTTATTGTTTGAATAATTTATGTAAATATTTCTTATATCACATAATTTATTTTGTATATGTAAAGGCATTTAATAAGAATATTAATGTGCATTTCTTTATGCTCTTTACCCATGACTTAATTTGGTTATGATACTTTATTTTCCAAACCTATGAAATACAGGGAAATACTTGATGTTCATTTTTATGTGTATATTCTTTTTTATCTATGGAAAACTAAGAAATTATTTAATCTGGTTAGATAATGATATTTTAAACCTCTCATTTATTCTTGACTTTTTGAATTTTTCAGGAAAATCCAGGCTAATTATGTCATCATGAGAAATTTCTGTTGTTGCTTATATTTAGAATATAAAATTATAGAGAATAATATTTTACTATTATTCTCCCCTTCTAATCAAAATGCATTATTTTTCATATATACTTTTGATATGTGCTAAAATTAAAATACAAAATAGACTAGAGAAAACACATTAGCATTGGAATCTGACTTTTTATTTTAAATTTAAATGGCTCTTTGGGAGACTAAAATTGATACCTCTCTGCCTGGTATGTGGATGTGAGCCAAGTTTTGTCTTTAAATGTTTGCCAGAGCAGAGTGTGGCTGTCACATGCATGTAATCTCAGCATTCAGGAGGCTGAAGTAAGAGGACTGCATTGAATTTGAAGCCAGCTTGGGATACATAAAAAGTTCAAGGACAGCCTGAAATGCATAGTGAGACTGTGTCTCACAAAACCAATAAATGAATAAATGTTTATTTACATATTGCAGTAGTTTGGAGAAAACAGCAATACAGTCCCCACTGAATGGAAGAGCTACCTTGGACCCACATTGATCTCAGGTCTCAAACATGAAATAGTCCACCCAAACTACTCTAATGAGTTAGGATGATGCAATGGAAGTCTGAAGAGAAAAAAAGGCACAGAATAGAAAAAAAATCATTTTGACCCAAATATATACTCTAGTTGTCTATAGACTATCTAAAAATGTCTAGTTTCTCAGGGAGTAGATAAGATAAAAATGGTTTATCTTAGTTGTAAAATTCTGAGGTTAAAACAGCTAATTGATATTGCAGCATTCTAGAATATGCCAGACAGTTATATGAACGTTTAGCAAATCAAATGTCATACTTTTGAGGAATTAACTAGCTATTCATTTAGTCTTCAAGCATAGCCGCAACAAGACTTACATTTGAATTTTTAAAGTGATTATGAACTGGCTGAAGGCTGAGAATAAACCTGCATTTCTCTACTATTGCCATGGGAAAAGAAAAACCTTAATTACAATGCTTGTCTTTGAATAATATTTCAGTTGTAACAGTACATTTTTTTTCCAATTTTGCATGATAAGTACATTAATATTTATTCACATTCTATGACCTTTACATAATTCTCCTGGGTGCTATTTTCCAAACTATAATGTTTGCTCTTTTAAAAAATTATTTAATATTTACCATTTATTCACTTTTAGCTACTCAATATTGCATGAGTGTTAGGATCATTTAAGAATGAACTACAATGAGTCTTCGACTGTTTTCCACCACTTTTAAAATTTCTGGAGCAAACTTATGCTGGTTATCAATTAAGTGAAAATCAGTATGAATAGTCACCTTTGGAATACTTGACTTTAAAACAATGTCTGCCCAAAAGACTGGATATTTTATCATTCCATCTATTTGAAAGAGTGTAAAAGGAGAAAAATGTAATGATAGAACTTAATGAACAGATCTCAGAGAATTGAAAGTGAAAAAAGAAATGTACTGCAAAGTACATTGATGTAAATGTCCTATATAATGATTATTGTGGTAGGTACACAATTTCATATAACTGTCAAAAATTATCGGATTCTGGGCTGGGGATTTAGCTCAGTGGTTCCAGCACCTGCCTCACGATCACAAGGACCCAAGTTCGGTCCCCGGTACAAAAAAAAAAAAAAAAAAAAAAAAAAAAAAATCAGTGAGGACAAAATGGTAACATGGGAAACTCAAAACCTCCATCTCACAGCAGAAGCGAAGAATACATACCAAAACCTATCACAAAGATGTTGGAAATCTGGAAATTAACCACTTATTCAAAGAAAAGCTGAATCCTGCAAAGGAAGCATGGTGGTATTGTAATTTTCTCGGGTTATATCTCTCATCCGACAGTTTAGTAGTACCCTTGAACAACAGCTCCTAATCAGTACAGATACCATTACCAGAAAGAACACTATTCACAAAGATTGTGTTGAGTTTTTTAATCTGTCTGGTGACTGCCTGAAGCAATAGTTCAATGAGTCTATTTTATCTCATCTAACCCTGAGGTTTCCCAGTAAACATGGTAAGGCACCTATAAAAAACATTTAAAAAATAAATGTTTTTAAAACATTTAAAAGTACATGCCTGCTGGCTGGGGCAATAGATAACAGCTGGAATAAACAATAGGCTAAATGTCTTGAAAAAAAAACTGACGAATGAGAAGCATGGGAGAAAAGAGATGTGAAAATTTCTGACACATTCGTGAGAATTTAAAGGGTCATAGGTACAACCTGGATTGGGTACATGCGCAGAAGAACCTGAGAAGGCTCAGGACTTTAAATCTATGAATACAGAGAAACGAAAGAGTTTATATAATATTGAAGGAAAATTGATGTTGGTCATAGCTAGTTCATTAAAATGTAAGATATTATAGGGGAGGGGAAGGGGTGAAGGGAGGGCAGGGGTTTGAGGAACAAAATGAGAACCAAGATCATCATGTAAAGGTACAAGATCCCAATGATAAATGTAACTGTACTGTATACTTTAAAAGTACCAATAAACTCAATTAAAAAAATAAAATATAAGATCTTTACCGTAATCACCCAGGAAAATAACTCACACAAAAATATGTACATAAAATATCATAGAAAAATCAAAATGAAGTAAAGGAAGAACAGAGGAACAAAGGAAATGTAAGCCATATGGTAACTAAGTCCTATTGAGGGCTTTGCCCTTATGGTGTCTCACAAGTCCCACCTCCTAATACCATAACTTTCAGTGTAAGAAATTTAACATATATATATTTTGAGAAAGAAGAAGCATTCAGGAATACACTTATTATCAACAGAGCACCTAATGTACGAAACAAACTGGCAGAATTGAGATGAAAAATGGAGAGTCAACAAAAATTGATGGAAACTTAAAAATCTTCATTTCAATAGTAGATAAAAAGATCGGATAGAAGATCAGCAAAGAAATTTAAGAAATAAACAAAATTAACCAATAATGCTAATGCATTGCAGAGTCCTGGACTTTCCTTCTAGAAGTGGTTTCTAGATTTTTATGTCCTGAGCAAAGAATTGGCCAAGAAAAGTGCTAAAGGTAGAGAAGTTTTACATTTGCTAAAGGCAGGAAAGGAAACATGCTCTATAGAGTAAGTAAAAACTTTATAAAACTCTACTGAACCACAGGATAATACATTCTTCTCATGAACCTATACTATATTCTCTAGGATAGGCCACATGTTGGAACATAAGACAAATCTCAATTATTTTAAAAGATTGAAATCATGCATAATAACCTTTTGGATCATAGGGAACAAAGTTAGAAGTCAGAAATAAAAGAAAAATTTGAAAATTTCTAAATACATGGAAATAAAGCAATCTACCTTTAAATGCCCATGAATCAAAGGATATCAGAAATTACTCTGAAATGAACAATAACTATGAAACGTAACTTACAAAATACACTAAAGCAATGCTCAGACAAAAAGGCATACCTATAAATGCCCATGTTAAAAAAAAATTGCCTGACATGATATCTCGTGCCTATGATCCCAGCACGCAGGAGGATTACTGTGAGTTCAAGTTCAACCTGGGACTACATAGTGAGACCCTATCTCAAAAAACAACAACAAAAAAGAAAAAGAAAAGAAAAAGAAAAAAATGAAAAGCTTCTACACTAAAAAAAAGAAAAGAAAAAGAAAAAAATGAAAAGCTTCTACACTAAAAAAAAAATA
>NW_022900917.1:46700795-46736383 GCF_012274545.1 Fukomys damarensis
AACAAAGGAGCTAAAGATGTAGGGAAGGTGGGATGGGTAGGGGAAGTGTAAAAAGGGAAAAGAAAAAAAATGAGATAATGAAAAGATGGAAATAAAGTGGTTGTAGATGGGGAGGGGAGGAGGGGGTGAAGGGAGGGCAGGGACAAGGGGAAAAAATGAGAACCAAGACTTGTCATGTAAAGGTACAAGATCCCAACAATGAATGTAACTGTACTGTATCCCTAAAATGTTCCAATAAACTCAATTAAAGCTGGGGGAAAAAAAGATACAATTTTTTTCAGCTATAGAAATGGACAAATTACATTAATGCCACATGACTGGCTTAGGTAATTGCATTAAGCAGTGGAGATGAAGCCCAGTGCAGGTTCCCAGAAGAATGCTTACAGCTGTGTAGATTTTACATCTGATGTTAACATTTGCATGAAAAAACAACAACAAAAAATCCCTCTGCTCTTGCATCCCTACACATGATGAAAAGGTCATATATACTACATGATTGAAAGGGAGCAAGTATACTATTCCTGTGAGAGCCAACCAGAAACACGTATTATTAAAAAATAGACCACAAACCTGGGGATAGTAAAAAGATAAGTGGTTGCCAGAGGAGGGAAAAATGAATAGGCACAGCACCAAGGATTTTAGAGCAGTGGAACTACTCTGTGTGATGCTATAAGGATTGATACATGTCACGCATTTGCCCAGATCCATGGGATGCATAGTGGTAAGAATGAACATAATGCACACTGTGGACTTTGGGTGGTACTGGTCATCAGTGTACATTCATTGTGTACAATAAATGAACCATTCTGGTGGAGGAGGCTATTCCTGTGTGGGGTAGGAGATATATGCCTTAATTTTGCTGTGAACCTAAAAGCTACTTTAAAAAATATATATATATTTTTAAAAATATATATATATTTAAAAAGAGCAAGCAAATCCCAAGCAAATGCAACAAAATAAATAATGAAGATTACAGCCAAGATTAGAAATGAGAACATAAAAATAGTAGATAAACTCAATGAAGCAAAAATTTGCTAGTTGTAAGATAAAAATATTTATAATCATTTGATGAGACAAAGAAAACAAGGAGAAACTTAAAAAAATTAGGAATAGAGGAAAGATGTTATTGATGACCTTTCAAAACTAAAATGATTCTATGAGAATGTTATGAACTAGTGTATAACAACAAATTGGATAGCTTAAGTGAAACTGACAAATTTTTAGAAACACATAAAATATCAGAACACACAAAAATATAAATGCACATATAAATAGAAAATTTATTGAATCAATGGTAAAAAAAAACACCACCAATGCCAAAATCAATAGCAGAAAGTCCATAATGAAGCTGCCCTTGTGAACTGTTAGCTGACACTGATACAATTCAAAAGAATCCTCCTCAAACTCTTTCACAAGATAAAGAGGTAATGAAACTTCTAAAATTATTCTATGAGGCCAGAATTTTCCTGATGTCAAAGCCTGAAATGATATCATAAGAAAATAAAACTACATATATTATATATATAAAAAACGATATATATATATATATATATATAATACATAAAATTTAAAAAAACATTGACAACCTGAGTAGAGCATGATTGTAAAGAATAGTTTATTTAGTTAGCTTATGAGTGAGGCTAGGGGAAGAGTCCGAGATAAGAGTTGACTAATCAGCCATATTGTTGAATTGAAACAAAAATAGACCCTGAACTAGGCTTTGAACCAAGTATGAACTTCCCCAAACAGCATGGAATCATCCTTCTGCTTATCAAGTGGAGTCCATCCATTCTCTACTAAGGTCTTGGGTTCTAAAGAATTTAAAAGGCAAAATAACTAGTTTTTCCTCTAAAATCAGTTTCTTTTGAACCCTACTGCTGAGGAATGGGGTTAAAAGAGCCTGGATTCCAATTTATCATTTTGAATCCATAGAGCCACCTGTCATAAGCAGCCAGTAAACAACTGAGCAAGTCTTTTGCTCTGCTTATCTTTATCTCCAGAATGAGGGGCCATGTGTCCACACCGGCAGAAATCCAAGAGCTGTTCTTTTTTTTTTTTTTTCTTCTTTTTTTGAGACAGGGTCTCACTATATAGTTGAGACTGACCTGGAACTCATTATGTAGACCAGGCTGGTCTAGAACTCACAGCAACCCTCCTGCCTCAGCCTCCTGAGTGCTCAGATTACAGGGGTGCCCCACCAAGCCCAGTCAAGAGCTGTTCTTTAAAAACAAAAAAACTCTCTTTATGCTTAACTTTCTCATTTTGGTTCAGAACTCCGTTCCTTATCTTTGTGAGACCGTGAGCTGTACATATGGTTTCATTTCCATTTACATGAAATGTTTGCAATAGGAAATTAATTGTTTATGAAATGATCTAGATTCTTTAAGACAATTCAGTTTTTTAACCCATTCACTCAGAGACTAGAAAATAAGAAATTAGCCTATGATAGGAACTATGATTTCATATTTTCACAACATGTAAGACAGAAAATGTAACCGAAGACAATGCCACAGGATTGAGTCAAGAGGATATGAGTGGGAAGACTGACTAGGAAACTTCTCAACTCTAACAGAATCTTGCCATTCTGAAATACCAGAAAATTAGATGCCATAAATTCTTTGAGATTGAAGAATTAGATTGTTAAGCTCTTAGTGACTATGGATTTATGATTAAAATATCAAACTGTTTTCCAATACAAAATATCAAGCACTGGGTAATAAAACAACAAAAAACTTGAGACTGAAACAATAGAATTAGACTAAGTAAGCTCAAAAAGGAACTATGAAATAGAAATTTCTTATTTTAGCAGGTTTTTAATTTTTAGTTTTCTTTCTCTTTAGTGCTCTTTATTTTCCCCCATTTAGCATGATTTATCTCTGTTTAAAACTCATTAGTTTCTAATTATAATTTAAAATATATAACACATAAATACTAGTTATTAGAAGCATCTGCTTATTTTTATTTTTTACAAATGAAATCAGATTATTTTACATATTCAGCAACATAGAGAGGCCTGATAAATAATTTTTAATTAATTTTATTGGTACAAATTAAATATATGCAACAATCACATTCATCAAAGGGAATTTATACCTGTCCATGGTATGACTTTTTTTCTTTTTTCATTTTTTTTCCTATTTTTCTGTTTGTGCTCTCTTTCCACCATTTTAGGAATTCAATACAGTTACATTCATCATGGGTATCTTATGCCTTTACATGATCTATCTTGGTTTTTATTTTTCCCCATTCCCCTGCTCTCCCTTCAACCCCTCCACCCTTCCCTATTTATAAAGACTTTGTTTCCATTTTTTCCTTTTCTCATATTTTTATTTTCCCTTCTTTCCTTTACCCTACCCATCCCACTCATTTAGACCTTTTCTTCCTATTTCACATTATCAATTTGAACCTTATTTACACTTTTAATTTTTCACTCCAGAGAAACTTTTCAGTATTTACCCATGTATTTCCTATTTATTTCACTTAAGAGTGTGGCCTCGGTGTGGATCCATTTAGGTATAAATGTCTCTAGTGTCTCATTCTTTATGGATGCATATTACTCTACTTCATAGAAAAAACACATCTTCTTTATCCAGCCTCCAGTTGATGGGTAATTGGGCTGTATCCAAGTTTTAGCTTCACAAACTGGGCCACTATAATACCTGAAATTTTAATTTTTCCCTTTTCTTTCCTTCTACCCCCTCATCCCTCCCTATTTACAAAAGCTTTATTTCCATTTTTTTCTTCTTTTCTCATTTTTTTCCTTATTTACTTTCCTCAACCCTCCCTAGTTCTTCTTCCCCTTTGAAATTTTTCTTCCAATCTGACATTATCTATTACATATTTTGGTACTCATTTACACTTTCAGTTTCTCACACCAGAGAAACAATTTTGCATTTACATGTGTGTCCTATTTATTTCACTTACAAGTATGGCCTCAAGGTGCAACCATTTAGCTATAAATGTCTCTACCATTTTTTCAAAAATAATTAATTTACTTATTTGGTACTGGGGATTGAACTTGGGACCCTGTGCCTGGAAAGCAGGTGGCAGAACCACTGAGCTAAATCCCCAGCCCTCTAGTTTATCATTTTAAGGCTGAGTAGTACTGCATTTAAAAAAACAAAACAAAACAAAACAAAAACAACAACAACAACAACAACAAAGAAACCTAAAACCACATCTTCCTTAGTTAATCACCATTTGATGGGCATTAGGGATCTTTTTAAGATTAACTATTACAAACTATTCTGCTTGAAACATGGGTGCACATATATGTTTTTAATACTTTTGAGAGGATACCCAGCAAGGGAACAGCTGGGCCAAATGAGACCTTTAATCCTAGGTTTTTGAGGAATCTCCACACTGATTTCCACAGTGGTTGCACCAGTATACATGCCCACCAACAGTAGAGAGGGTTCCTTTCTACCCATTGCCCCACCAGAATTTGTTGGTTGATTTCTTGATAGCAGCCATTCTTTCTGCAGCGAGGTGGAATCTCAGTGTTGTTTTCATTTGTATCTCTGGAATGACCAGTGAGGTCCTTTCAATGAAGAAGTAGAAGCAACAAATAAACTTATGAAACAATGTTCAACATCACTGGTCATTTGAGAGATGCAAATGTTTCTTTTATATAGTTGGATTTGCCAGTATTCAGTGTACATATAATTGTGATTATTATCTCTTTCTCTTGGATTGCTCTTTTAATAACTATGTAGTAATCTTTGGTTCTTCTGATCTGTCTTGGCTTGAAATCCACCTTGTAAATAGAATAGCTTCCCATGCTTTATTCTGAATTTCTATTGCATGAAATATTGTTTTCCATTCTTTGGCTTTCAGTTTATAAATTCCTTTTTTGTATAAAATGTGTTTATTATATGCAGCACTTTCTCCCCAGCTCTAGGCTTGTGGGATGTCAAAGAAAGATCAACTCTACAGAGACACAGTGAAAGTGGGTGACTCTAAGGTCCTCCGTGAAGAAACATACCAGTAAAAGAGAGCAGTGGATGTTGTGGGCTACAACAGCTGGTGAGTGACTCCAGTCCAAGTGACTGTATTTTCCCCTGGAAACCAGACTTGTTTAGGTGCCATTTCAGAGAGGGGTCAACTGAACCCAAGACTCAGAGCAGCAAGTAAACTCAAGAATCAGACCAGGTGTATGTCAGCTTCATCTCAGTGCTCCCAGAATTAAAAAAACCATGGTGGCTGGGTGAGGGACAACCACAAGAGACCTATGGGGTCAGGGAGCCATGGCCAGACCAGTAAAGGATACCTAGAGTATTAAATTATAAGTGACTCAGGATTCAATCTCATCACCAGAAACCAGCATCAGCCTGAGCTTCTTTGGATTTGAAAATGCTAAAATCAGCACCCCAACCTAATCATACCAAAGGCTATCTGGGATTATCTAGCATGTATCTGTTCTCTGAATGTCTCCTTAGTCTACCAGCAAGAGCAGACTCATAAATTAGACACTACCACAAAGTAAAAAGCATTTTAACAGCAAAAGAAACCACAAGAGAGTGAAGAGACAACCCATAGAATGGGAAAAATATTTTTACCAGCTACTCAACAGATAGGACTAATATCTAGACTATTTAAAATGCTCAAAAAATTAGATCCTCCAAATTTAAAGATCCAGTCCAAAAATGGGCAATAGAAGTGAATAGACATTTCTCAAATGAAGAAGTACAAACAGAAAATAAATATATGAAAAAGTGCTCAAACTTTCTGGTTACTTGAGAAATGCAAATTAAAACAAATCTAAGATTCTATCTCACTCTAGGAAAAAAATTCTATCATCAAGAAATCAACCAATAACAATTGCTGGCAAGTCTGTAAGGAAACAAGAACTCTTCCATTGCTGGTCGGTGTGTAAACTGGCACAATCACTGTGGAAAACAGTAAAGAGATTTCTCGAAAAACTAAATCTACAGTTTCCATTTGACCTAGATAGTCCCCTTCCAGGTATCTTCCTTAAAGAGTTAAAAGCAACATACTATAGTGGTATACGTAAACTCATGTTTATAGCAACACAATTTATAATAGCTAAATCCTGGAAACAGCTTATATGCCCACCAACAGAATAAATGGATTAAAAATGTGATATTTATATACAGTGGAATACTGTTATGGCATAAATAAGAATAAACTAGTCATTTCTATGAAAATGGATGTACTTTGAGACCATAATATTAAGTAAACTAAATTGGATACACAGGTTTCAATATCACATTGTTTCTCTTATGTGATAAATCTAAAGGGTAAATAAGAAGTATAAGTGAGGAGAGATATTGTGAAGTAGGAAGAACATGTTCAAATGGGAAGGGGAAAAGGAAAGGAGGAGGGGAAGGGGAAAAGAATAAAAAGAGAATTATGATAAGAAATGAAAATAAGCTTTTATAAGTGGAGATGGTAAGAAGGATTGCAAAGAGGAGAGAGGAGCGGGAAAGAAAAATTGAGACATATTCTGTACAGGCACTCCATGTGATGAACGTGATCAACATGCATGGCACATTTGTACTAATAAAATATATAAAGTTAAAAATTCCAAGACTCTGGAACACATGCACAGAACTGTTTCCAAAGCCTTCGTGTGACTTCCTGTGAGAACTCAAGTGAGTTTTCAGTAGAATGGCCCAGACCTGACATCACCTTAAGGTGTGGGATCGAGCACCACCTCTTTGCAGCAGTATAGAGATGTTCTCGTGGGTTTTATTGAGGTTTAAATGCCATACATTGACACAGACACCATGAAGAGCGCATTATTGTGGCCTTCCTCTGGATAGCCTGCCCAGTGTCCTTCAGGGCATACTTTTTCTCTTCTTTTTGGCTCAAGCTCATTTTGCAGAGCCAATTTTCCCTGATTATTCATGTTTATATTTTCAACAAACTTGTTTTCCTCCTTCCCTCTTCTTCACCCCCCCACCTTCATTCAATTCTTTATTCAAGGTGAGAAGAACCTGGAATCCACCTGCAGAAGGAAACCTGAACCCTGAATAACCTGGTAACATTGTTTTGTCAAGCCACTTTTAGAGGGAGCCACCAAGTAACAGTTAGGTTTCTAACACTTGCATCCTGAGTGGGACATGTTCAAATCATAGCAGAGGCAAAACTTATAATACTGGGATCAGGTGTGTATATTTCTCTGTGTGTGTGTGTGTGTGTGTGTGTGTGTGTGTGTGTGTGTGTGTAAAAACATAATTCTTTGGGAAATAGAGCAAAGCTAAATTCTCCAGCAATGTTCGTCCTTAATGAAACTTGAATGTACACACCAGCTCTTACAGAAGTCAGTGTCAATTACTCCATTACTTCTGTTAAAACAAACTGCCAAGCAAAATAATTTTAGTGGCATTTTCTTTCCTTTCTACATCCCCTATCATTCTTTCTTTTTATCTACTGGGTAAAATTTTCTTTTTCACTTAACAACCATGGAAACACATTGACTTTCACAAGGGAAACTAACTGTAAATTTATTGGCACTAGAGTTATCACCTTGACATCAAGGTTATCAAATTATTGACAATAGTTTTATAACTGTGTCCCTTCATGGAGACATTTTCACTTTATTAGCTTGTAGAATTGGATATCTGTTGGTGGTGTAATAAACTCTTCAAGTAGATTGTTTTATGCTCAGGAATGTTTCTAAGACATCTAAAATTTTGCTATGTGGACAGACAGCTGCTCTGACCATGTGTAAGGCTAAGTCTGTGTTTATTTGGTGCCCAGATCTCTTTGGAATCCTCCCTCCATCAAAACTTCAAACTTGAAAATATTATACCTTGTGGTTCTGTTCCACATCTCAACATAATAGGGACTTGAGAAAGGCATTGGTTGGAGTTGGAGTTAAGATAAAGTTAGTCTTATTCTTCTGGTCTGTATCTTTCCAATGCATAAGGAATGCAGGTAGACATATCGCTGTGCCTGCTCTCTAGGAGTTTTGTGACACATGCCCTAGGCTGCTTTCATTTGGTGCCCAGTATGTGGCAGAGCTAACAGAAGTACATAGCAGGAATAAGTTGATGACCCTAACAAGTAACTGCCCTGGGCACAGTTAAGAGGGGATTGCTCTTTGTGTAGAGAAAAGCAGGGCAAACAAGATAGAGAGCCAATGAAAAGTAAATTGTGCTTTTTGGTCAGCATGCTCTCAAGGTGGTTCATCCTCCCTATGAGGGATAGGATTTTACATTCTCTGAAATAAGATTTATAGAAGAAATCATTCTTTTGAGTAGTATTAGCTAGTGTTATGCTATATGGATCAACATAAGGAAAGATAGGAGTACTTAGGAACAGAATTGTAAAGATTGTGACAGGTCTCATTTATGAGTTGACAGTAATTTCAAGAAAGTACATGGAAATATAAGGAGAATAAAAGACCAGAATAGGGCTCAATGGGAGACAGAAGGGTTACTGGTCAAACAAGGAAAAAAAACGGAAAAACAAAAAACAAGGAAAAACAGAAGCAACACTCAGAAAACTGACAATTAGAAATACCTTGCTTGAAACTTGGAGAATCAAAATGGTACCAGAGAAAAGAGCACAGCAAAACAAAACCATATATATCTGTCTTGAAATTTCATTTAAAACTGAAATTCAATAAATACAATAAACTTTTTCAAAGTACAAGTAAAAAATCAAAGAACTAGTAGAGATAAAATAAAAAATGAAGTTTGATTTTTAAAAGAAAGCTATGTTTAACCTTCATGTATTTATGACTTTATCACTACTAGCTGGAAAATAAGATACTACCTTTACATATAGTCATAATCAGGTAGTAATTTATTTCATTTTTAATACCTCCATTTTAAATCCCTGGCAGATCAATTGGCAGAGAACTTTCTATCAGTATTTGAGGAGGGCTGATTTCTTTTGTGCAAGAAAATAGAGCTTATCTAGTTTTCTTATTTCCTAGGGGTGCTATCTAATATATTTAGTATGGAAGAAACAAATTTCTCCTTTCTTGTAGGTTTAGCATTCCCAGAGTGGTAGAAAGATATTAAACATTCAGTAATGTTGGTGCTGGCTAAATAATACCTGATATTTATCTGAATATCAGCAAACCAGCCAGTTATTTCTGTTCTGAATAATTTAGAGAAACAAAGCTGGTCTATGCTGTCGCTTTGAATAGGAGCATTTCTTTCAAAAACAGTCCCTTTAGATAAGCCCATATCTCAATACTGTGTTAAAGACTGTCCTATAATGTCGAGAATCAAATTAGTATCTAATCTTTCACTTTAACCTGCACAAAAAGGTTTTTTTATGGAAAAGAAGAAAAACAATGCTGGCAAAAACTACGCTTCCTGATCTTTTCAAAGTCCTTTAATCACAACACTGCTAAAATGATGCTTTCTAAATAATGATCCTTTGTTTCAAACAATTACCAAACTTGTTTTAATGTAAGTTTGATAATAAAATACATAGTAACCAAAGCCAATGTTGAAGACTCAGATCAGCAGATAATTCTTCTCTCGGCTGTCTGCTTTCTTTAAACTGGCTTTTGTAAATGTACGAGACTATAAAAATAGATTCCGCAATAAGAATTGCTAAAGACCCTTAAGACTATAGTGTCCCCACTTCTTTTGCTGAAGATCAGTCGGAGGCCTAAAGGACTAAGTACATAGCTAGAGATGCACAACTATTTACTCATGCTGCTGTGAGTAGGTCTCACGAATTTGTTTTGGCTGCATGCCCTCATTCCCCTTTTAAAAATATATAATATCCTGTACATTCCCCCAGTCATTTCCCCAACCCTTGGGAGATTATTTCCAGGACTTCCTCTCTCCTTTCTTCACTCTCTGCAGCAAGGTACTAAAATCTGAGTTCTGCAGATGTTAAAGTGTGTATGTAAAATGGAGTCATACTGTGCACGCTCTCCCTTCTACTTTGAATCAGCTTTACATCATTTACAATACTTAATACAATATACATGGTAAATAAATAGTTACTATTTATATTATTTAGGCAATAATGACAAGAAAATCTGTATAAATTTAATGCAAACACAATTTTTTAAAAATGTATTTTCTTTCGGCAGTTAATTCAATATACTGACCAAGGATATGGCGAGCTGACTACCATTGATACATAGTTATGTTTTATTTAATTTCTTCTCCTCCTCCCTTCCCTTCCCTTCCCTTCCCTTCCCTTCCCTTGTCTTCCCTTCCCTTTTTCTCTTCTGTTCCTTTCCCTTCCCTCCCCCCCCCTCTTTTTTGGTACAAGAAATTGAACGCAGGTGCTTTCGTACTGATCTACATTCACAGCCCCTTATTTCATATTTTAAAACAGTTTTATAATGTTTCGCAGATTGGGTTTGATCTTACTGTGTTCTTCCTCAGCCTCCCAACTACTTGGGTTATAGGTAAGTATTTTTATAAATACATATCTAAATCTATGGCTTTCCTACTGGGCTACACTCTTTATCAAGTTAGGAATCAAGATGTCTGGTTCTGACATCAACTTTGGTGAATTCTTAGAGAGGCTTTTTCCCCTCTTTGACTGGAAGCTCCGTTTGAGAAGGTCTCTCTCCTTCTGCTTAAATATTCATCTGTACACCCTCCAATTCCTCGTGCACATCAGGAAATTATCACATTCTATAACTGCTATGGACTGTATGTTTGCCTCTAATGTTTAGAAGTTGCAACCCTGAACCCTAATGGCACTTGGAAATAGCACCTTTGGGAAGGGATCAGGCCTCGATGGTGGGGTTAGTGCTGCTATTGAACGGAGTCTGAACTGTCTCGTGCTTACGTACTTTGATAGGGAAATAGAGTATCCCAAAAATTGTTTAATTAAACACTAGGCCCTTGAGATATTCCAAGAAATAAAATAATCTTGAGATAATGATGAATCTGAACATCCTGTAATCATACCACCATTTGGAGATACCCAAATGCACATGGCAGTTATTAAAGTGTTCAATTGACTAATAGATCTATTTATATTACCTCACTATTTCTAGGGATTTTCAAATGAGATTTCTTAAAGCAAAGGTTACTGATATCTGTGAATCATTTTTGAAAATTTGATAGAGAAATATAAGCATCAGTCATGGATTGTTATCCCTCATCAATTTTGGGGGGGAAGAAGAAGAAAGAAAAAAGCATCAGTGTGTAGGATTTAAGAATCCTACTGTAATGAGCAAATACATACTTTTTAAACACACGATAATTTTGAAAAACATCTCAAAAACTCAAGAATGTCACCCTCAGGGTTTACTTCAATAAATTCAGCTGCAGGACACAATGCTGTCATCTACTCTCACTTAACAAGACCATTTTACAATCCATTTAATTTATCTGGATTTTCAAAGCACTTGTTTGACAGATTTTAGATGAGCAGCTAATCTGTCATTTACAGAAAGAACAGTGATGAGAGGGGGCATTGCCTAATTCATTCATATGCTCTTTTATCTGTTAATTTAATTTACTTAGTTCATCCTTTGCCAAAAGCATTGACAGAGGGGAAAATATTTAATCACAATCTTGCAGGTTTAAGAAAAAAGGTGCAGTACAGAGCAGCAGGAGAAAGCTGGGATATTTCTGATCCCAGGAGAAAAGGAAAATGTGATTGACTGATTACTATCTGACCTATTTTATTCTGATTGTCATGGATGCCAAAATGGTGGTGGAGAGCTTCATGCATGTGACAGGTATTCACCAAAGGTTTTTTTTTTTTTTTCTGCGTGTAATCATAAACATGATTTCTCACATAAATTGCTTTCAGGTTTGAATTTTTGTCAGAGGTATGACTACAGCAGATTAAAAACAAAAAGTGTGCTAATATTTTATATACAGAGAGAAGGTCATTTCTTGTTGCCTACCTTTTAAATTTTTTGTTGCTGTTATTTCTTCTACCTTCAAATTTAATTTTTAAAAATTTTCTATTATTCATTTGGCCCTGGGGATACCTATACAGGTAATAATATAATATAATATACAAACCATGAAAACTGGATTTGTTTTGTTTTTACTTTCTTGATCTCTAAGAATATGAAGCCAGGGATAAAACACTTAGGCATAGGATTCAATTTCTATTATTAAAAAACAGATTTTGCTTTACTAGAATTGGAGAAAATCATCTCCAGTGGTTTGGTTGCTGTTTGCTTTTTTTTTTTTTTTTTTTTTTTTTTTTTTTTTTTTTGTCTTTTGGGTTTCAGTTGATCTTCATTCTGGTGGTACTTGAAGAAGGGTATGTGTAGGCTTGTGTAGAAATCATAGAAAAGTAGAAAGATTGATAAAAATTTATTTCTTTTGTTTGTTTCTTTGTTTGTTTTGAGACAGGGTCTCCCTATGTAGTTGAGACTGACCTGGAACTCACTATGTAGCCCAGGCTGGTCTCGAACTCACAGCTATCCTCATGCCTCAGCCTCCCGAGTGCTGAGATTACAGGCATGCACCACCACACCTGGCAAAAATTTCTTAAAGATAACTTAAATGCTATATTTTCTTTGAAGACTGATCTTATGCTTTAGCTTGCCTGTGAATGAAGTTCTTGTGATGTTGTCTTCCCCCTGGGATGTATCTATCTACATGTTCACATGGTGTCTTAGATACTGTTCTTATTGCTGAGACAAAATACCTACCACCAAAAGTTCAAAGAGGGAAAGGTTGTGTTGGCTTAACATTTGCAGATGTGTCAATTCATAGTTGACTGGCTCCAAGGCAGGGTGTCATGGCAGAGGTTATCACAGAGGAGAAAGTCCAGGGCAAAGTTGGGCAGGAAGAAGGCAGCAAACCACAAGTGACAAGAAATAGCAAGGGTAGCCCTCATTCTGTGTCTCTTATTTTATTCAGGCTACCCACCCTTTAGAGTGGGTAACACTCACATCCTTAATCCTACATCACACAGTGAATCAAACCCAGCATCAAATCCTTGATCCCAGCTTCACAAACTCTAGATCCAGCCACCTCTAAAAAGCTCCATCTATGATCCCATGAGGTTTTGAGGAGTCATCTAGATATAAACCATAACACATGGTCACAAGTTTGTGGGAAAGGCACTTTTCTAAACATAACAAGTATCTTAGCTACATTAACTTAAAGATCACACTAAATAAGTATGTATATATATAACAAGTAGATATTGAACTCTTACTTTGAACTGGAAACTACTAAATTCTAGGTGTTCACAGTGAACAAATGAGACAATCTCTGCTGTTATGAGACTTACACAACAGTACTAGTAATAAGATGTAAAACAATTCAACAAAAAACTGCACTTCTGATAATTAATTGTTCTAATACTTTTAGGTGAAAAATCTAAGTGACCTTAGTTAGATTAAAGCTGAAAGTAAAAGGTGCTACTTGAGAGACACTGAAGCTGAAACCAGAAAAATTATCGGTAATACAAACTAAGTCAAGAAATGTTTTCATTAGTGAAACCAAAGCCAGAGGAATAAAGGACATGCAACAAAGAAAGAAAGCATATGAAAAAGGGCTTGCAGAAAGTGTGAGAAATTTTTCAGGAACTAGAGAAAGCCAGTGTGAATGTATCTAGTGATCAAAGAAGGGGTGATTCAAAAAGAGCTCAGTAAGGAAAGTGTGATGGCCCACATGTAGATGTCCCCTCAGAGCTTCATGTGGTCATAGGTGAAGCTTTTTAGAGGTGGCTGTATACAGGATGCATAATACTGCAATTAAGGGTGTGGTGCCGGGATTAAGGGTACATCATTACTAAATTAGTCCATTCAGTTTAGCATAGTTCTGGGTATAGATAAGGGAAGACTCATCTTGGCTGTGGGTAGCACCACCAGAAAGTCTGGATCGGATAAAAAGGGAGAGGCAGGCTTGCTGCTGCTGCTTGCTGCTCCGTTGACTCCTGCCTTCTTGCCATGGGCTGTTTCTCATCTTGACGCTCCTCTGATGTGGTACCTTGTATTGGAGCCAGCTAACTATAGATTGAAACCTCTACAAAATGTGAGCTGAAATAAACCTTTTCTCCTTTACCTTGGGTGTTCAGTATTTTGTCTCAGCAATGGGACAAGTAACCGAGATACATTTTGGTTCCAGGAATGGGGTTGTTGCTGTGATATTACTTGGCCCTGTGTTTCAGAAGCCTTTGAAACTGACTTATGGGAAGAATTTGGGAATGTTTGGAAGTGTCAGCTGAAGAAGCTGCCTTTGAATACTATGAACTAAACTTGATGGGAGAATATATAGTCACAGCTCAGCATAGCTAAATGCTCATAGAAATGCAGCTGGTAAAGACTAGGCTCAGGAGATTTCACTTAGGAACAAAGACTACATTGGCATTTGGACTTCAACACCATGTATATTATGCATTGGCAGAAAATTTGTTAGCATTTTGCTCATGTCCAGAGACTTTGTCTCAGACTAAGATTAAGGGGGATAGATTAATTAATCTTACGGAGGAAATTTTAAGGCAGTCTAATACAGAGACATCATTAATGTTGCGGCCTTTTAGACAGATCTATGAAAAAATAGTCCAGTATGATTTTAAACATTTTAAATTTAGCAAGAAAGAATACTTTAGTAACAAAGAAAGAGCTGAGGGAAATTTTCTTGCTGAGAAGGAAAAGGACAATAGAATAGATAGCCTGAGTACATCATAAGAGCTAGCAGAACTCCATCCTTTTTGCAGCCTCAAATTTGTAAAGGTGAAAGATTTTGCTTTGAGAAGAAACCCCAGAGCATCATATTCCAGAATGTGCCGACTTAGGAAATACGTTTCTCGGGATTGAGTTTACAACATCGAGCATTCCAGACATTTGACCCCTACAGCCAAAAAAAGAAGTAAGATTGTTTACTGCTGCAGGCTGCAGCAGATCTTGGCATCATCCATGTGGTTCTGGTTTAGGCATATGCAGAATTTAAGAGTGGTCAGGAAGACTTCCATTCAGGTTTCAGAAAAAGGCCTCGGGGACTAGGCATTGTGCTCCTGAAAAGACAGTGTGTGAAGCTGTGTGAAATTGAAGGTCCAGTAAAGACTCCAGAAGGTTAGAGAAGCCGGCCGGGAACATGTGTCTTCTGAGGAAAATGGAAATGTTTGAGCAAAGCCAGCCCAAGAGAGAAGCGGTGAGATCTGCAACTACTCAGATTTCTACAGGGATGGACAGAGGCATCCAAGCCCTGTGGAATTAACATCTCGCCACTGACTATTTTGGATGCTGGACATAGAATTACAGGCATTTATGTTTACCCTGCTGAGTGTTGGACTTGCTTTGTTCCTATTCCTTTATATTCCCTATTTGTACCTTTTGGAATGGGAATGTTTATTTTCTGTCATTGAACATTGGAAGTGTTTATCTTTCTTTTCATTTATATAGGGAATCACAGCTAAGAGTTCACCTTAAATGTCAGAGGAGACTTTAGACTTGGACTTTTCAGCAATGCTAAAACTCCTATGACTTGACAACTCTTAGAGATAGACTCAATGCTTTTTGCATAAAGGGATGTACATGAGTCTTGGCAGGCTGGGGTGGAATGTTGTGGCATGTATCTAATGTCCTTTCAAAGCCTCATTTGGTCATATGAGGGGCTTTTCAGAAGTGGCTGGATCTGGGGTGTGTGATGCTAGGATTAAGAGTATGTGACTGCTAAATTAGCCCACTGATTACAGCAGTTATGAGTGCGAGTAATAGGAAGGCCCACGTTGGGTGTGCATAGCACCACCCAAATGACTGAATGGGATGAAAAAGGAGAAATAGGCTTGCTTCTTCTGTTGCTGCCTCCTGCTTCATTGTCTCTTGCCTGCTTGCTATGGACTATTTCTCCTCTGTGATGCCCATCTGCCATGTCATCTTGTATTGGAGCCAGCTGACTGTGCACTGTACAAACCATGAGCTGAAATAAACCCTTTCTCCTTTATCTTTGAGTGCCCAGTGTTTTGTCTCTGCAACAAGAAAAGCAACTAACACAAAAGTACTGTCAATTATTAGTGTCAGACCAAGTTAGAGTGTGAGAAATTTAGCCCTAATTAAATGTTCTAAAATGAAGAGAACTAGACTTGTGTGATTTATAGTTAGAAAAATAGTATGGCTACTGTATGAAGAATAATGCTGGAATGTTAGCAATGTGAGTAGCAAAATTTTCAGAAAAGTGAGTATTGAGAATTTATTATATTAACTTATGTAATAAATAAGTGTCACTTGGACCAGATGGATTGCAGTAGGTACAAAATAATTTACATCTGCTTTAACTTTAGGAATATAATTGCTAGAATTCAATGATACATTTGTTTAGGTACGGGTATTTTCTAGAATATTTTTAAAGATATGACTTAAGCTGGTACCATTTAATAACAAAAGGAAGATAAAGGCCGAGTCCTGGTACATATTCAGTTTATGATACCCATGAAACTTGAGCAAATGGGTAAGTGGATATTTGAGACCCAGAAAAAAAAATATCTGTAGTCAAAATGAAAATTTTGGAGGTGATAGATAAGTACTACTGAAAACCATGGATATGATGAGGTTACAGAAGGAGAGTGTAATAAATAAGGACAAAAGGTTCAGGATGTGGACTAGAGGCAACATTTAGAGTGTAATAAAGGGAGAGATAGTACTCCAGATACTGTTGTGTGTAAAGGCGTTACTGTCGAAAACATAACAATCACTAGTTTCAGGTCTCATAGTTCTGTAGGTTGACAGGACTCAATGAATGTGCCTTACAGTTTTCCCACATAGCTGTGTAAGTCAGTGATGAGATTGGAAACCATCCAGGAGATTTCTCCCTTCTGGGTATGGTGCTCTATTAGCTGGAGGCTGGACTAGGTGGGCTCCTCTGGCTTTGTCCCTATTGTGAAGTGTTCTTCAGAAGAGCAAGGTAGGTCAGAGCCCCAGAAGTACATGTCCTAAGAAAAATAGAGGCAGCCTTGTATGACTGGTCTTGGAAGTCATACAAGTGATCAAAATTCTTTGCTCTCACTGTATGTTAGAAGAAAGTCACTAATGCCCGCACATATTTGAAGGAAGGAGATTTAGTCTACCTTTTGAAGTCAGAATTATCACAGAAATTGTAGACAAGGGTCTAAATCATCACAATGACTTAAGAAGGGAGAAGAACATTGTTTCCTGAGCGCCAAAGGAAGAGGTAGGTTAAATTTTCTTTGCAGAGCTTTAGTTTTAGCCATCTGGAGAGTTTTCACCCTTCCTCTCTGACTATCTCCTTTGAATTTCTTAAGAGATAGTAACTTGTAGCAAACAATCTGTGTTACCTACTTTATTTTTGTTGTTGTTGTTTGTTTTGTTTTATTCATTTATTTTTTTATTTTATTTTTTTTTTGGTACCGGGGATTGAACTCAGGACTTTGGGCTTGCAAGGCAGGCAGTGGCATCACTGAGCTAAATCCCCAGCCCTGTGTTACCTAGTTTGAATTAGGATTGATTATGTAAAAAAATAAGGAGAATACTATCTACTTTCAAAAATCAGTGAGAGGAAAAAAATAACTCAATTTGTGAATTTAACACTGCAGATGTTGAGCTAGCTCAGAAAGGGATGATTCTGCTTTCAAGACTTTCATTTTGCTTGGAATTAACTTGGTGGTGTCAGTCTTATTTTTTTTTTCCTCAAAAAAAACAATGGGAACAAAGTAAAACATGACTTTTAACTTACTGTATGCGTCGGCAAGCACCACAGATCTGGCCTTCAGTAAATCAGATGAACAAGCTTAAATATCTCCTGGTTTTTATATAAAAAGCCCAAATTATAAATAAAGAGCCATAAAAATAGCTTATAGGAAGTAGGGAGATCGATTTTTCTCAAATGCAGAAGGGATCGAGAGATGGCGGGAGGGGAAGAGAAAGGAGAGAAAGGGAATGGAAAAATGGAATTATGATGTGTTCTGTACATGTACCAACTTCACACAAGGAATGCAAATATTATGTACTGGTAACGTGTACTAATAAAAAGTTAAACAAACAAACAAACAAAAAAGGAGGTGCTTCATGCTCTCACTGAACTGAACAAGCCAGATTCTGGGGGAGTGACAGTTAAAAACTGTGTGGGGTCCCTGTGTGCTGGGTCTGGACAAAGACAGCAGGGAAATTATCAAACACTGTCCAAGTCTGGGAGATTCTGCTTTTGCTAGTGCTCTGATATCCACTCTCCTTTTTGTTGTTGCTATTCACTTAAGGATGCTAAAGCATTCTGTGAGCGTTATCAACATGGAATAATCAGATAATGACACTAATGACATAGTCAGGGACCACTATCAGGACAAAGGACTTGTAAGATTCTGGGCCCTTAATCTGTTACTCATCAAAACCACGATTTATGTTTTCTTCTCAGGCAATCTTGAGACTTTACAAATAGAGTTTGCTAAAATTTGTGGCTCTTCATGAAAGCCTACAAATACTCATTAAATAAAAGTACAATGAAGCTTGACTTCTATATGTGAAACTCTGGATTAAATTTTTCTCAGCTCGGCATCTAGGTGTGTTAGTCATTTAAGGATCATTCATCAGAAATTGTGCAGAACAAAGTTCATTAACCTTAGATTTACCTAGCCTTTCTCCTCTCCCTTTAGTACAGGTAGAACATCAGGGGGCTTACAAAATAACTGCCTTCTTCTCCATATGTATTTGAGCTCAGGTGGAACCCTAGGAGCATTCTGCAGCCCCAAACCAAAGCATATATACCCTTTTCCCGTTTTTTCTCACTCTTGAGACCAGTTGTTTGCATGGTGTAGTGTGCCTTTTCTCTTGTCCCAGCACGATTTCTCCGTTGGTGACCTTCAATAAACATAGCTGCTTTCCTTTCTCCATTGGGTGTATGCTTCGCAATTCTTTACTTGCTTTATATACCACCTTGGTGTGGTAGTTAATTAATTAATTAATTAATGGTCAACTTGAGTACAAATGCCCAGGTGAATTGAATCAGTGTGGCTCTAGGCACTGATGACTCATTTACGGTGGATCATTATCTGAACAGTATCAAAGGAGAACACAAAGGGAGGATTTTACACTGATTTCCTTTCAAAGAGCTTCTTACTGCTGATTTTTCATTCCAGCTGCCTTTCTTGGGGAGAGGCAGAGGGGCGCTTCAATTGCCTCTTCCACTGAGCTTCAGTCTTCCCCTTCCCTGAAGGGGACAGCTGCAGTTCTCTTGGTAAGAGCTCTAGTCTTTGCCTTCTCCTTGGAATCATCTCTTGGTTCTCAGAGCAGATTCTTCAGCTTCCATCCCTGACCTTTCAGCTTGCTGGCTCAGACTCTCTAGTCTCTGACGCCAGCTCCTTGGGCTTTCTGCACAGACTCTTCCATCTTCCATTATGGATCCCTAGGCCTCCTGATGTGGACTTGCACAGGACATTGCTGCAGATCCAGGCCCTCAGCTTGATTCTTTGGATCTCTAGCACATGGACAGATCTCTTGCAATCCTCTACATTTGAAGTTGTGGGCAAATATTGTAAGCTTCTCTTGAAAATTTGTGTCCTGCATTAAATCTATTCTCTTGCAATTACTTGATAATCTATTGAATTCACTACAAGGTAACACCTTCATGATGGAGTATGTCGAAGTAAGAATAACTAAAGTAATTTTCATGATTCAGAGGAGCATTTGATTATCAGCCTTTACAATACTTCATTTCAGACCCTTCTTCAGAGCAATGCCTGAAAGTCTCTAGTATTGTCTTAAACAGATAATCACCAGGATTCCAGGAAAAGCAAAGCTTCACATGACTAAAATTGCCACAGACACAATCTTTTCATGGAAAACAAATTACCTGTGAAACCACATAGATTCTTCCGAATAATAAAACCAGAACTGAGATGATAATCAACCTAACCTTAGCCCACCTTAGCTAATCCTTTTTGATCCTCTGGGTCACAGTGAGCCCCTTCTAGGTGCTCAAGAAGAAGTCCTTTGCTAATTTTTGTCTTAATTAAAAGCTTTCACCTATAAATTAAATTACATGTAAATTATAATTATATAATTAAAGCTTTCACCTATAAGTTCATACTGTTGCTTTAGTTTTAATTTCTGTTTTAGCTAAAGCAAGGACTCATGCTAGCCAGTGACAGAATGAGTCAAGAAAATGTGTATGATCAAGCTTCTTTTCATTTGTCCATCCTGATCTACTCCACATTCTTTTCTATCTTTCTCTGTGTTCCATCTGGGAGTCTCACAGTCTAAATATACATCAACAAGTTATTTCTCCCACCACCTCCACCATCCTCTAGACTCCAGAAACATTGTAGAACATTGAAAGTAGATAAGAGAGTAACTGTGGGCTATTGTTTCTATCTGCACCGTCATGCTGTGCTGAGGGCTTGACATACCCACTGGCTCAAAGACAAACATTTTCTAATACCCTTTCCACATAGCCGTCTAGCCGCCCCTTCAGACATGTGAACAGGTCATGGGTTCCCATTATCATCATTTCAGGATACTAGAGTATCATCTGGTGATTTTTTAAAATATCACTCTCACCTTTGTAAATAGTTCTTTGTTAAATTGCCTTTAATTTGTGCAGTTTTAATATATCTGGAACAACTTCTGGATTTATGGATTAACCTACCTAAAGATGCTATTTACTAGTATCAAGGAGATCAGAAATTGGCTTTAGGATACACTAATTTTGACATGCCAATGAAACTTGAGTATATGTGCAAGTTGGAAGATAAATTTAAAAGAGAGGTATGTCCTGAATGTAAACATTTCAGGCATGGTTATAGAAGCTACCTGTTAGAATCCCAACTCACACAATTGATGTCAGAGGTTCAAAGGGTAATGAGCTCAGATGGTAGAGAGACTGAGAAGGTTCCCAGTGCTGTGAGGGTAAATTCTTCTCCAGCAGGCAAGGGAAGTGTCACTTGCTTTGCCCTTGAGTAAGACGAGAGATGCCAGCTCCGGGGAGAGGAGGTGTGAGTTAGGAGTCAGCTTTGGTAATTTTTGGGCTGGAGAACAAGGCATCTCCTGTTGCCCTTCCAATAGGTCCAACCCAGTCTCTCAAGGGCCTATGTTTTCTTGGGTGACACATCCTCTTCATGCTTGCCCCTTGTCACTCAGGTTCCTCTTTCATAAGCTCTGTATCTCCCTGTTTCACTTCCCCTTATCATGTTTGTAGTCTTGGAAAATCTTTTTCTTGTTTTAGTTTATCTCCTTCTACTTTACTTTGGAACCATCTATTTCTTCTGCTATTGCCTAATAGACTATGATGGACGATTAAACCCAGAGCACAAATCATTAGCCACTAAAAAAACTTTGCCAAACCTCCCTGGAGGGAACACATTTGCATCTCTTCCTTTAGTGAAGCAAAGAAAGAGGAAAAAAAAAAATCAAAATTCTTACCCCACTAAACTCCTTAAAGAATTTAAAGGAAAATGGAATATGAATCCTTGAGATTTTTTGCAATCTGATGGGCTAAAAGGAGGTTGAATAGGGAGAAGAAAATATAAAGTTCACAATAATGTCGTAGGGAGACTAAATTAATTAACAACTTACCATAGAATGAAAATTAAAATCAGACTAAAATCAGACATTTAAAAAGTTGATCTAGGGCCAGGGATTTAGTTGAGTGGTTCTACTGCCTGCCTTGCAAGCACAAGGCACTGAGTTCAATCCCCAGTACCAGAAAAAAAAAAAAAAAAAAAAAAAAAAAAAAAAAAAAAAAAAAAAAAAATAGTTTAAGAAGAAAGGGATTTGGGGATGACACATGAAAATGACGACATATGGGAATCATAAGAAAAGAGATTATCCCTGCTCTCAGAGAAAATAGGGAGTGTTTGAATGCACAGGCATAAAAACAAACTGTATTTTAAATACCTAAGATTTCCTTTACATGGTGGTAATGAGGAGCAGTGGAACCAAGAAATAAAGCTTAAGTGATGTTGAGCATTTACATTTCAGGCTCAGAATTTATGATAAACTAAGAAAATGTTCTGTTCTTGATGTCATCGTTAAGTGTTATGCAAATTCAGCAGGACTTCACCTTTCCTGTCTCTCTCTGTCATGATATACAGGTGTAGATAAATGGTTCACCAGATTTTCTTCCAGAGATCACAGGGAATAGTGTCATTCAAAGAAGCAAGATGAGGAAACATGGTAGCTCCTGAATAAACCTTCAGATCTCAGACATTCAATCAGGTTCAAACTTCGAGTTCATTCTAACCAACAAGGTACCAAGCTAGGAACAGTTTACCAAGTTTTCATTATCCCTACAAAGACACATTTGCTTAAAGAGCATGAAGAAGTGATTTGATGAGACCTATTCAATAGTGTGCAGAACAACATAAAGACTAAAGTGAAAGTAATGTCTCTGGATTTTAAGGGTTACCGGACTGATAAGTGCGTAAAAGCCATTTCTTCCCCCTTGAATTATAAATACTACATTTAAATACTTAATTCTTTACATGATCCCCATAAGCCAATTGTAATTTTTAAAGTATTTCATGTTTTACTAAGACATAAGCACCTGTCAAGTCAACAAACTCATTAGGAAAGATAAAGTTGAAAAAATCCTATTTGAGCAAATTGACCTGTGCCTGAATGATTTGAATAAAGAATTCAGCCAAAGACAGGGACATAGGAGGGTATCTTGTATTGACCTACACTCCTATGATTTGTAGTAAATTTCCACCATAATTTTAATTTTGAAATTTGAGTTTTTTCTTTTTCTCTCTCTCATAAATAAGTCATTGAGAAAATAATCTGTTTCCTGTTAGATAAGAAACATAATGCAGCCTGAAGAAAACATTTTCTGTTGAAAATGTGGAAAAACTAATTTCTAGATTCTCTGACTATTGAATTACAGGTATTAGCAACAGAAGCACGCACATACAGGATAAAGAAACCAATATATCAGTCAAGGAGTAATGGGAAAATAAGTAGAGAGGTTAATAAAAATGCAAAGGGAACATTACAAATATATCAAATATAAAGGGTACTGCATTACAACAAGCAAACTGGCTCTTGACTGCAAAAATGTGGCAAAACCCTGTCCAAGTATCACGGTTGGTGGGCTGCAGGGAGGCCCGGTCAGGCGAGGTTCCAGAGAGAACATGCAAGGAGCAGACATCACAAGGACGCGGGAATAAACTTTATTTTTCAGCAGAGCACTTACAGTACTTTTGTTTTGTTTTGTCCTGTGCCACTTTGTAGGCCGAGCGGCACATGAGTGGTTATCTGTGCTGATTCATTATTATATAATGAAGCCCTGTCTTCTGCCTGTACTAAATAATGGGATTGTGTCCTCAGGTGCTCTCAGACATACAGGTTTTGATATATTTTACAGTAGCTGCCTACATCCAACCCTATGAAAAATCAGGGGGCTGATGCTTCTTATGAATGGCACACAAGTCTGCTCTTGTTCCAAGAGCCCATAATAGCAATACAAGGAACAATGTATAATCTCCAACCTCATTGCTATTGCAGCACCACCAAGAGCCACCCAGCACCAGGTGGATCCTAGGGATTCCCGTCACTGGGTCAGGAGGTCTTGTTGTAAAGTCTAGATGGTGGACACCTCTGTGTCCATCTTGTAAGGCCTCTTGTACTTGTTCCTGGTGGTCAGGAATAAAAACACAGCATTCTGCTTGTAGAAGAGCCAAAGTACCTCCCTATGTTGCAGTTACAAATCCAGAGCCATGGGCTTTGTAATTCTACCTTTCTCTCAGGGGCATTTTATCTGTGAGCAACTTCAGAGACTGGCATATGACATTTATGTTCTGCACTGTGTGTTGCACTAGACTTTCAACTTGGAGGGCTAGGTCTATAGTCCCTGCCCCTGCCACCAGTACTGCAATAGCCTAAAACCAAAGGCCATCCCTTTGATATGGTGCCATCTGTGATATATAGTGTCCAAAATGTGGGCTGTGTCTGTCAGAGTAGGCCTGATTGTGTCCTTAATATAGGGAAAGCCACAGGTTCTGTGCCCCATCCGGTACTTGGAGAGGTATGGCCAACCTGTGGTGCCACAGACCCATAAGGTATCCACCATGAGCCAATTAGTGGACCTATGAGTTTATGGCCATCCCACCAGGCATTTGTGTCTTTCACCCATCATGTGTCCTTACACAGTGCAATTTCCTACTGCCATATCAACCATTCAATACATAGTGGATTAACATCCAACAGTATTACTTGATTCTCTGTCATCCACACCCAATCATTAAACATCATAGGTCCCAGTCCTTGGGAGGGGGTTGTGCATTTCTGAATCAGTGCCTCAGCAGCCTGGCATCACCGATCCCAGGGAGGTCGAGTCCAGTTCTGCTGTCACCAGTCCATCTAATTGTACAGACACACTGGCACAATTCTCCATGGAAGGCCAGCATCTAAATCTGTCAGAGGTTCAGTGCACATCCAACAGTGTAATTGCTGGTGCACACAAGCAAACACGTGTGCCCAGGAGATGACAGTGTTGAACTGACTCCTCCTAGTCAGAAGGACAGGGCAGAAAGAGAAGCCATCACAGGGAGATTTTGCTACATTTTCATCCTGCGGTAGGTCGATGGCCAGAATCATTTTATCTCCTGGTTTAGAATACCAGACCTCTGTTTCCATTGCCACCAGAGGCAAGGGGGTTGGAACCTGGTCTATCATCCCCAGGGGAATAGGCCAAGCGGCCACAATGTCATTTCCCTTTAGAATGATGGTCTCAGCACTGGATGGGGTGCACACTGAGGCTTCAGGAGCCATGTTGAAATCCAAGGCTGAACCTCTAAGGAATAGTGTGTCCCTCCCCCAAAGGCCTCCAAGAGGAACAACCAATTCTCCAGCAGGGGAGTCTGTTCTATTTCCTCATGATTTCCAGGTATTACTCCCAAGTCTATCTATACTGCATTCCTAACTGCATAGGCTCTATTTGTGGGGAGGATCAAAGCCCCTTTAATTCCTTAGGATATTGCTCTGCCAATTGAATGCACAGACAAATCAGCTGTGTTTTCAGAAGGTGATCCAATGGGCTGGTCATTGAGTGTTTTAACAGCTATCATTTAAAAATTGGGGCTAAATAGGCCAGCTTAGTTTTCAAGAGCCCATTATATCTCCCAATCATACCAGCAGCTTGTGGTCAGTAGAGCACATGAAAGTACGAGGTAATATCATAGTTTCTAGGCCACTATTGAACCTGATCCCTTGTAAAGTGCATTCTCCACTCATGTGCTATTCCTAGAGGCATCCTTGAAGCTGCAATCAACCATCCCAATGCCTTAACGGTATGGACCTGGTTGGCAGAGGGCACACAAAAAGCAAAACTTATACCTGTGGCAGTATCCACAATAGCCAGACCATATTTATATCCCTATGAGAGAGGTAGGGGCCCAATAAAGTTTACCTGCCATTGTTGCAGGGGTCCCCAGTATTCCACCCAATTGTGTGGGCACCTTCCTCTTCCAAGGGGCCATCTGAGCACACTGAAGTCACATCATCTTTGCTGCCCTTGCCCCTGTGGGAGTCATATCCAAATGCCATCACTGTGCTACAGCCTGCATGGCATGGGGCCCTACATGCCTCAATTTCTTATGAAGCCAAGGTACCACCGCTGAGGGTGGTCCTCAAAGGGCTGCTACCCTTGTCAAGGAGTATGATAAATCAGTCCCTGGTGAGATGAGAGACCTATGCGACACATAGTACAACACATATGTTATAGTCTTACCACACTTCCTTAAGTCTCACCATAACTCAGCACCTCATGGGGTCAATGTCCTTCTATCTGCCAGGTTGGCAACCAGAGCCTTAGCCCCCAGAATAGGGCCCAACTGACTGTGCAAACATGCAGAGGTTCCTCCTTATGCATGACAAATAGCCATACTGCCCACAACTCTGCCCACTGGCTTGACTTGCCTGTCTCAACTTTAAATCAATGTCCATTGTGGGGTTGTGTCATGACTAGAGCCATCACTATAATGGACCTCAGCTGGGGAGGGGTCTCTCCTTTCCTTCCACATAGGGACTAAGGGGTCATAACCAGTAATTCATCATTCTGTACAGTTTCTTAGGCCATGTACATCACAGGTCCGGGTACTGCAGCCATTTAGGCTGTTAGCAGACTATCCAAAAGAGAGGCTCTCTGCTCTCTCCCCATCATTCCAGGGTCCATACTGGGGTGGGGTACTGGGCCACTCCACCCACAGGACAAGACATCCAGGGACACTGAGACCTTTATTGGGTACTTAGTCTGCACTTGTGTAGTCTGCTGCCCCATGATTCCTTCACAGGTGTGCAGTGTGACACTTACCACTGTCAACTGCTCCTCAATCAGGGAATGCCTGCTTTCAGCTCCTTTCCATAACTGTGACCAAAAGCCAATAGGATGCTTCTGCTTTCCCTGCTTTTGCCACAAACCCCAGCCAAACCCAACCTCATTAACATTCACCGTTAGGGTGAAAGGCAAGGTAACATCAACATCTTGATAGACCTGAACTTGAGTGATTGCCCTCCTTGAGTCGTGGCATGCAGCTTCCAGTCCCATGTTGCACCCTTTTGAGTCATCTAATAAAGAGGGTGCAACAAGAGGGCTAGGTGAAGAATGAACATCTGCCAGAAACCTAGCAAGCCCATGTATGCTTGAAATTGGCATACAATTTTTGATCTGGGGTATGCCTGGATCTTATCAATTATTGCATCAGGGATTACTTTTGTCTCACCCGAGTAGATACCACTCAAGAATTTCACAGATAAGTCAGGGCCCTGGACCTTGTCTTTGTTGATGACCCCCACCCAGGCCAACAAAGCTTCTTTTAGACTGTGTGCAGCTGCTTCCAAATCTGTAAGGCAAGCAGAGGTTAACATGGCACCATCAATATAATGGACCAAAGACACAGAGTGTGGCTTGATCTAAGTGGCCAGATCTTTGGCCATGAGGCCATGACACAAAGTAGGGCTATGCAAATACCAGTGTGGCAACACTTGAAGAGTTCATTGTCTGCCATTCCAGGTGAAGGCAAACTGGTCCTGACTCTCAAATATGATAGCAAGAGAGAAAAACACATTGGAGAGGTCCATTAAATAGTGGTATCAACCCAAGGTAAGGGCGAGCGGTTCATCGAGTCAGCCATATTGGGTACAACTGCATGTAGTAGAGGAGTCAATGTGTTCAGTTTCCAGGAGTCCACAGTAATTTTCCAGGTCCCATCAAGCTTCCACACAGGGCCAGCAGGGGAACTGAAAGGACTTTGTGCAGGGGATATAATCCCTGCTTCTTCTTCAGAACAGTCTGCCCTATTTCCTCATGACTTCCAGGCAGTCAGTACTGCTCCACACACAGCCATGTCACCTGCAGGAGACTCAATGTACTTGATGGGGGTGTCCTCAAACAATAGTTTTTATCATGAGAATTTCCCAAATAAAATTCTTCCTGTGTAATGTCTAACCTGGCACCAGTCAGTATATCCACCCCCAGTATGTATTCAGTAACTAGGGAAACATAAACATAGGGATGTGGGGCCAAACACACTAAGCCCAAAGTCACCTTGGCCTTTGGTGACCTCCAAACCCTTCTATGCATGCAGTGGGTGATGTGAAATGGTGTGGGCTGCCATGGGTCAGTGTTGACTTGGCTTTGGTATCCATTAAAGTCAATAAACACTGCACATATTTGGGGGGACTGATAAATAGTCAATTCCACACATTGCCTCTGTTCTCCCAAAGTCTCCAGCAGCCAGGTACCTCAGCCTCAGTATGGATAAAGGGCTGCCAGTGTCAGCTCATCCTGCTTCACAGGGGCTGCCTTTCTCCTGAGACCATGGGCTAGCATTGCTGGTCAAGGCATTACTGCTTCCAAAAACACAGCAAAACATCTGAGGGCTGCCCCTCCAGCTTCTCTGCATCTAAGTCAGCTGCTATCAGATCTGTTCAGATTTGGCTTTGGATTACCTTCACTGGACCAACTGTCCATCCCTGTGGGGTTGGTCTTACTTGTCCTGAGTTGCTTGTTTTTTTCTCCTTTGGTGGCTGGGTTTTTACTGGTCTCATCTAACCTTGGTGCTTCAACTCTACATTGCCTAGACTTGCTAAGACATCCACTGCATCATGAATTAGATGATCTACAAAAGGTACTAGTAGGTCTGTCACTGTGCCAAATGTGGCAGCTGGGCTGCTGGCCAGTATCAGGTCTTTCATGCATGCTGTGAGCAATTCTTCATCAAGGCTACTATAACAAGCAGCAAATATCATTTGCTGCATTCCCATTTCATGCAGAATATCTAACAAGTCCAGATAGGTTGTCCATTTCACGAATTACCCCAGCAAGTCACCTGGGCCAAAGCATGTGAGTTGCTGCCATCAGCCAATTTATTATGGCACAGTTACCAACTCCATGGGTCCACCTCTGTGCATCCTGCAAAATCTGGCAGATGGAGGGGTGCTGGCTAGGCTAGATAATTGGACTATTTCCCATGGGTTTACCCCTGTGTTGTCAGCTCCTTCATTCCAGAGCCACAGCATCCATGAGGGCTCTGTCTCCCTCACCCTTTACTTCAATAGTTTTGCCAGTTCCTGAAGCTCCACAGCTGTGTAGGTTGTATGTATTGTGTGGTGGGTAGGCTTAGGTGGATCCCCTAATCCTCTATCTTGGGTCAAGTGCTCTTCTACCCCACTCTTTGCTAGACAGTGGGTCATACCTTCAAAACCAGGGACTGTCCTGGTGCACAGGACTAACACTCCCTGCATTCTTCAACATAGCTTCTGAAGCTGCCACAAGTTACTCCAAGCTCTCTTCAGTTCCCTACAATTGTTTCACCTGCTGGGCAGGGTTTCCTGCCTGCTGTCTCACATGGCAGAAGAGACTAAAAAGCAACTACACTATCCTCCCCGCTGATTTAGGGCGGTGAAAAGGAATTTATGTTTCCAGCATTTCCAAAGCCCATAAAACATCTCTGAGCATCAGGTAGACTGCCTTGAAGTTCTCGGGAGATTCCCGAGCTGCCAAGAAAGTTGATACTGGCAGCCAGAGCAAGGCTGGGGGATGCACTCAGCACCTCCCCAGGGTTCCTCCCCACTGTCTGGTGCTGCTTCTGCAGACTCTGTGATGGGGATACTCATCTGACCATCCTGTGATCCACTACACCAATTGTTGGGGTTGGTGAGCTGAACAGAGGCCTGGTCAGATCAGGTTCACAAAAAATAAATAAATATATATATATAGAAATAAATAAATAACGTGTGGAGCAGACTTCACAAGCTCTGCCTCTCAGCACTGCCTCTTAGGTCCGAAGTGTAGAAGTTTTGTGGCTTTCATAAAGATTTGAATAGTATAAATTACACAGATACCAAGAAGAACTTGCTGTCATGGCTTTCCTCGCAATAGCCTGCCCTGCTTTTTCCAGGGTTCTCTTTTATCTTGCTTTGCCTCCTTTACTCAGCCCAAGCTCACTCTGAAGAGCCAGTTTCTCCCTCACTCTTCACTTTTACTGAACCTAGATCTAACTCTAGGAGAGGGGAGCAACTCAAAACCCCATAACGTTTATTTGACGAGTCACTTTAGAAGGAGCTACTTGATAACTAACATTCAATCCATGAACTCAAAATAGAGAAGACTCCCTCCCTTTGTTGTAGCTTCCACTGTGCATCTGCAAACCTACCCGCTCTCATTTCTGCCTGCAGAGTGTACATCTATTCTACCTTGAAAGTATTTACACCCCATTACTTTTCTGTATGTCTCGTCCAATTCCTTCTTCAGAACACCAAGTACCAGGAAAGAATTCCCCCAGAATCCTCCATCTGGTAACACTCTTGGTGAGCCCAGCTGGGAGGTGAGACACGTACGGACCCCTGTTGAGAAATTTATGTTTTTCTTTGCCTTACTTTTTTTGGTAGCTCCTTTTTGACACATTAGATAGTTAAGAGCTTCTAGAAGGTTTGCTGCTAACTTGGTTGCAGCTTAAGATTCCACAAGTGCAAGAACATTTCTGTGCACCAAGCAGTCCCATGCACGTGTGACCTAGAGTTTACTATGTCTCCTTTGCTCCACTTTTGTTATTCACAATACTTTATTCCGCTTTCGCAATGAAAGCTGAGGGCTGGAGAGCCACTTTCAGTAACTTGATTTCTTGGTTGAGTAGCCACCTACCACTTTTTGTGCTCACCGTGATCAAAGTCTCATTTAGGCTTTCACTCTAAATGGCCTGGCCTTCTATCTCTAGCTGTTCTTAGTGAGTTACTTGCTTCAGGGCTCCATTCCCTAAAACCTCAGAGAGCCACCCCAAGTTTCCTTTCTTCCATGTTTCCCATTTGCCCTAACGAACCCCAGAAAATCTCACTCACACTAACAGATAAAAACTATGGTCTCTACTTTCAGAGAAAATATAGAGCTCCTTCCATATTTCTAAATCTTGATGGATGCCCTCCCTGTTTTAACAAAAATTCAAATAATTTAGGAACTTGTGCTAACCAGGGTTATGAGTATGAGTATTTTAGAGCCAGAATATTTTAGTCAATAGATAGTAGACTTAATCTTTGTACTTGGAACTTTGCAAGGCCATATTTTAAAACTCTTATGAATAGGCCTCTATCTCTACTGCTGAAAAAAATTAATTACCAAAGTTTTTTATTATTAGAATAAATGAGAGGAATACTGTTTTTCAAGTAGTTAGATAGAGCCAGTGGGGGATTCTACCCTGATCTTTGAGGAATCGCAGGCTTTAGAGAGAGATCTAAGGAAAACAAGTGCAAGGTAGGGCACTAGGGCTGCTTACTTCATCAGCGTCATCTGGTACTGAATTTCAGTTTCTAAGGGAATGAACCACAGCTCAGTGGGTCTTCATCCTTCTGCAGGGTACACTCAGAGGGATATCAGACCGTGCCATCCCTTACCTCTTCATCAGCCCTACAAAAAATGGTAAGAAATATCCTACCCATTCCACTCATCTCACTATTAAAAGCCCAGTAATATAAACTAGAAAATTATGCCAAATGGATACACAATACCAGTGTAAATTACAATACTATTCTTCGGTTAAATCTTTTCCACAAAAGGCAAAGCCTGTACTTAAAATCCCTTTTTAAAGCTGTTATGGCTCTTTATAGACACCATTCCTCTGCAAAGGCCCAAGAGATATGATATCATGCTTGAGAAGAGGCTTGCAAACAGGAGATTGATATCATTGATGATTCCCAAATTAGAACCCATGGACCTTTCTTAAAGTCCGTGGTGTACACCCTCATATACCGTGCCACCGCATGCCACCCCTCTGCTGGAAGAAGCAACTCCCAGTGATGCTAAACCGAGTGCCGGTAAAAGAACTAAAGAAACAAGAGTCTAAAATAAAATCAATTTATTTGATGGTCAGGAAAGAGGAGACATCTGGTCTTTGATGGTAGGGAAAGAGAAAGACAGAGAGCTAGACCAGACACACAGAAAGAGACAGATGGACAAACAACTACTCTGGAATAGTAGGTGTATTTAAAATGGAAACATTTATTGATTCTTACCTGGGATTACCTTTTATTGAGATCTTTCTCCCATGTATGCTCTTGCAATCTGATTGTCTCCCTGTCTTTTGACCTCTCCTTGGATTTTGTCTTGCTCTATGACCTTCTGTTGTTGGGCAGAGGCTAGAATTATGGTGGGGGGTTAGAGACAGCTATTTTAGGCTAAAGAGGTTTATGTTAATCATTCTACAAGGGAACTTCCTCAATTTAGTTTTTTTTTGCCTTTGCCTTTCTGATTGCTGAAGTCTGACTTTGCCTCATTGTTTTACTCTAATCTTCAGAGGCAGAAGCTACCTCTCCTGCCCAGTAAGTCTCTCTGTTTATTTATAATGAAGCTCAAGGAGGCCTTCAACCTATCTTTTTCCTAGGTATGGGGCCACCTAGCCCTACACACTAAGGGGTATATGAGTTTCCCCTGCTGTTTAATAAATGAGACCACAGTGGTAGTTCTTCCAGACCTCCTTCTTATAATCCTTAGGCCAGTAAATCAGTCCCACCTTCTACAACTGACTCAGGATCTCCATCAGCAGCCAGCTTCCCAGAGGGACCCAGTATACCCCAGCTCCTTTCTAGTGCTCCTCAGACAGCTTCAAGCCCCACAGGACACCCTCAGGAGTGGAATTTTCTGCTCTCTCAACACACAGCTAATTCTATTCCTAAGAGAGTAATAAACTGGACTACATGAGTCCAAGTTCTTTTTTCAGTGGAAGATATACAGCTCATTTGATAGTCTAGTGGCTGTTGGTTTTCAGAAATAATAATCTTTTGCTGAGGGAGTAAATAGCAATGACTTACCTGATCACTTAATGGGTTTGTTTATGTGGTTGAAGGCTGATAGATGCTAAAAGCCTTGCTTGCTTCTCGGTAATAGATAAATTATTATTTCGCTATCTAAATTTTGCTTAAATGAAGTACCTAAAATGAGTTTTTAAAATCACTTTATTTTCTCAGGAAAAAAAAAAGGCTTGCAAGTTTCAAAAATAAAGAATTTGGGCTTTTCCCACCTCAAGTATTGTCTTAGTTTTCTCACTACTTAGACAAAATTTCTGACACCTGAAGTTAAAGGAGGAAAGGTTTATTTCAGCTCACAGTTTGTGAAAGTTTCAGTCCATAATTGGCTGGTTCCAAGGCAGGGTGGCATAGAAGAGGGGCATCACAGAGGAAAAATAATTTACAGCAGGCAGAAGACAGCAAAAGCAGCAAGCAAAAAGTGATGACAGCAGCCCTCTTTGAATCTATTATGTTCTGTCCAGGTTATATGCCCTTAAGATGGATAGCACTCACATCCAGAGTGGGTCTTCCCATTAGCCACACCCTGAACTATACCAGACTAATTCCTGGACTAATTTAGTAGCCAAACATCCTTAACCCCAGCATCACACAGTCTAGATTTAGTCACCTCTGAAAAACCCCAACTATGAATACATGAGGCGTTAGGAGAACATTTAGACATTTAGACATAAGCCATAACAAGTGTGTTATATAGTCTTTTTTGTGGGTGAGAGTTTTATGGTAGGATCTTTCTTTATACTTCAGGCTGGCTTTGAACTCACTAGGTAGCACAAACTGGCCTCAGCAGCCAGAGTGTGGGGATTACAAGTATGCCACCATTCCTAGCTCTATGTTTTTTCTAGATGTATAATTTTTACCTCTATACATGACACAGCTTGGGACACAAAATTGAGTTAGTAACATGAATTTAAAACTCCTCATAGCTTATGTATGGGATGATATCATTTGTAATATTATAAAAGTTGTATTTTTGTTGAGCTTAATCATTTAATTTAATAGTATATCTTTTGAGTAAAATATTTTTAATTAGAGATCATTTGAAAGGGAACAGTGACACTTAACAACTAGGTCACACACACAAGGAGAGATGTGACAGGACACTTTATTCAGGAGGGCAGTGCAGAGAGAGAGAGAGCGAAGAATAGGGCATATTTGAGGTTTGGGGTTGGACTATCACGGATCCATAGCATGCGACGTATCTCAAGCCACATTGCCTTTCAAGGAGGGAGCCTTGCAGAAGCTTTAGATTTCGATTCTATATGTTGATGTGGTCTTGGGGAAAAGGAAATTTAGGGTAGGGGTATGGACGTGGGAAGAACTGGAAACATGGCCCATAATGGTGGCATCAGATCTCTGACATAATTTATACTAAAAACTTGTAAGAAAAAATAAAAATGTGACACACAGGGGCAATGTCAAATATTTAATATTTAAAACAAAGCTTAGAATGTTGATCTGTTCTTAATAAAATTTATAACAAAACTTTAATAACCGTTGTTCCTATATCAAAGTAATTTGTTGTGCTCTCCTCTGTATTGCGATGTTTTAATTTTTTTCCTCATTGAGTTTATTGGTACATTTTAGGTATACAGTACAGTTACATTCATTATTTGGATCTTGTACCTTTACATGACAGGTCTTGGTTCTCATTTTCCCCTTGTCCCTGCCCTCCCTTCACTCTGTCCTCCCCTCCCCATTTACACACACTTTATTTCTATTTTTTCATATTTTTTTCTTTTCCTTCATTAGCTTTCCCCTACCCTTCCCACTTTCCCTACACCTTTATCCCCTTTCTTCCTATTTCACATTGTCCATTATATCATTAGAACCTTATGTAGTATCCCCTACCCCCCACTTTCCCTACACCTTTATCCCCTTTCTTCCTATTTCACATTGTCCATTATATCATTAGAACCTTATGTAGTATTATAATTTATTCACAACAGAGAATTGAGTCTCAGGAATTTCATATTTATTTGAATATCTGTTTAAAGTTTAGTTTTACAATTTTATGTAAATTTATTGTATATGATTCGCCTTATTTAAAAAAGATAAATGTTCTGCTATAATGAAGTCAGTCATGATTGTTGGCTCAATATGTTGTAAAATTTACCAAATTGTTTTGCTAAATTGTTTCTTCATATATCACAACCATAACTATCAAAAGCTGTGGTGTTGTTTCTTTTTTTTTTTTATTTTGGGTTTAGTTGATAAAAAACAATCTTTTTCAAAAATGTACATTTTTAGTTGATAAAATTAATATCAATTCTTATACACTGTTCAAAATGTTTAGAAAAGTTTCCCTATCACTATGACCTGGTGACAGTCTAATATGTAAGAAAGAAGAGTAGGCTAGACTATGTAGGTCTGTTTTTAACCCTATTTTTCAGGTTACAAGAAAAAAGAGAAGAAAAAAACCTTGAATTTCCCTTATTACACCTTTTGGAGGGGTAAGTTTGTAAAATTACCCCACTGTTTAAAATTTAGAAAGTCTTGTACTTAAATTTTCACTGTGGTCCCACAACATGCTTTAAGGGCAGCAGAAGGTGGTCCCACTCAAGAATATAACAACTTTTCTTAATATGCATTTCCAGAACCGATGTACTGAAGAAATGCTCATAGCAAAACACTATTTTGGAAGCAATACCTTGCTGAGTGTCCAGATAATGTCATGTTATTTTAAATACCTAAGCATTCTTCAAAATATGAAGACAGTCTCTTACTTTCACTTGCAACTTAATTTTTCCCATAAATCCCTTTGAGATCTGTCACAATGAATTAATGCTGGCTTTATCTGATTTACTCCCAGGACGACAGCCACAGATGTCCAAACATCCTTAGCTCCCAAGCCCTGTGAAGTTGTCTTCCAGGAGAGTTCTGTGGACCTAAGTGCTCCATGTAAGTAACACATCTTAAAATGGTTCATAACATTTAAACTCGATCTACTTACAAGGAAGATGAGGAATTAAAAGTCAGGCCATTCTACTTAGAGCATTATGCTCTTGAAATAAGCATACCACAAGAGAAAAAAAAATACTTTATGATCCCACTTATATGTGATACTCAGAGGAATCAAATTCATGGATTCAAAAAGAAAGGTGGTTGTCAGGGGAGGATGAAGGGGAATGGATAGTTAGAGTTTACCAAGTACAGAGTTTCAGTTTTGCAAGATTAAAAAAGTTCTAAAGATAGATGGTTGAACAACAGTGTTAATGTACCTAATGCCACTGAGCTGTGCATTTAAAAATAGTTATTTGTATTTTATCACAGTTATAACAAATAAATGGAAATCACCTCTATTATTATCTATTTTTTAAAAATAAAGTAGTTCTTAAAGACCTCCATTAAATTTGAGAAATTAGTGTGTTTGGCACAAAGCAAGTGCATTTTGAAAGAAGATGATTTCTGATTTTTCTTTCCTAAACCATAAAATACTTAAATATCAATCCTTAGATTTTTTTTTTTTTTTTTT
>NW_022900917.1:46740945-46842850 GCF_012274545.1 Fukomys damarensis
TTCTTTCTTTCTTTTTTTAATTTTGGTACCAGGAATTGAACTTGAGTCCTTGCTCTTGCAAGGTAGGCCAGTAAACCGCTGAGCTAAATCCCCGGCCCCCAAGAAATCTTAACAGTGTTACTGAGCTGTAATTCTTGGTCTTGGCATTAGTAGACTGGGTACTCTCTCCCAAATGGTGATTCACATTGATTTACAGGAAGAGAAACTCAAAGTCTTGGCTTTATATATTTTTCCAGCAGAACTAAGCTGGTTGACTTTCTTAAACTAACTTGGTCACTACATTTCTTAGTTCAAGTCTACGATATAGACTGTATTTCCTTTTTTGTTTTCATTTTATGCCTGTTTATAAGCTTTGTAACTGTCAAGGCTCTAATGTTTTAGAATGCTGACTACAAGATAGACAGGATTACACTTGAAAACGGATTCCAGAAATCTATTCTTTCCAAATCTTTATGATTTGCTCAAATTTGGCAGGAAGGTTTTGTGACACCAACACCAGTGCCTGTCATATTCTCTCCCACTTGGAAAATGTTCTGACCGGTCATCTCTGGGGAACGCTGCCTCGGCACCAAGGAATAAAGTGTACATGGTTAATGGGTGATGCCTTCAGAAAAGAAAGCAAACTACATTTATAGCCAATGAGGTTTATCCGAGGCGCGATTATTGCAAACTACATTTAGAGACAAGGAGGAAAAGTTATGAACATTGAAGAGTCACCTGTGTGTCAATCCCATAAAAATAAGTGCAGCTACATAGGTTATAAAAGAGGGTTCTTATGCATAATTGCCAAAAAGCAAAAAAAAAAATCCTTTCTGAAGGTGTAATGATTAGATGTCTCTTAATTTTGTCTTTCTTTTGAAGTTGACTTCACAGTTTTTAGTGATACTTTTTTAGGATCAGGCATCTAGACTCTCTTTGCTTGGGCTCCAATTACTTCTTTTTTCATTGAGTTTATTGGTACATTTTAGGTATACAATAAGGTGACATTCATCATTGGGAATCTGTACCTTTACATGACGTTTCTTGGTTCTTATTTTTTCCTTATTCCCTTGCCCTCCCTCAACCCCTTCACCCCTTCCTATTTGCAAAGACTTTGTTAACATTTTTCGCTTTTCTCATGTTTTTCCATTCCATTCTTTCCTTTCCATTACCCCTCCCAGTTCCCCTTCCCCTTTAGACCCTTTCTTCCTGTTACTTTTGATGGACTCTACCTGTCATTCATTCCAACCAGCCTGATGAGGTGGCACCTCAGGGCCCTCAAAATTAAGGTCTAGACTAAAGCAAGGGGGTAGTTGTTACCAATAGTGCAAAATGATACTTTGAAGGTTAGATTTTAGAGAACCAACTTTTCCAAACTTCCTTCTGCTGGGCATATAACCAACATTCCCTCCTCTCCTCAGGCCAGATCAAGTGCAGAATATTTAAATGCCAACCCCAGGAAACTGGAACCCAGATTCCATTCCGCAAGAAAGGGCACAATAAGTTGGAGGTAGCTGGAAGCTATAAAGAAAGTTTGAATGTTATTCTTCTGTACCTCTTCTTCCTCGCTATAAAAGATCCTAATGGACTTGAGATGGTGAGATGGTGATTAGAGGCATATGGGCCCCACTGTCTCCTCAGAGGTGGCTTTGAATAAGATTTGTTTTTAACCAAAACATATGGATTCATTTGATTTAGTCAGCAGCCAGCAAACAAACCCAGGTGTATGAACCTAACTGGCCTGTAGTGCTAACCCTCAAGAAAATTAATCTTAACATCCTCGATAATTACTTTAGTGCTTAATGATAATTTCCTTAGAGTGCCTAAAGTCAAAGGGTTCATTACAGATTTTACCATCAATTGAAATCATGCCCACATCACTAGAAATTAGAGGAAAAGTAGATATAGAAGAGGCTAAAAGAAGAAACAAACAAAAACCTACTTCTTAGAGGATCAGTATAGATTGTCTTCTGTTTAGGACCTGGCAGTGGCCAGAATATCATAACTGTGGCATTAATGATGAGCAAGATGGCCGGGACATACCAAATCTGAAAATCTGTGGTCACATAATTTAGGCAAATTTAGATTAAACTTAATATAAATGCTTTTTATTCCCCATCATCTATAGATCTTCACAGGTCTCCAACTGTGCAACAGCATATAATGTCTGAGAAGGGATAGTGTTATAAAGCATTTCCTGACCCTATTTAAACATGGAATTCTTTCTCCACAGACCTATCACTAGTTTTCCATGGGACTATTCATATCTCAGAATGTCTTATGATCTTTGCTAAAAGCATTTGTGAAAGTTACAGTGCATAAATAATGTAATCTCAGCAGAAGAACTTGATAACTCACATATCAACCAAGTAGTTTTTGAGTTTAATCTGCTATAAATCAAGGATCTGGCCCAAATAGGAAAATGAAGAAAAAATAATATCATTTTCTCACTGCCTGTACTGGACCATTCCACTCTGAGTCAGGAAGTGTAGAAGGTGAGGACCTAGAAAGAAGAACAGAAGTAGGACTGGAGTCAAGGATAGCAGGCCCATAAGCCTAGTTTAGACTTTAATTCCAAGCCCACCAAATATTTATTATCTCTCATAAATATGAGACACTCTCATGCAGAAGATAATTTATTGCCCCCAGGAGCTAACAATATTTTGGGGAAAGAAATGTAAGAAATTCAGCAAATATGTCCAGTGGGATAATATGGTTAAATAGGGGATTCTGATGAAGTAATTAGGAGAAAATATAAACTGGTCTTGAAAGAGTGGGAGTTAAGAGATGTACTAAGGTAAAGTTTTCCAAATGAGCTGTCATGCAGTCAGCTGTGTCCTGACAAGTGAGTATGAAGCAGCCAGAACAATGAGAAAGTTGGGTTAGAGGGATTTAAGTAATGATATATAAAAGCGTGGGAAACTCCAAAAGGGCCTAAAATTAGTGAGAAACTAATATAAGTGGGGAAAAAAGCATAAATTATTCACCTATGCTGAGTAATGAAAGAGATCCTACTTAAGGATTAGAAGATGGGCCAGGGATTTAGCTCAGTGGTGCTGCTGCCTGCCTCAAAATCTCGAGGTCCTGAGTTTGATCCCTAGTACAAATCAAAACAAACAAACCAAAAATTAGAAGATGTATGTTAGTATCTGTTGACTGACTCTGAGGCTTATCTTATCAAATGTATAATATCCCATTTTCTGTGTCCTGTAATATTGGTTGTCAGTTCTATTGCTGGGACAAAATTCAGAACAAGTTAAAGGAAATAGGATTTAATTTAGCTCACAGTTGTAGAGGTTTCAATTGGCTGTCTCCAGGGCAGGGCAGCATGGCTGAATGGCACGGGAGAGGAGAATCAGCGCATAGCATGGCAGCAAGAATCAGAGGGAGATTAAGGCAAGAGGGATAGACCTTTCCATACCACTTCGCCCCTGACTCACCTCCTTCTACCAAGCTTCGTCTCCTACTGTCACCTTTAGTTCTAGACTCATCTGCGGGCCAATCCATGGTGAGTGTCATGCTCACATGATCCAATCACTTCCCCAAAGCCCCACCTATGTGCACATGAAGCTTTGGGGGGGATCTAGATATAAACTGTAACAGTGGCTAACTGAAAATTTAGATTATCAGATGCTCTAGTTTGAATATGATTTGTCTCACCACAACTGATGTTCAGGCTTAGTTCCCAATACGATGATGTTGATAGATGGTGGACTATTAGTAATTAGGTCTTTAAAAGCAATTATTGTAGTTTTCAAGAAAGTGGATTAGCTATGACAATAGCAGATTATGGAAAAAGCAGTTTCTCCCACATTCACCTGTTTGTACTTCTACTCTTTTTCTAATGTTTGATTTAAGATGAGGTCCTGGCCAGATGTAGCTGCTACATCCTGAACTTTGAAGTCTTCAGAAGTATAATACAAATAAACATCTTTTTTCTCTAAAAATCACCCAGTCCTACACATTCTGTAATAGCAACATAAAATGGACACCTGGAAAGCTGCTTTCAGCTTTTCTTTTTTTAGCTTTAATTGAGTTTATTGGTACATTTTAGGGATACAGTACAGTTGCATTCATTATTGGGATCTTGTACCTCTACATGACAGGTCTTGGTTCTCATTTTTCCCCCTTGTCCCTGCCCTCCCTTCACCCCCTCCTCCCCTCCCCATCTACAAACACTTTATCTCCATCTTTTCATTATCTCACATTTTTTCTTTTCCCTTATTATTCTTCCCCTACCCATCCCACCTTCCCTACACCTTTAGCACCTTTCTTCCCATTTCACAATGTCAGTAATCTTATTAGGATCTTATGTATTATTACAGTTTATTCACACCAGCGAAACTATTTGGCATTTACACATGTGTGCCTTATTTATTTCACCAGTAGCACAGGAACTAGCAGAAAGAATCAACAACTGGGATCTCATCTTATTAAAAAGCTTCTGTACTGCTTTCAGCTTTAACAATAATATGAAATAAAATAATACACTTAATGTCTAATATCTATTTGGCTCTTTTATTAACTCTTTACATACTGTGACAATAAAGAAACTAAGACTCAGAGGACCTGACTTTCTCAAAGGCTCCCAGCTAAAGTGGCAGAACAGGGAGTCACAATGAGACAACTGGTTTCAGCGTCTGCACTGTTAACCATAAGCTAAATTCCTTCCCAAAGTATAAAATACAGATCAAGTTTTTATTATTTTCCTTCTTTTTACAGAAACCATATAAGAAATATGTTTCTAAGAGAATGAAACAAAGTAAATGAATTCTTTCAAATATAACATATTTGGTTAGAAACATTTTCTAAATGTTGAAGAATTATGAGGTTAGATTTTGCCAAATAAATAGATGATTGCATATTGTAAGGTGGGAAAATTCTTCTCTACCCTCCTAGGGTCTCTGCTAGGCCTAAGAATTAAATATTCATAAGAGAAATTAAGACTAGGAAAGCACACAGATCCTATTATATTTTGCATGTATGTAGGAGACTTTACATGAAAATGAAGAATTAAGGAAGTAATCAGACCAGACATCTTTTGTACATTTTGGACATAGGAGCAATATGTTTGTAAAAAATGACAAGACAAGGGAGTGTGAGGCAGGGGCAGCATACTGGAGGGAAGTGACTAGATATATAGAGAAAAACTACTAGTGGAAGGTAAGGCTTATACTAGTAAATTTGTTTGTACTGGTCCATTTCACATTAATTTCTAGGATCTGGGGATAAGGTGTTTGTCATCTCACCCTCATTCAATAAGGGCACATTTATCATGGGAAAATCTGTTTTAAGTAGAAAGGAGAAGCTCAGAGGATCTATTCTGCACCTGCTGTTTCTCAGATGCCTTCAACTCAAAGTAAACAACACTCTACAGGAACATATTTTGACATGATATGTCCTGAACTCAACCAATATCTCATATACCATCTAATTTTTTAGGAAAAGTTAATTCCAGTACTATTATTTCTAAAAGTTCAAATATTTTAGGTAGTTCTATGTGACAATTGAAGAATTGGTAAGAGATGTACTTTAACAAAAATAGAATATAATAAGGATATCCTAAATTATGATGCAAATACCAAAGTTAATCTGTTCTACCTAATAAGTATGTAGTAGTCAAGGTTCATAATGAAGAATATCTTCAAAAAGTTGTTATTCTAAGTCCAGTTTGTCCTTCAGTGATGACACTTTACACATAATTTGTTAAACAAATGAGTCTATCAAAAGAATTATAGTCAAATCACACAATTTTGAAATTAGTGTGTAAATATTTTAAGATAATTCTTTGAAATGTTTCTTTAACTTCAAAATATAAGATGGTTTTATCTGTGAAAAAATAGAAACAAAACAATCATCCGTGATAAAAAACTATCTTTAAAATAGAATTTACAATAAAATTTATAATCATTTTTAAAGAGGACATTTTGGGGAGAATTCATAAGGCGAAAAGTGTTTGAGTACTGAAAAAGTTCACCACTTTCACTTTCTTTGGACAAACGCTTCTGTACCTCAATTTCCTTATGTGCAAAATGGGAACAATAATACTTTGCAACATTGGAAGATTAAAATGTAAACATCAAATGTGTTAAGTTCTGTAACATATTGTCAGATATAAACAGAAGTGTTCAATAAAAATTGCACCGTTAAAAGTTAAATTCCATGATCAAGTTTGAGAGTTGACTAATAAATCTATATATGGATCTTTAATGTTTAACTTACCATTTTAAAAAGTGCATCTTTTACAACAAAAAATCAGGAAAAGATTAGAAGTCAATGAAACCTATACAATTCTGTTAGCCACCTGTGCAGATAGACATACTGAGGCAACATGCAGAATCAATGCTGAGTAGAATACAAGGTAAAAGTAAATAAGTCAGACCTTCTTTTCCAAATGAGAAGGAAGAATGCTGATGAGAGCCATGTAAAGATTTTCTGTTACCATTGATAGTAAATGTGCTGCTGCATCTTTTTGAACCTAGATGGTATTAAATATCCCTTACTGAGTAATGGAACTTAGTTTCTGTCTTGAAAGAATAATTACAGAATAATAATGGGGTCACTAAGAAATTTATGAGAGTAAATATTGTCTATATCGTAAAACTAAGGTATAACAAAGTAAAATACCATCAGAGGCACTTGAAAGTGTCATGTCTTCCAAATGTCAAAACAGCAAGACAACTCAGTTAAAAGACAAACTCCTTGATTGCTTGTTATAAAACATATAAAGTGTATTTTTTAAGGACTTAAGTTTTCATTTTCAACCCATTCTTTTGAGGCTCTGAAAAGAATCTCAAAGTCTCGTCCCATCATGTCCCAAGTACCAGGGCTAGATTCATGGCATGAGAATGAAGCAATCACAGCTTCCACCTTGGCTACCTACTTTCCTTGTGGTGTAACGCTTTGTAGTTGTCATTTCAAATTTTTAAACATTTTCTTTTTTTAGATTAATTTGTATTTCATAAGTGAATTTCAGTGTGACAATGGAACATGTGTTAGAGGATCGAAGCCTTGATTTACATGTGATGTTGCCTTCTGACTTCATGGCATGGGTTCTAGACTTCCTACTCTCCTGTCTTAGGCATTATAGGTACTACCTGATGTCCTCCTTGATGGTCTTGCCCAGGTTGGTGGCGCTACCCCTGGGTGTAAAGTGGGTAGGTATTACTTATGTGGAACCTCAGTCTTTAGGTGGGTCATGGAAGAAGCTATCTCTAGTCAAGGCTGGGAGAATCATAACACATTTCAGCATAACTAATACAGCTTTCAACTATACTTGCAGCAGTTACCCAGGTCATCTTGACTCAGAAGCCATAATCTTACAGATGCCCTGTTCATTGTGAGCTGTGGAAGTACTGCCATGGAAATGTGAAATGATTTGGAAGTACAATATCGTTGTCTAGGAGAGTATGATGCTAAAAGGTAAATAAAGTACAGTAGTAGGACAGGTCAACAACAACAAAAAAGAGTGAAAGAAGAAGGTTGTATTTGCTGACACCTTTAATGGAACTTTAATTATTTTCTAAGTTGCCAGCTTCTTTCCCCTGGTCTTGAAAAATTGAATTAACAGCTGCATATTTTTATTTTTCACTTGAAATCACATATTTTGTGATCAGTCTTATCTCATGCCTACTGTAAAGGGCACAGATTAAGTACCCAGTATATATTCAATGAATGATGAGCCTCATATTTATTAAATAAATTGCCATACTCAATCTTGAAAATTTCATTTATTAACTGATAAAACTAATTGATATTCTCCATCCAGGAGAATGTTCTGTTATTTACAGAAAATAGGATAATAATAGCGGCTAGTGTCACATTTTGGGCTCTTTAGAGAACCTTGATAGAGTTCTTTCTTCCTGTCCTGTATCATCAAAGAAAATGATTCAGACCTATACTATGCCTAAAGCTAATATCCTTGGCACATTCTTCACTGGAAGAGTATTAAAGAGACCAGAAAATGGAGCTCTAAAAAGAAAGAAAAAGAAATTAAAATCTTCATTCCAATATTGATATTTACATAATATTTCTCTTGAAAATTTTGAATCATTATCCAAAGAGGAAACCTTAAAAATTAAAATCTGGAAACTTCTACTTTTGTGAAAATAAAGAGACAGAATTTTTCAACTACAACAAAAAATCCCTGGATGATACATATAAGACAAACATAAAAGTACTGAAACAGGTAGATTTCAAAAGGCAGACTGGACTTGAAACTGTGAGAAAAACATAATGACAAGTTCCTAGCATTCTCTTTTTTCCTCCTACATCTCAGAGCAGATCTATGGAAAGCTGGAAACTTAGAAATGCTAACAGGTACAGACCAAAAGAGAGGTGGGAGGGAGGCTGCTCCCTTTAATCAAAAGGCAAAATAACCTATAAGATAGAAATCTTTAAAATAATTACTCTACTCTAGCTAAACACTGTAGAAAATAACTGTGGTCACATCCTCAATTTTACCATCTAAGTCCACATGGGAAGCATAAAATTTCATGCTAATTAGGTTGCAAGAAGGCATTTTAAATATCTACTGGGATGATATCAGAGAAGCCAAGTCAAAGCCAAAACCTTCAAGCATCTGATAATGAGTACTCCCAATACCCAAGTACCTTAGGAGACAAAAATGGGCATTCTGAGCTGCTTTCACTCAGCACTAATAAGATGGCCATCTTCATCACTGTGGTGCTGTCAGAGAAAGTTCAGTGGAGTGTCAGGACTTCTATGGTCACTGTAGTGTCAATGGAAACCATGGGAGGAGACACAAATCCTATCCTTACCCAGTAGCAATGGGCCCTCTACCTAAGGGGTCAACAGGAGCTGAGTAGCAATAATGACTTGTGGTACTTCCCCTCCCTTGACCGATTAGGGCATAGAAAGCTTTCTATACCACAAGTTTAAACAAGATCTGAAGCCTCAGATCAGGATCCAAAAATGTCTAATTTTCTATACAAAATAACTTTCATACATAGACATAAAAAAATTGAAGTTACACAAAAATACAATAATAGCCAACACAGAAATGTCAGATATTAGAATAATAGGATGATTTTAATTTTTACTATTTTTTTCCATACCAGGCATCAAACTCAGGACCTTGTACTTGCCAGGCAGGCACAGTGGCACTGAACTAAATCCCTGGCCCTGATGAAGATTTTTTAAAGGAATCATAATAACAGTGTTTCAATAAACAATTATGAAAAATGCTGGAAACAAACAAAAAATATTAGAAACTCCTGTCAAAAGCATAGAAACCTAGCAAAGAAAAAGAAAATATAAAGCAGAACCAAGGAACATTTTAGAGCTAAAAATACAAGGACTAATGTAATAAGCTCAGTAGATGAACCAAGAGCAGAAAGGTGAAAAAAAGAAGTCAACAGAATCATGAAATGGAGTATGGACTAACACAAAATACCCAATCTGAACAGCAGTTACAAAATAGACTTTAAAATGTTAACAAAGCCTCTGAAGCTCGTGGAGTATAACAAAGATTGCATTCATATAGTCAGTCTCATAATGAGAGAAGAATAAAAGCTAATTTAAAAAATAATGGTTTAAAAGCCCCAAATTTGACAATATACATAAACCTGAATATTCATGAAGCTAAATGAACACTAAACAGGGCAAAACAAAAATGTCGATACCAATATACATTGTACATTTGTGCATCTTGTAATAACAAGGATTTTGTGCTCAGAAATGTGTCGTTAGACAATTTTTTATCTTGTGACTATCAGAGAGAACTTACACAAATCTGTACAGTATAGTCTAATACATACCTATACATTGGTTGTAGACTGTTGATCAAGCGTAGTGATGGCACACTTCTTAGAGCTTTCAATGATACAAATAGCCCTCTCTGACATTCATGCCCTAGGTTCACCAATACTGAGTCTTGATCAACTAAACACACCATATATCTGATAAAGTATAGCAACGAGAATGCTTAAAGAAATCTCAACTTCCACTAAAAAAGAAAACAGTCTAATTAGAACATGGACCAACATGAAAAGTCATTTCATTAAAAAGATTTAGATATGAGAAATAAATATATAAATAGTGACATCATTAGTCATTTGGGTGATACAAATTAAAATTGTAACTAGATATCACCACTCATTCAAATGACTATACCATAAAAATAGTGATAGCACAAAATAGTGTGCACAAGTGGTTAGGGTGGAAAGGGTGCACAAAATATAAAATATTCCTATTTTTGATGACATGTAAAATAGTAGACACTGTAGAAAGCAGTTTGATAGTTTTTTGAAAACATAAACATGAAACAGACAAGTCTGCAATTATCCTCCTGGACTTTATACTAAGAACAAGAAACAAAAACTTATGTACACACACAAATTGAACACATATCCTTAAAGCAAATTTATTCGCAGTAGCAAAAGCATAGAAAACCTCTCTTTGTCTTTCCAAAAGTGAATGGTTCAGTGATCTGTGGTATATGTACACCATAGAATGATATTTAGCTATAAATACAGATAAAGTATTTGTAACACTATCAAATGGGATGTATATCTACAGAATTATGCATAGTGAGCAAACTATTATTCCTAAAGAGGACATATTATATAATTAAAAATAGAGTATTAATGAAAGACAAAATGATACAAATGGAGAATATGTTGTCGGAGGTTAATGACTTAGTAAGGAATTGTGCCTTTAAAAGAAACCTGATGTATTCTTGCTGTGCTAGGGATGTCCTGTATTTGTGCTAATGCCAGTCTCCCTAAGTAAATTACATATAGTTTTGCAAGTTGTTGTCATTGGAGAAGATGGAGTGATGGTTACACACAATGTCTCTGTAGCTTTTTTTTTTTTTCTGTACTGGCGTTCAAATTCAGTCACGTGCAGTGTCACTGAGCTACACCCCCGGGCCTTCTGTATTATTTCTTAAAACTATGAACAAATTCACAACTATTTCTTCATAAATTTTAATTTCAAAAAATTTTGGATTTACCAACAGTTAAGGTATAACAGCAACTCCATTTAATACATTATACTTTTCAACAATTAGGCTCACTGTTTTCATGAGGATTTTTTTAAAAGGAAAACCTGACTACCCATTTTTTTGGTAAAATCTTTCTATAACTGCTTCTAACAGACTGGATTAAAAATGGAGTAACATAATCAGGAAACCCTTGATATAAACTTTCAAATTATTATTTAATATTTTGCAACAAATAAATGAAACTAGAAAGTTTTGGATTTACTATAATCATGACAAAAATGTCATAAGCAGAAATACATGAAAATTAAGGTGTCCAGTTAACCTGCAAAATTTTTTTGAACAATGTGCTGCAGTCATGAAAGTGTTAACACACATTTCCACATATAGCAGTTTACGTGCCTATGTACTTTCCAAAGACCTTTGCATTCTAGCATTTTAATATATGCTTTGGGTGTTTATTAATAGGCACTTTGGAAAATCATTCAGGCCACTGGCTTCCTTCCTTTTAGTGCTGGGAAACAGTAATTTACTAAATAGCAACTCATTAATGTGAAAGAGTTAATGGAAAGACCATGTTACGCATTTTGATAATCTACTTCAATAAATATAAGCCCATAATGATGATTATTTAGAAATATGAGTTGTAGTAGTAAATCTAAATAAGAGCATTATTTATAAAGTTGGGGGCAGTAATATTTTCCCACATATTGATAGGATAAAAGAAAAATTCTCTTTCAGTCTTTTCAGTCTAGAGTGCTGGGAATTGGGAATAAAGAAGAAAAAGAAACAATTTTTGAGGAAGGTCCAAGAAAGGAATTTAGACTAAGGGTGATTATAGAAAATTCTTTATCCTTGAAATTGTTATGGGTATTATTATCAAGAAATTTCCTTCCCTTCTTTCAAGGCAAATCACTTCAGTTAGCCCAGTGTTTGTGAGTCTCCCCTGCTTTTCCTCTGTGGTGCTTTCCCAGGGAGAAAGGGTATGAAACAGCATGCAGATGAGGACACACTAAGCCTGCTTCTTATCCATCATTTCCCGGAGCCAGTCTGAATCAAGACCCAGAGAGAGAAGAGGGGCAGTGGGGCTGCCAAAATTACACAATTGAAGAAAGGAAGAGAGGAGGTGAGAGGAGCAGGCACCCAAACATCCTGAGACGAAAATAAGAAAAGCTGGGGATTTTTCACGTTCATTGTTGTCATTGTCCGTTGCATTCTAAATCTGAGAGCTTTCAGGGAGGAAGTAATGTGCTTTTTGATACATGCTTAGAGAAAATCTCTCGTTAGTTTAATACACATTTTCCTCATTGACTATTTTAGTTCATATGCAAAACAAAGCAAAAACTTTATACATGAAATAATGAATTGCAACTATTTTTTTTGTATTTGCTAAATTGTAGCCATAGAACTGATATTTGCATCTGTATTGATATTAGTATTTGTATACTAAATATTTATTATTAAATTGAACATAAAATTGCCTAATTTACCACTGTTTTGTTGAGTTTGTTATACGGTTTTTGCTACAGGGCCAGAAATTTTAGATGTTGGAGGTGTTTCTGACCAAAGAAAATGAAAGTATTTGCTTCCCCCAAATGGTCTTTACATAGTACAAAAAGTCTACCAGGGATTTGTGGCACCATGATGGTCTGCCTAATTGTTTCTCTGTCTCTGTCTCTGTCTCTGTCTCTGTCTCTCTCTCTCTCTCTCTCTCTCTCTCTCTCTCTCTGTCTGTCTCCTTTTTCTCCCACTCTATGGGCCCAGGACAGTTTGTGTCAGGTGTATTTTGCACTGCACCTACTCTTGCATACTGTTGTCCAGACCAGTAGGGCTTTTTCTGTGCCATTCCTCTTTTTTTTTTCTTTTTTTTTTTGGTAGATTTCTTTTGCCTCTAATACAGAAATATTTGTTTCAGGAGTGTTTCATGTGATCTAAATATGTCTTTATTTATAAATTAATACGACAAAGGTTGGTTTTTCACTGGTTTGAAAAGGAAAGAATAAATGCATAAACTTGCATTTTTTACAGCAAGCTTATATCAAGATTTGAGGAACAGGTCCAATTACTCTGATCTCTGTAGTCTTCCAACAGGCTGACAAAAAGCCTTTTCCAAGAGAGCATCAAGTGACAGTTGGGACATCACCATCCCAAGATAAAATAAAGGCATAACCTCCTTCTGATGCCACTGTGGTCTCCTGCACATTCCATGTCAATTTTAAGACTATAAATCTTTTTTTTTTCATCATCTTAGTGGGTCATATGTTGGAGTAATTACCCCATCTCCTCCTGCGGTGACATTATTTGGAAAATACTTAGCTCTCCAATAGTCACATTTCCTATGCTATATTATAACATAAATTAATACTCTTTTTTATGAATTAATACTCTTTGACTAGTGATTTTAAGAAGTAATATTAATACTTTAGAAAGAATTATAGGAGATAATTTTTTAAAAGTTTCTAAACCCTGTGTCAAACATTTTAGAAACATAGGATACAGCCAAATTATCTAATTCATATATAGTATTTTCTTTGGCCTGATGGTCATCTACAAAAAAAAATGTGCATATCTGATGTCTTCTATTGAATTGTGTTACATAGTTTTGTATGACAACAGTAGAAAACAACTCAGAAACACAAAAAAATATAAGAAATTAGCGCATAAACTTAAAGTATTTAATGAGCTATAAACGACTTCTATGGTTTAAATATCTATGAGTGGTGCAATGACAAAGAACAGCAAGAAAAGAATAGAAAACTGTATAGTTTATAATTCAAGCTATTAGGAGTCCTAAAGGAAATATAGAAAGCAGCTACTAAAGCTGAGTCACTAACAAGGCCTTACAAAAAATCTATACTGGAAAGAACAACTATATTACCCCTTTAAAGGAAAACACATTAGGGCACATTAATATTTGCTTGATGTCACCATGTAGACAACAAAAACTTTTTGCACCCAAAGAATACTTTCTATTATGTGCAGTAATGTCTATATTGTGCCTCAGAATGATGGGTATTACTGTGGCATCACTACCACAGCTTTCAACAGCAGCACTAGGGGAAGATGGAATCTTTCTGAGTACTTTAAACTAAAAACTGCTTGGTTGGTAACATAATATTCATTGCTGCATTCATGTCACTAACCAGTTAATCTTATTTGTCAATAATACATAAATACACCAAAAGTACCTATGTCCAAGATTTATCCCTTTTAGTTTTATATTTAGGAAATTCCAAGCAATTTCATTCATTACATATGAGTTGTGTTGAGGTGATAGTGAACTATTTGCTGTTGTTAATTATAGAGTGCCTTAAAGTCTAGTAAGCGTGTGTGAAGAGGGAAAGAGGCTTTGCCAGAAAAACATCGCAGTTCTTATAGTGTCCATATCAAACAAACACAACCAAGCAAGCAAACACAAGCACACTCTGCATGGATCCATACACTGTGTTCAGATCTCAGGTGTTTCAACTGCCTTGAAATAGTGTTCATTGTCCTGCTGCAGTTCAGGGTTTCTACAAAGGGTGTTGGCAACATTCACCAATATGGATAAGTTTGAAGGATGTGTGATGGTTATTTTAATGTCAGAGATCTTTAATTGATCACAACTGAGTTTCCTAAGTAGGCCCTTTGTATTTGAAAGAAGTAGGCTTAAGAACCTGAGTTTTGTCACAAAACTTATCCCATTACTAACAAGCTGAGTGGTTTTGTATGTTGACTCAACAGCTCTGTATCTTGATTTCCTCTTTCACAGTATAATTCAGATTATATCCTCTCCTTCACAGGCTCTTTTTTTTTTTTTTCTTTTTTTGGTGCTGGGGATCAAACTTGGGCCTTTGCGCTTGCAAGACAGCCACTGGAACCACTGAGCTAAATCCCCGGACCTTCTTTATAGATTCTTAACAGATTAAGTGGAACATGCAAATACATATAGTGTCTGACTCATTAAAATTGAATTCATCTCCTTGGCCATAGTTTCTAAATAATAATGTTCTTTGGGCTGGGGATTTAGCTCAGTGGCACTGCGCCTGCCTTACATGTACAAGGTCCTGAGTTTGATCCCCGATACCAAACAAAATAAAATAAAAAATCTTCATTTATTTTTTGATTGACCTTTGTGACATAATTAAAAAATTTCTTCCTTGGGCTAGGGATTTAGCTAAGTAGCAAGCACAAGGTCCTGAGTTCAATCCCTGTTACCAGAAAACAAAACAAAAACAAATATTTTCTTCCTTTTTCTCTGAAAATATAAAAAAAAAATTTAACAGAATACAAGGACTTGATTAAGCTGAGTGAGGAGTGTGGAGAGTGGGTAGACAGTGAAAAAAAAAAAGAGCATTATTTTACTTTTGGTTTATTTTTCCATGTTTAATTTGTTGTGGGGGGTAGTAGTAGGAATTGAACCCCAGGTCTAAGCTACATCCTCAGACCTTTCTAATGATTTTTAATTTTCTTCCTAAGTTGCTAAGTTTCTCAGACTGGGCTTCAACTTGTGATCCTCATACCTCAATCTTCCATAGTGCTGAGATTACAGGCACATGCCATCACGTCTGGCTCCCGCTTTGATATTTTTTTAGTTCCCTAGTTAAGACACTTCCGCTTTCCTATAAAAGAGCCAATTGCTATGGCTACTGATGTGAACGTATCCATGGACTCTCTAACAACTTTTGAATTGATGACGTTGAGTATAGTTTGGATTCTATCATGTTGCTGGCCCCGTAAGTACATCAATGTCAGGGTTGATTATCAACTACTTCATTTGGTACACTACCTTTTCTCACCATCCAGTACCCTTTCTGTCTTCCTTCTTGAGAGTGGATTCTCATGGGAGCCTTCTACAAATGATTACTTAGTCCAGAACATTTGTGAAAGTGAAAGGATAATTACTCTAAGGCTAGATATATAAACTAAAACTATCTCTTACAAGTGGAGAAACATGGATCCTAATAGATCAGGTAAGTCTTTGCTCATTTCAGTACTATCTATGAGTCAAAGGAAGAATAAGATAATTTTCTACTCCTTGGTTAATAAATATCTATTACCATATGTACTACAAGCATGTACCATAAATAAATTAAATAATAAAAACCTTAAAAATTAAAATGGTAAAGTATAATATGTTAGGTAATCCAATCTATCAACATACATTGTTCAGAAGCAGAGAAGCAGAAAGGAAAAAGTTATTTTGTTTGTTTGTTTGTTTTGATCAAAGTCGGGTGCTTGTGCTTGAGAGGCAGGCAGCAGGACCACTGAGCTAAATCCCTGGCACAGGAAGAGGTAATTTTAAGTGAGAATTTGAAATAGCCAAGAGTTGATAATGAGATGACTTTTAGAGGAGGCCAATTCAATAAAGAATTGTTTCAGTCTCTTAGTCTCTTAAAGAAAAATTGTTTTATTCTCTTAGTTGCCTCAGTCTCTGTTTAGCTTTCTTGGCGGCACTTTAAAATCTACCAATTTTCTCAGAGGTATTATTGTTTCCCCTAGTCACTCCCCCATTCCCCCCAAAAAAGTAGTTATTATTGCAGAAGGAAAAACTGGGCAATAAGAAAGGAACCCTTCTATTTTTTTTCTTTTTAACTACAGTCATAGGGAACATGTCCCAAGACCCTAGTAAATGCCTGAAAACTCAGTGCTAAGCCTACATGCTCTGTTTTCTCCTATATGTACCTACTTATGATAAAGTTTCATTTATAAATTAGGTTCAGGAAGAGATAAACAACTAAAAACAAAGTAGAATAATTTTAAAAATTTACCATAATAAAGATGACACTGAATTTTTTATTTTGAGAATTTTCCACATAGTTTTGGACTAAAGTTAAGTGTGAACAATGAAAACGCAGAAAGCAAAACTTCAGATAAAGGGGAAATGTTCTACATAGAAATAATCTGTACTCACACTAAACTCCACTTCAGTTCCATAGGAGAAAGGTGCCTTTTGTGCATGACTTGTCCTTGGGATTTTAAATATCCTCCCGTATACTTCCAATATTACTATATCATTTATTTCCCGTCTTCCCTATAAAATTAGCTTTTCTCCTTTTTACTTTATCCTTCTGGGCCTTTCCTGTTTATAAAACTATTAAAAAACTATAAAACTTCACTCATATATATTTATATCATATTAAATGTTATATTAAAAGACTCTTCCATTGGTTATGTATTTCCTCTAATTCATGTACTATTTGCCCTCTTGGCTAGCTTTACTCCTTAAAGAACATTCTCTCGTAGGTTTCCATATTTCTTTCAGATTTCATTCAATATACACAAATCATTCTGTCTTTCATGCTATAGAAACCGACCCAGAAAATATCATTAATTTCCACCTAATGGCTAAATCTAAGTCACATCTCTATGTGGAAATCTCCACTCCACGGATTGCCTACTCTTGATATCCATATCAATTGTTTCTCCTGTATTCTCAATTCTCTGCACTACTTCTTTTCAGATTTCCTGCTCTTCTATGTAACGCTATCTTCTATCTTGTTTTCACTTCTCATTTTGTTCTAGACACTTTATCCAAACAACTGTATTTCCTTCCTAAGTGTCAGGTCCCATCATTGTAAATCCCAAACAAGTATCTACAGCTTAGCTTTCTCTTCATCACATGACCTTTACCCCAGACTCTACCTGGATTTCCAGAGGCAATTCAGAGGCAGAATGAAAAATCTCCCTGAATATCTGTCTCAATGAATGGCATCAACTTCCATGTGGTACTTTAAGTAGATAATTTTTAACATTTCCCCTTTTACCCTTTCAAGTTATTTGACAATCCTTTGGCATCGTATGTATCTACCAACTCCTAACCTCCATTCCCTAGTCTTTGCCAGAGGTTATTTAATAAGTTCAAAATCCCATACTTTCTTGCCTGGACTCTTAAATAAATGCTCTGTTGATATACCACCACAAATCAATCTTTCACATATGTTCTGAGATAGACTTAGAATTGCTCTATTAAAGATTCTGCTAAGAGAAAAGAGTATAAAATCCTTATATTAATTTCCTGAGGCTGTGTCACAATTTGTCAGAAATTTATAGCTTAAAATAAGAGTAATCTGTATTCTTTAGGTGTTTTGAAGCCATATGCTTAAAATCCAGTTGTTATCAGAGCCATGGTTCCCCAGAGACTCTTGGAAGGATCTTTCCCTTGAGTCACTGGTGGCTGTAGTGCTTCTTGCCTTGTGGCTGAATCTTTCTAATCTCCACCTCCAAGCTTCCAAGGCTTTCTCTTCTTCTGTCTGTCAGATCTCCTCTCAGTCTTTTGTAGGGACGCTAGCTACTGAATTTAGAATCCTCTTAAGTAATCCGGGATCTATTGCCTTTTTTTTAGCATTATCTTTAATTTAATTACATTTGCAGAGATTTTAAAAAATTATATTCTGGTAATTAAGAAATGGACATAAATCTTTGAGAAGCATCATTCAATTCACTATACCTGTTTATATGAAAATGTTCAGAGAACATTGTGCATCAAAATTTTTTATCTAAATCTGGACTCTGTGTTTCAGTAGAATCCTCTAGATCAGTGATGGTGAACTCTTTAGAGCTTTCAATGATAACAAACAACCGGTTGTAGTATGCATAGCACAGGATTACTACCACTGCCCTAGATTATACTCAGCCACACCAAATTCCTTGTTATTTCCTGAGTTCCACTTATTTCCTTCTCAGGGCCTTTACTCACTACACTATCTGACAAATAGACCTTTCACAATTTTCCTACCTGTTGAATGCAGTGCAGCTTTTAGTGAGCACTTTAAGCATTGCTTCTTTCATAAAGTGTGAACTCAACCCACTTCCCCATCATTACTCAGGTCTCCTTCCATTTTGACATTATTGTAACCCTATGTCCCCTTAGTATCACAAAATTTTAAGACTTAATTGTAATTTTTCCTTGCCCTCCTCATTTTTAATCCCATCCCTTCCTTTGTTACTGTAATTCTATTGTCTTTTAGATTTACATTTCATGGAGTTTACATGTCTAAACTGTGGTAGGGCACCTGGCACAGAGTAGACTTTTAATTAAAAGCTGCTGAAAAATTACTGAGTATCTAATATGTGTCAGTTACCACGTAGGGAATTTACATATGAGACATCTTCAAAATAGGACTCAAAGGCAAGAATTCCCCACCCTACTGTGAAAGGAAAATAGATAATTGAGAACAGTAAGATGGCTTGTCCACAGCCATGAAAAAAATAATTGTCAAAGTCACTATTTCATTTGAGGTCTAAACTGAAACCAATTCTATTGTTAGTGAAGGATATTGATTATCTAAATGTTTTTGTTAGAACTGTGTGAGGTATTGAAGTTGGTTTTGTAGACTTTTAATACTATAAGAATATGATTTATAAATGGAAGATGCATTTATTCAAAAATATTTTGAGTTATCTAGTATCAGCCCAGTACAATTCTAGCACCAGAGATGCAGCTGAGAATAACTAAGTCCAACTCCTTGTAAATTATAGAATTTACACTTTAGTTGGGAGGAGGAGAAGGAAACAACAAGTAAGTTTCACATGGTGGTAAGTACTAAGAAGAGGAGAATGTTCTGAATTAGGAGAACATAAAATGATGCAATAGTGTTCTGTTAGTGTTTCATCAGTGAAGGTATCAGGCACTATTTGAATGAAGACCCAAAAGAAGTCTTAGAAATGAACATCCATGGGACAAGCTAAGACCATTCTGGACCAAAACAGCCAGTGCAAAGTTTCTGTATTAGGGAGGTCATTGGAGAATTCATGCAAAGCAATGGTGTCAGTGTGGATTAAGTAGACGAATCAATGAGAATAACTTAAAATATCCATCTCAAAGGAAATGAAGGGTCCATTTATTATGGTGATGAGTCAGCTATGGTTAAGATATTAGATATTATTTTGAGTGAAATGGGAAGCCATTGGAGGTTTCTGAGTAGAAGTGTGATTATGATCTGAATTAGTTTTCTTTATCTAGCAGCTAATGGATAGATTTGGGGGGGCCTCTTGATATTTTTAAGAAATCTTTGTTTTCATGATTGTTAACTGCAATCCTGTCTTCTATAGCTGATATTCAGTCCTCACATTGATTCATTCTCTGCATATATTTTCAATGGAATTTTTTTTTGGCAGGGGAACTAGGGATTGAACTCAGGTGCTTGTACTTGTGAGGCAGGCGCTAGAACCATTGAGCTAAATCCCCAGCCCTTCAATGGAATTTTTTAATCTCCTGGATATCTGTTTGAACCTCTCTTATGGATTCCATTTCTTTTCTATGTTGAGTGTTCATGGTTTCTATGTCCTATGGTTTCATTTTTCTATGCTCCTTTATTTTTTCATTTGTAACTAGCCTTGTTTTTCATTGGTCACCATCTCTGTAGTTATCTGAGAAACTATTCTAGATTCAGCTTTTTTCTAGAGTCTCATTCGTCTGTTTTGTTCCTTTCACTGTTACCACTTTAGAGAGTCCAAGTGGATGAGTTGCAAATTGTTTCACCTCATTGCCCCCTGGATTCACTTTTGGTGAACTAGAAGTTTGGGGTTGAATCTTCTTTAACTATATTTTCTGTCTGTCTCTCTCTCTCTCTCTCTCTCTCTCTCTCTCTCTCTTTCTGTTTCTTTCTTTTCTTTCTAGTTTAATACCTGGATTGATGCTTGTAAAGTGCTTATGACAATTAGTCTATTGCTACTATTTAGATCCCTGAGGTAATGACTGCTTCTCAAAGATGTCTTCTAGGTTTAGCTGGCTTTTGGGTTTTGAGTTTTTTTGTTTTTTTGTTTGTTTGTTTGTTTGTTTAAGATCCTACCTTTTCAATTCATTGGAGATGAAAAGTTGTTGCCTATTTGTCCTAGTCCCTGGTACTTTGTCACTGGCCTATAGTATTATTTATGATCCTTAGGCAATCTCAGTCTTAGCATACCAGGAAGAACAACTGATTAGAATAATTATGTCACCTTGGCTAAAGTAGTACAATCACCAATAATAATAGCATTAAACACAGCCAAGAAAATGACAAACTGTGTTGACTTAATTTGCCACCTTTAACTCTATGAACTAGATTTGTGGTTATATAATAAAATCTAAAACAAACCAGAAAATTATATGCAGTAAATATTTTCAACAGGACAATTTTACCCTCAGGGGAGAAAATTTAAAAGGAGTTAGAAGAGAAATAGAAAAAGAGAAGAAGAGGAAGAGATTAAAAGCAAGGCTGAAAGACAAAGGATGATTTAAAAACTTTGGGAAACTTGTGAAGAAGACTGGAAGGAAAGAAAGAAGTAAGAAATTAAAAACAAGAACAGACCATAATAACAACAGCAAAACTATAAACAATGTTGACACTTATGTAAAAACAAGAACTGACAGGGCTGGGGATTTAGCTCAGTAGTTCTGTTGCCTGCCTAGCAAGCACAAGGACCCGAGTTCAATCCCCAGTACCAAAAACAAAAACAAAAGACAAGAACTGACAATCAAGGAAAAAAGCAAAGAAAATAACAACAAAAAGCAAAAACAAGAAAAGAGGAAGAAGAAAAAGGTCCACTTTGATACTTGTCTCTGCTATCAGTAGTAGATAACAAGCCAGCCATAGATTTACAGGAGGGTAGTAGATAATCCCAAGAAGCCTGTACCTTTAGTTTTGAAGCTCAAATTGGTTTCTAGCAGTGAAGCTGGAGCCCAATTTGTTTGGCCTGCAACACTCTGCGTATCTCCCGCCATTTCGAATTCTGTTTCACCTCACCCTGACAGAGCCAGCCTGCAGCTTCTCTGAATTTCAAGCTCATGTGGCCCCTCTCCAAGGTGGTTAATGGCTAATTTCCTTCTCATGGGGGACATTTGAACCTGAGTAACTCACCAGCCACTGCAGTCTGTTATATGCAGTACTCCATTTCACAGGTGTATTTCTCTGTGGAGGTCAGCGTAGTCAGGAGTGCACCTGCAGGTTTGAGCCCCTCCCCGCCCACAGTGAGTTAGGGCTGAAGGAGAAAGCACCACTTACCAATCCCTTCTTCTTTGTCAAAGTCTTCTGTTTGTTCTCCCCGTGGGCTTCAATCCTCATTTCAGATCCTTGCTGGGTTCCAGGGACCCACTTCCTTCCTTCTCTTACTCATGTTGCTATATTCAGTGTTGGGACACCAAATCTCAGAAGGACCATTTCTCTGCTATTCATTACTTCTGTAGGTGACCCTGGTCCCAAACCCCATACTGAGGTACCACCTGTAGCTTGCTCACCCGGCCAGCCTTGCTCCAGGACCCAGAGCTACTACTTTGTTCCTTCCTAACCCAAGGGTGAATGAGGCTGAATGATCAAGAGACACAGAGGCACCTTAACATGTGGCCAGCCAGAGGGCTCACACTTCTAGTAGGCAGAGGAGCCCAAAGCCTTTGGCTCAACTTACTTTTATAAACCCAAATATGGCACAATCAATGAAGGTAACACAAAATGGGTGTGGTTTCTAATATATGTTAGTATCTTCTCTGGTAAACAACTTAACCTCAATTGTCTTAACTTTTGCCTAATATTCAATCACCCTTGAATGCAAACTTGCTCCTTTGTGCTCATTAGAGAAGACCAATTGGCCTTAATTTTCAAGCCCTTGACACACTCCGCCTTCTTGTGATTTAGGTTTCAAAAAAATCATTCAGACTGCTATATATGGGAAAGTGATGCAACAGACACTAAAATAGTTGGGCCCATTAGTGAGAATGGTGACTCAGAGAAGTATGGAAATGGAGGAGGTTAGATTAGTTCTCTACATATTCCCAAATTAGAGATAAGAGAGTAACCTACGGATTAGACCTAAGAGAAATATCAGATCAAACAGTGACCCAAAGTATAAGGAGAATTTTACCTGTACATGTTAAATAAAGTCAATAGCAGGAGGGAGACAACTCCTGGTAAACATTCAGTCCCATGAAACACTTCCATGTATGAGAGCATTATCTCATAGAAAAATAACCAAAGCCAATATGAGCCACATATTAATAAACTTTCTTTAATACATTAAATAAAATGAAAAGAAACAAAATAAATTTGTTCAGCAGATATTTTCTTTATCTCAGTAGGTTCAAAATATTATCAATTCATCATGAAATCAATTTATAAATTATTGTGATATTTTACACAGTATTTTTTAAATGTTATCATTCCAACACATGATCAATGTAAAATACATTCCATCTTCATTACTTGTGGATTCCATATCTGTGAATCTACCTACTAGCTGACTTTTCTTGGTATTCCTCGAAATCTATAGGCACAGTTCATTGTTTTCACTTTCTGCATGTGTAGAGTGGAGAAACATTCAGTCACAGGATGTTCATGTCCAGTTGAGATCAAACCAAGTGGTATTTGGTCTTCTCATTCCCATTTTCACATGGTAAAGAAGTATTCATTTTGTAGTATGTTTAATAATATTTTTGTTTTATTGTTTCTTATTGACCCTTCCACTGTTTAAAATACTCCCACCCCCCGAACAGTGCTGAAAGGCTGTCTAGTGATATAGCTAAAATATGCCTTCCAGAAAAAAAAAAAATATGTGCACTAAATAAGTTTCAAACAGGCCTGAATTACAATGCTGTGGGCCATGAGTTCAATATTAATGAATCAATGATATATATTAAGTATGGTGCCTTTAAACAGGAACACATATGACACAAGGTTATATATTGATCTGTTGATGAATTGTTGTGACCAGAGGTTCACAAGAACCTTACCCTACATTTCCCCTGGGAGCAATAGTTCAGTATTTGTTAATTCATTGTTTCTGGAGGTTTTTAAAAAAATAACTACTGTGAATATTGAAAATCAACTGCATGTTAATGTGACAATTTATGTTTTTTAAGGAAGAAAAGTTTATTTTAGATCACAGTTTGTGAAGGTTTCAGTCCATAGAGGTCTGGTTCAAAGACTGAGCATCATTGTAGAGGGACATGCAAAGGAGAAAAAGTTCATGACATGCAAGCAGGAGGCAAAAACAGTGACCCTTCCTTTCTCTTTATATTCCATCAAGACTACTGTCCTATTTGTTGATGCCACCTATAGTAGGGTGTAGCTTCTGTTTTCAATAAATCCATTCAGCCATACCCAGAACTATGCTAAACCAAATCAGTGGACTAGTTCACTATCACACATCCTTAATCTAGTATCACACACCCATAATCCTGCCAAATTCCAAAAGCCTCATCTATGTGTGCTTGAGACCTGAGGGGCCATCTAGATACAAGGTATGGCAAGGGTCAAGTGACTATTGACTAAAACTTTTGAAACTATAAACCAAAATAAATCCTTCCTTCTTTTTAAGTTGATGATTTAGTTATTTTGTAACAGTGATCTAAAATAGACAATTAATCTCAAGAAATGAAGTAAGTGGCGTAACTATTCCAAATGATGTGGTTCAGAATCCTTTGGAATTAGCTTGTGAGATTTTGGTAAATCTTGGAGAAACAGGCTAGAGGAAGCCTAGAATACTATAAACAGAGTTTAAAAAACAATTCTGGTGAGGGTTAAAAAGGGTAAAATGCTTGTAGGAATGCAGATGGTAAAGGTTTTGCTGATGCTTCAGATGGAAATGAGGACCATAGTGGCAATTGGACTAGAGACCACTAGTGTTATATTTTAGCAAAGAACTTATGTACATTTTGTTCATCTCTTTAAACTTTGTGAGGGATTAAGTTTAAAGGTGACAAACCAAGTAATGTAGTAGAGGAAATTTCATGGCAGCCCACACTTCAGGTAGTTGTATGGGTATTGCTGGCTGCTTTCACTAGATTTAGAGTGGGAACTAGAAAAAATGCCAAGGAGAAAATGTTAGAAAGTTGCAGGCTAGCCAGAAGGGAAGCATCTATAATGTTCCAGCTAAGGAGGATACAGTTGCTGAAGATAGCCACTCAATTAAATCGAAGATACATTTTCTGAACCGGACAGATGGTTGAAGGCATCTCAGGAATCAACAAGATCCCACTCATGGCACATTCAAAAGTGTAGAAATATTAATGTTCCCAGACTTCTATTTGATTTGAGAGACTACGGGCACCAGTAGTAGCTGCCTCTGTGTTCTTATTCATATGTCACAGTAATAGAAATCTGACTAACAAACAATAAATGATATGTGGCTCAAAAATGGTGATTGGGACCATGTGCAATTTTGATTAGTGTGTGAGGAAATATAGAAAGGAGAAAATCTGTCTTAGGAACTTGGTTATCAAAAATACTTTGGATTTAGATAGTGTATTAAAAAGGTAATGCAAGTTATGAACACTAACACCTAGAATTATAGGGAATTGCTGAGATATTCAGAAAACCAAGTAAGAAGGAACTACTAGGTCTTTTATTTTATATCTTTTTGTATAAGAAAAAAAAATATCAACTGCCCATTTTTCTCCTTGGCAATTAATATAATCATAAAATGAGGCAATGTAATTTGGTATTTGTGCAACTTAAAACATGGAAAATTAAAATCAAATAAAGTCATATTCACAGTGGCTATACTTTATTGGTAAAGAATACAAATGCTCCTTTTTAACCTTTCTATGCTTATAAGGTAATTTCTCTTTGATAGTAGAATTGGACTGACTCTCACCTTGTCAACTTTGAGAACTCTCACTGTGATGATTAGGAGCAAGCAATTAAAAAGTATTGCCTTGTGCTATTTTTAATGTTTCAGTTTGTGTTATATTTCATTGCAAAATTATGTAAGCAAGCACTATAACATTGTGGTTCCAACAGAAAAAAATGCAAGTGTACATGAAGCATCTTATAAATCCAATGTTGAACTATGCTGACATTTCTTGGTGATTCATGTTTAATTTTGATAACATAAGACTTGCCAAAGCTATTGGATGCTGAAGGGTCCCTAGAGCCAGACAGGGTCCAAGTGAGCCATTTATCCATCATATAAACTACTTTGTAAATTTATTTTTTCAATATATTTTCAGTAGAGAAACTAATTGCATGCAATCAAATATCTACTTCCTCCAATTTGAGTACAGGTAGAAACGTATTCAAAGAATGGACCTGGTTTTTGGTTGATAAAAATGCTACCTACTCATTGTTTGAAGAAAGAATATAAACAAAAGTCCTTATCATGTTTTAAAAACAGCCTTTGTAAAACAAGACCTGAGAAATACTATAATCTCCTTAATAACCTCCAGAAAGCTCTCCTAATATATATACACATATATATATATATGTATGTATATGTATATACATACATATATATATTATACACATATTTGTTTATCTGTTTATCAACAAAATTATATTTTTCTTACATTAAGAGAATCGCTCCTGTGACAGAACATTGCCCTGTTTTCAAGTTTTGTTAGGAAGTTTTTTTTTCTTAAATATACTTTTTGGTAGAGATTGTGTTTCTGGGCCTGAGTGAAAAGATACTGGTTGGTGCCTCTTAGCACATTGAGAATGATATTGAATCAAGTGGCAAGAGGGAAAATTAGAGAGAATGATCTTTCCAGGTATAACATTAACACCCTCCTGCCAATATTTCAAATCCCCACTGAAAAATTTTAATCTGCTAATTATAAATAAATGTCTTCTGTGAATTTCACACAAGGACCTACTTTGAGTACCAGTTCCCTGAACAGCAAAACAGAATCATCCCACAGGGACCAGGTGCCAGCTGACACAGGGGCACACAAAGCCGTTTACTTATATATTTGTTTCTTTTTCTTAAAAATTGTGAGACATATTCTAATTAAATAATGATTAAAATAGAGTTCAAAGTAAGGGAGATAAGTTATAAAAGGAGGAAATTCAATGGTTTTGTTATGCTCACAGTCAGATATTTAAAAAAATTATTAATGATTTTAAAAAAGTAAATGGTGGGCCTGCCCCTTCAGTGCAGAGCAGCAGAGGAGCCCAGCTGCCAACACAGCAGTATGGCCCCCACCTAACCCCATGAACAAGAGATAGAGGGACTCTCTGAGTCTCCTGGATGGAAACTGAAGCACAGTGGAACAGTTAAGAAAATCTCTGCAATAAAGGCATACTAGACCACCATAGTTGGTAAGTTGAAGGGACCAGCACCTCACATCAGAACCTTGTCTAACTTCAGGGGAAGGACAGCTGGAACCTGCAGTAGAATCTTGCAGAGTTCAACCCAGCAGGAGGTCAGCGATCTTAACTTGGGCCTTGCAGCCAGAAATTAGCCTGAACTTCAGGGGACAACTGAGACTAATTAACTTATATCTGCATACTCTTCACCATGCTGTCTATTGTGTCAACAGAGGTATATCTTGAAGGAGGCCCTCCCTCTATTTGTATTTTGTATTTGTTTTATTTTTTCATGCATATATATATATTTTTAAATTTATTTATTTATTTATTTATATTTATATATACACATACATATATGATTGAACTGGGGTCCTTTGCCTTTCAAGAGTATTTCTCTTATCTTTAATCATTTAAAGAAAATTTTATCTATCTCTTTTCTCAAATTTTTTCCTTTTTTCTCTTCTTTTTATCTTCTTTTCTTTCTTTCTCTCACTCTCTCCCACCTTGTGCTTCATTTCTCTCCCTTTTTTTCCTGTTCCTGTCCTAATTCAAATTTCTTATGTTCTTTCTTTTTCTTTTCTTCTCTTTTTCCTTCTATTGATTGCCATTAGTTTTAAAAGAAAGTGATTACAGTCTCCAGCCTCCCTATTGTTGTTAGTTTATTCAGTTCTTGTGTATAATTTGTTCTGTCTTCCCCTCTTCTCTTCGACAGCTTCCTAGAGTTTGTGTGATCTTCCTGCATCCTCTAGCCTCACTTCTAACCTTTCCCTGTTGTATCTAAGTATCCTTCCCTCCACATTTCTTTCCAAGTCCCCATCCCAAGGGGTAAAGTTGCTATACTGAAGAGTTTACTCACTATAAACATATTTTGGGCTGGTACTCAATTTACTTCACAGTAATAGATTAGTAATTACCACAAATTGTCACTTTCTAAACTGTGCTTGATGCTATTGTTGTTGCTGATTGTATCACTTGGGCTAAGGTGTTATGGTTGATCTAATCAATTATCCCTCCTTGTATTATGAAAATGAGAATTCCTCAGAGTAATTAGAAATCCAAAACTTAAAGACCAGCTATATCAGGAAGATCTAAGGAATTAAACTAAGGACAGTACCAACAACAAAAACAGAAATGAGAAGACATCTAAACAATGCACAAACACAGACTTCCACCTCACCAAAGGTAAACTCTGGGGGACATGTGGTTTAAAAGTGTGACAGTCAACAATATGAACACCCTAAATCGATAGCACAGGAAGCAACAAAACAGACAAATGAGGCTCTAGAAAAATTCATAACACAAGCAATTTGCCATATAACCACAGAGATGGTGAGAAGAATGAAAGACATGATTAGAGACTCTAGAACAGAAACAGATAAAAATAGATGAGCTCAGGACTATGAAGAAAATCATGAATGCCCAGCATAGGAAAGAAGTGCAATCCATGAATGCCCAACATAGAAAAGAAATGGAATCCACAAAACAGATTCAAACAGATATCCAGGAGATTAAAATTTCCATTGAAAGTATACATAACAGTTAGCCAATCTGAAGACAGGATATCAGATATGGAAAACAGGATGGCAGTCAGTGACTATGAAAAGAAGTAGCTCCTAAAAATAAAAATTTCCTAAAATGAAAAATCAATCCAACAGCTGCTAGATAACACAAAGAAGAATAATATAAGACTGATGGGAGGCCATGAAAAAGCAGGAGAAAGTACAAGTGACCAAAAAAAAACCAAAAAAACAAAAAGAACTTCACAGAATCAATGACAGAAAACTTCACAGAAAGAGAAAAATAGTTTGACATACAGATAATTGAGGCATATAGGACTCCAACTAGCCATGATCAAAAAAAAAAAAATCTATACCTACACACCTACACATATAATGGTCAAGATTCCAGAAACCTAACAGAAGAACAAGCAGTTAGAGAAAAGGAACAAATCACATGAAAAGAAAAGCCCATCAGAATTACAGAAGAATTTTCAACACAAACCCTCAGGTCAAGGAAAGCCTGGAGTGAAATATTTCAAGTCCTAAGGTAAAACAACCTCCAACCTAGACTGATGTATCCTGCAAAACTATCTTTCAAAATTGATGGGAAAATAAGATACTTGCACTATGGGAGAAGTTCAAGTCTGGATGGGCCAGGTGTGTCACACTCCCGTTTTGTGAGCAAACTCAGAGACCATGCTAAGGCTGAGCAAACTTGCTTAAGTGCATAGACACTGGTCTAACACGCTACACCTCTGTCCCTAGTCCACGACTCCTTTGCCTCACCTAAGAAAAAAATCACACCACCATATGTCTAGCCAATAAGACATTGCCCAATGTTCTCCACTAATGAATGGATCTACATAACCTATAAGAAAGTGCCATGTAATTAAATGCTCCTCCCATGCTCCTCCCCCATGGTTGGTCAAACATAAACTATATAAGCCTGTGCATTTCCTAAATAAAGTGGAAGCATTCCAGAAACCTCCCCAAAGTCTGAGTGGTGATTCCATACCTTACACTCCCAGTCCAATCTCCCTAACCCAACTCTGCAGACGAAACTGTGGATAACAACACTTGCACAACAAAGAACACTTGAGAAATTTCATGAACACCAAATCAGCACTCCAAACACTTCTAAAGAATATCCTGGAAAAAGAAATGAAGGTCATAACTCCATGAAGATCAACAGAGCAAATATACCAGGGAAGGCAAGAAATTAAAGGGAGAAGGAAAAAAACAGAAAATAAAAGAGCCAACAACAGGACAATAACATGACAATGATAAGTCAATACATATCAGTGATAATCATCAATGTTAATGACCTCAATTCACCAATCAAAAGAAACAGACTGGCAGATGGATTAAGAAGCAAAATCCATCAGTATGCTTTATAAAAGAAATGTACCTACTTCAAAAAGAAACTCATAGACTGAAAGTGAAAGGATGGAAAACAGTTCTACACATGACAGAAACCTGAAAAAAGCAGGGGTAACTAAATTATCTGCAGATGAAGTAAATATCCAGCCCAAACTAACTAAGAGAGACAAAGAAGGTCACTATGTCCTTGCAAAGGGACCATCCAAGAGGAAGATATGACAATCATAAATATATATGCACCAAATATTAATGCCCCAAATGATACAAAACAAATATCAAGGACATAAAAAACCAAGTAAGCACTAATATACTTGTAGTGGGGTATCTTAATACAACACTTTTACCAATAGACAGGTCATCTAGACTAAAGATCAACAGTGAAACACTAGAACTGAACCAAGCTTTTGAACAAATGGACAAAATCAGAGTATACATTTTTTTAGGCTGCACATGGGTCATTTCCAAAGTAGACTACATGCTAGCTCATAGAACATGCTTAAGTAAATGCAAAGGAATTTAATTTATCCCCTGTATATTATCAGACCATAGTTCAATTAAACTGGAGATCAAGAGCATAAGAAACTTCAAGAACTTCACAAACACATGGAAATTGAATAACACTCTGTTGAACAACTAACCAATGGGTCACAGAGGAAATTAAAGAAGAAATTAGAAAGTTTCCACAGTTAAATGATAATGTCAATACAACATACAGGAATCTATGAGATACAATGAAAGCATTTCTTCTATGGAAATTCATAGCAGTAAATGCCCATATTAGGAATACAGAGCAAGGTCAAATAAACAACCTAATTTTTAACCTTAAGCTCCTAGAAAAAGAAGAGCAAGACAAACTGAAATTTCATACAAGGGAGGAAATTATAAAGATTAGAGCAGAAATCAATGCAATGGAGACTAAGAGAATGATATAAAAATATCTTTGAATCAGGGTTGGTTTTTTGAAAGAATAAATAAAATTGATAAAGCCTTACCCAACCTTATCAAAAAAGGAAAGAAAAGGCTCAAATCCATGCAATTAGGAATGAAAAATTTGAAGTCACAATAGAACCAATAGAAATCCAGAGGATCATCAATACTACTTTGAAAATCTGTACTTTAATAAAATGAAAAACACAGAGGAAACAGACAGATTCCTAGATACATATGAACTTCCAAGTTGAATGAAGAAAGTATAAAAGTCTAAACACCCCATATATTTTCAGTGAAATTGAAAATGCAATTAAAACACTACCCACAAAAAAGACCAGGTCCTGATAGCTTCACTGATGAATTCTACAAGATATTTAGAGAAGAAATGTTACCACTACTCTTTAAACTGCTCTATGAAACTGAAAAGGAGGCAATACTTCCAAATTCATTCCTGGAAGCATTACTTTGATTCCAAATCCAGGGAAAGACCCAAACAAAATATAAAGAACTACAGGCCAATCTCCCTAATGAACATAGAGGCAAAAATCATCAATAAGATACTGGCAAACAGAATACAGAAATTCATGAAGAAGACCATATACATCAACCAAGTCGGATTTATCCCAGGGATGCAAGAATGGTTCAACATATATAATTCAATAAATGTAATACATTATATTAAAAGAGTCAAGGACAAAAGCCATATGAGCATCTCCATATATGCAGACAAATCATTCAGCAAAATTCAATGTGCATTCAGGATAAAAACCCTACAGAAAATTGGAATGGATGGCTTTTATCGCAACCTGAAAAAGCTGTCTATGAAAAACCAATAGCCAACATCGTAATAAATGATCAAAAACTGAAAACCTTCAAGCTAAAATCAGGAACATAAGAATGTCCATTGTCACCACTTTTGTTCAAAATAATTCTAGAAACATTAGCTACAGCAATTAGAAAAGAGAAAGAAATGAAAGGAATAAAGAAAAAAAAAGAAGTTAAATTGTAGTTATTTGCTGATGATTTGTTCTACATAGAAGACTCAAAGAACTCTGCCAAAAGACTTCTACAACTAATTGACTGAATTAGTAGAGTAGCTGGATACAAGGTCAACACTCAAAATTCAATAGCCTTCTTATACAGAAATAGACTCACTGAGAGAGAAGTTAGGGAAATAATTCCTTTCACAATAGCATCCAAAATAATGAAATATCTAGGAATGAACCTACTGAAGGGGACAAAAGACCTCTACATTGAAAAGTAGAGCACTCTGAAAAAAGAGATCAAATAGGATATAAGAAAATGGAAAGACATCCCTTGCTCCTGGGTAGGAAGAATCAACAAAGTGAAAATGGAAATACTTCCAAAACTGTTATACATATTCAATGCAACCCTGATTGAAACCCCAGCAGCATATTTCACAGAACTTGAGAAAACAATCAAATATTAATTTGGAATCAGAAGAGAACTAGAATAGCAAAAGCCGTTCTAGGCAACATAGAGATGGTAGGGGATATCCCAATTCTCAACTTGAAACTATACTACAAAGCCACTGTGATAAAAACAGCATGGCACTGGCAAAGAACAGACCCAAGGATCAACGGACTAGATTAGAAGATGTAGAAACAACTCCAGATGTACTCAGCCATCTCATCTTTGACAAAGTAGCCAACCATCCTCACTAGAGGAAAGATAACCTCTTTAATAAATGGTGTTTGAAAACTGGCTTTCAACTTGCCAAAGATTAAAACTAGACCCCTGTCTTTCGCCATGCACTGAACTAAAATATAAGGGTATTAAAGATTAAATATCAAAACAGACACATTAAACTTGCTGGAAAATGAATTAGGTAGAATTCTTAAAGACACTAGCATAGGAAAAGTCTTTATGAGCAAATTCTCAGCATCATGGGAACTTGCACAAAGAATCAAAAGTTTGGATCTCATCTTATTAAAAAGCTTCTGAACAGCAAGGGATACCACCAACAGAGCTAACAGACAACTTACAATGTGGAAAAATATTTTTATCAACTGTTCCTCAGACAAAGAAGTACTATCTAGAATATATAAAGAACTCAAAAAATCAGACCCCCCACATATAAAGACCCAATTCAAAAATGAGCATCTGAAATGAAGAGACATTTCTCAGACAAAAACATAAAGCAGCAAATAAATGCATTAAAAAATGTTCAACATCACTGGTTATTTCAAGTGACACAGATGAGAACAACACTAAGATTTCACCTTACCCCAGAAATTATGGCTGCTATCAAGAAATCAACCAATAGCAAATGTTGGTGAGGTTGTGGGGAGAATGGAACCCTTCTTCATTGGAAGTGCAGACTGGTGTAACCACTGTGAAAATCAATATGGAGTTATCTCAAAGAACTAGGACTAGCGGTTCATTTGACCCAGCTGTCCCTCTGCTGGGTATCTCTCCAAAAGAATTAAAAGAATCATACCACGGTGATATATGTGCACTTATGTTTATAGTGCATAGTTTGTAATAGCTAAAACTTGACAACATTACAAATGCCCATCAACTGGAGACTGAATAAAGAAGATATGCTTTTTCTATAAAATGGAGTACTACTCAGCCATAAAGAATGAGAAACTAGAGACATTTGTAGCTAAATGGATGCACATTGAGGCTATACTCTTCAGTGAAATAAATAGGACACACTTGAGTAAATACCAAGTAGTTTCTCTGTGTGAAAAACTAAAAGTGTAAATAAGGTTCAAATGTAGTAATTGAGATTATGAAATAGGAAGAAAATAGCTAAAGGGGAAGTGGGAAGGGGAGGGAAACAGAAATAAGGGAAAAGAAAAAATATGAAAAAAGAAAAAATGGAAACAAATCTTTGCAAATCGGGAAAGGTGAAGGGAGGGCAGGAGAATGGGGAAAAAATAAGAACCAAGGTATATCTCATAATGGTATAAGATCCCAATGATAAATGTAAGTGTAGTGTTTGCCTTAAATGTGCCAATAAACTTAATGGGAAAACATAAAATAAAATTTAAAAATTTTTCAAAAGTAAATGTGTTTCTACTTCTAAGGTATGCTTTCACCAAAGTATAACCAGATAAAATGTGATTTTAATGGGATTGTTTTCAGCTCATGTGAATGAAAGTTTAAAGGAAGAGTAACTGAATAAGAGCAAGTCCACATGGGGAAAAATAAGATCTAAGTTCATATTTTGATGATTTGATCCAATTCAATCAGAAAAATCAGGAATACGAGATGAGCACTTCTGTGTTTTGCCTATATCCAGGTGTTCTCATTGCTTATTTTCTTTCATTATTTTATGTTGTCAATGTATTTGAGAATTGTTTTGGACTTTTCTATTTTAAAGAAGAATCATCATAATGTTGATAGTAATATTATTCCTATTACTAATTGATAGTAATGATACAGAAGGATCTTTGCTAGGTTTCATTTTTCTATCCAAATTTAGCACTGAGTACATGTATTATCTTGTCAGAACATTTAACTCCTTTAAGCTTAAATTTTATTTATTTATTTTTGGTACATCCTTTTTTGTTGTTGTTGTTGTTGTTTTGTACTGGGGATCAAACTGAGGTCCTTGGTGCTTGAGAGGCAGGTGGCAGAACCACTGAGCTAAACATTATTTGTAAGTTAAGGATGGCATGTGTATTGCTTTACTTCTTTATTAAAAATTCATTTATTGTTCAAAATGTGAGCATCAAGATATAAAAAGAGTTAAAGGATTTATTTTATACTCACTGTCTTTTCTGTGGTCAAAGACAATGTTAGGAATGTGTTTGAGTACACAAGGTACTAAAGTAAGATTCATGGACATCTTTTAAAAAATCCTAATTTGATGAGTATCCTGTCAATTCCACTGAGTAAGAATTAAAATACGTTGAACTAGTTCGAAGAGAAGAGGTAGAAAAGAAAGCAAAAGTTGAAACCTGATCGCATTAGGAAGTTGAGAGGAAACATTGGAGAGACTGATAGAGAGAGGTGTAATAGTAGTGGGGAAAGTAAGACTTGTTATAGATAAAGGGTCATTTTAGTTGATTTCCATTTGTTCATTCTTTTGTACAACATATCCATTGTGATTATATATCACAGGACAGCACTGAATGCATCAGCAATACATGGGTGTTGATTGAAGTCAGAAAGTGCTAATTTGTCACTTCATATTCATTACTTAGAGTCTTCTATATGTGCCTACCATACTGTATGTTTTGGCCTTAAATAAACACAAAGTGAACCACACATGCCATACGGAGCATTATTGACACTAATGTCTACCCACACTGAATTCTGTGATTTTCTTGGCTGTGTTCATAACACAAATCTTTGACTGTAGGAAGAAATTTTAGACCGATGTAACTGTCTTCATCTTCATCTTCATTTTCGTAAGCCATGATTTATTCAAAATGGCAGTTTATACTGCCAGGATTTGTTGTTCCATCAAACTCTCTAGAAAACAACCTTTAATTTCTAGTGTACCCAATTCCCTAGACTTTTGAAATGCCCCCTTTTTTGCATAAGCAGTGTAGCTTCACAGAACAGGTAGCCTCAGATGTAGATCCTCTTGTGACAAGGCAAAAAAAAAAAAAAATAGGGCAGAACAACAAGAACTTCCACATTATTGTGCAGATCATTGCAGAACAAAAATTTGAAGTAATTAATGAATCCCTCACTAAAGCCCATGGTGGTGCATGCCAGAGCAGAGCCTACTTTGTATAGCTCCTATAACTTAAAAAAGAGGTTTATTTGGCTTATAGTTTCAGAGATTTCACTCCATGGGTGGCTGGTTTCCAGGCAGGAAGGCTATGGCAAAGCAAAGCTTCTAGTTCATGGTAGCCAGTAATGTGAGTGGAACCTTACCAGAGGAAGGGGCCAGGGACCACATATACAATACCTAAAGTTATGCCTCCAGGATCCACTCAGACACATCCAGAAGTGTGCTTTACTAATTGCCTGAGAAGCTCCCAGGACAATCAAGTTAACAATGCAGCTTAACTGTCACGTTACCTATAGATTGAAGCTGGAAGCAAATTTATAAATGAAAAATCCATAATAGGTTAAGGAGAACAGATGGAGTGGGGAAGTCAACTGATGACATAATTAGCAACATTTGAAAGTTCATTAGACACAGCAGAAAGTTGATTCCATCACACTACACACCAACTCAAATAGTTTATACAAGTTCATGCAGATTCCTTTATTATATGTTTGAGTATCTATTTTCATAAGCTATTAAACTCTTTCAGATCACTAAAGTGTAATTTCCTACACTAAAGACATTACTAAGCTGCTAAATGCCCTGAGTATCACCTGGATAATACTTAGAAATATTTGACATTCTTTCATAGTGCTTAATAGATCTAAAACATTCCCATAGCAAATATTACATAAATTTATTTTATTTGTTTGCATTAATTTTATATGAAAAGTGGGCTTTCAATTTCAGGTGCAGTCGCATGTGGATTAAATGAGTATTATGCATATTGCGCCACCTCAGAATTTAACATTCATGTTTTAGTCACAAGTTTACCATCTCCCTTTGACTCAAAGTCAGATTTTTATGTGTTCCACATGAGGAGCTAAAAATGCAATGGTGCATTTCAGCAGCAACAAGAGAAACAACTGAATGGAGGGAAAAAAAACACCAATTGATTCCCACCCATGGTAATTACAAGGTCTTTCTTACTTTGTACAATTTATGTGCAAAGTTAATTATCCTTTAACAATCACTAAAGTATTAATCTTTTAACATGCTAATGGTGTTTGACTCATATTTTAAGAAAGTCAATAGAGTGTTGTGAGACTAGATCAGTATTTCTTTAGAAACGTACTGTTTCCTCCTTACCCAGAAGAGGCTGGCTACTGCCTCACTGAATTTCCACAACATCTGCCTTTGCTGGATTAAGTCAGTACCAGTCAGATCCCTAATATTATTTTAATGTTGGTGGTGGTGGGGTGTTGGTTTAATTCAAATATATTTTCATTTTAGAGTTATAATGACTAACTACACCTGCTCACTTAAAAATTAGCACGTAGTTAGGCAGTTTTCAATAGCCTAATCATCTTTTGATTGTCTCTCCTTGTATCATAGGCAGTTCACCTGCTCTACATCTAAACTTAAATGTTTCCTGTTTACACGTCTGAAAATACTGAAAGATGATATTTAGAAAACAAAGAAAACTGAAACCTGCATTCAAATGCATTATTTATATAATTATCCTGTAATTAAAGTAATTATAGTTTGTGAAAAACTAGTTTTTTTTCAATTTTCATTTAGAGATTTCTCATAAGAGATAACCTGTGAACATGTAGAAAGCACACACACACACACACACACACACACACACACACTTGCAAGCTGTCAATGATGTTATCTTCACAATAAACAAATGTTATCTCCAGATTTAGGGATTTGAGACTTGTTATTTCTCTTTTGAAACAAATATACACCAGGAAGCCTTACAGTGAGTTAATCCTATAGAGGAGATTACCTAAATTGAACTTTGGGAAATCTTTAATCCTCTATAGTTTCAACAGCAACAATAAGAAAAATTCATAGTTCTCTCTTGCTGTGCTATACACTCGTGCTGGGGGGATATGTGGTCATGTTATATAAATAGTGAGTCTCCAACATTTCCTCTAAGACTGGGATGGTGTCAGATAAGGCCATCAGATACAAGTGCGCTTGAGGGTGTACAGAAGAAATGCAGAATTTTCAAAGAGTTCCTGACAAGCATGCACAGTTGGATTTTCATTATCTTCAATGAGAAGGCCTATCTGTCAGGTTTTTGCTATATAGTGTCATCCACATTACTGCTTTTATATGATTTCAAAGTGGACAGCACAGTTTGTGTCCAGTTTTCATTTTAAATATCCTATTCAATAGTTATTCTTCTTTTCTATACCTTTAAACAGATTTTAAAAAAAACTACAGTGAGATCACATCACACTTTGGGAGCATTAGCTTGAAAGTGGTTAATAGATGTACTTGTGGACCATCTTCAGAGGCTCCTTTAAAGAAACACATGAAATTGAATCACAAAAGTCTTATTTTTTCCATGTTTTTGATCAAGTTTTGTGGGAAGATATGAAAAGCACTCAGAATATCTTCGTGTGGTTTTGACAGAGTCTATACTCCTGTATGCACTTCCATAGCCTTTTTTAAATAGCTGGTTTCAGCTCTTTGGATTAAAAAGTCAGGTTGTTATATTTGGTTTTAAGACTAAACCATCTCCATTGAAATTAATGGAGAAAATTATCAATAATGCTGTATGAATTTGGTTATTTTACTTTCAGGGCATCCTACTGACAATATCTCTTTCAGGTGATGACAGGAATTTACACTCAACTCCTGGAAAAGATTGCTCCTGAGTCATCCAGCACTTGAAACAAGTGTTACTCCCCCAAATTGGGAAGTCCAACAGCCACTGTGATCTCATTCCTCAATAAACTACTTTTAGCAGGTTTGAAATACAGAGAACATGAAAGACGAAGAAGGAAAGCGTAACAGTGTTAACATCCAAACTTCAGCATTTTCTCTGATCATAACCACAAGACCCGAAATCTTTTCCTAAGGATGAACTTTCTTTACCAGGTTGTCAAACAAAAGATAAACAAGATAGGAGCTTGAGCATCATAGTCTCTTACCCTGAGAATATCCTCCATTTTGGACCTCCGGAATCTTGTAGCCTGGGAGTCCCCTCCTACTACACACACACACACACACACACACACACACACACGCACACACTCAAAATACCTACTAAAAATGCCTTGATTCTCCTTCAAGTACTGAACTCACACTATCAGAAAATGACATTTGAGAATATTGCATTTTCTCAAGACCACAAGCAGTATAAATGGGTAGGAAAATGACAAGGGTGTTGTTGTAGGATACAAAACTGTCATGTTCAGAAAGGTACTGGAAATGTTTTCTCTGGACAACAAATAACTCAGTTACTGAAGATGCTGACAGAATTGAAATAAGAATTTATGTATCAAACAGTACTTGATCCAAAATAATTGGATTTCAATGGCCCTATTCTATTCTTTTGTAAGCAGTTTAATAATGCTTCATGCCCTTGCTCCATTGGTTGGTTGGTATCATCTTGGCAAAGAAAAACTTTCAGCACTTCAAGGAACTCCTCTCCCAGGAGTGCAGGTACTGTATTCTTTGTCAAGAAGGTGAATACTTAAGAGGAAAACTGCCAAATGCATATCATTGATAAAAAACTTGATGTTATGTATAGCTGTTCACAAAAGAGAAAATAAATATTATTTTCTATAATTTTGAATAAAAGCTTAGCTAGTGATACTTTACTTTTGCAACAGATACATTCATTCATTCAATTATTCACACAACAAAATGTATGCATAACAATATCAGTGTTTGCTATTTTAACAGCCAGTAGATGGTAAATTGTAACAAACTAAATAACAAACATTTATATTTCATAGTTCTGGAGACAAGGACATCTGAGCTCAAGGTGCCAGCAGATCCGGTCTTAGTGAGGGTCCACTTTCTTATTTGCAGATTGCTATCTTCTTGGTGTATCATCACTGGTGAATATTCTATGCTGATGCCACCAGTTACTTTCATAATATGAGGTAAGGAAACATTGGACTGTCTCTTGAATGAATACTGAGGAAAGGGATTGCTGTGATTCCCAGTGGAGTGTGATGTTTTTCACAGATGGTAACCAGGAGACATTTTTTTAAAAAAGAAAAGAGTTCATTAAAATACAAAGAAATCCTTAAGCAATAAACAAATATAATGAAAAATCAAGGGAGTAGAAATTTTATTTAGATATGCAGTGGTCAAAACTCTTAGTGAGATCAGTCTCTGTAGCCAGTTTTACAACTTCCATGAAAACAGAGACATCTGTATGACTTCAGCTAAAGGTTCAGGAACTGTGGTAATTACTTAACACGATTGTACCAAGAAGACACATCATACCCACTGATTCCTCTCTAAACCATTTCCCCCATTACTCAAAGAGATCAATGCACAGCAAGGAGCAAACACAAAACACTGGCCAAGGACAGAGCATTCTATATCCTTAAAAAGTTCAGATATAGGCCTCTAAATGAGCCCAGAGGAAAAAAGAAGAGAGTTCTCTTTCCTAGACTATTAGAAATTCCATTTCCTCTAGTGCATGTTAAGGAGTTTGGAGAACCCTCCTTTCCCATATTTCATTCACGTGAAAAATTTTGGCATTGTTAACAGATTTAGTCTGGAAGCCCTGATTGGAGTGAGGGGGGCTTAAATAAATGACTAAAATTAAAAATCTACTTTCTCTTTCCTTGATTTTTCAGAAGTCCATACAGGTATATCTAAAATTGACATCTTCGTTCATCTCACACACATGTGAGCATATTGATTTACCCGTGTTTTCCATTTTGGGATCATGTCAAACGCAGTCTCGATTCTTTCCTCCCTGGGGGTTTGCACATGATAACAATGCTGGGTGTTGACCCCATTCATCACAAAGCGCATATCAGTATCAGTTCCAGGCAGTGTGTAGATATTTTTTAAATTAGCTTTTGAAGCTCATAAAGAACTTATTAGGGGTGTGTACTAGAATAATGATTGTCTTGAAGACAACAAATATCTCAGCATGTTTCTTCCAGGTGTCTTTCTGTGGAAAATTTTCACTTGGTTTTCTTGATTTTAACCCAGAATTTCAATACAACTTCATTCCACCTCTATTCAAACTTAAAACTTCTACCAAATAAACAAACAAACAAACACACACACACACACACACACACACACACACACACACCCTGCTTTATGCTTTTCCCATGATGGCTAAACGCTTTTTCTGTCTCTATATTTGGCTGAGCCACTTACAAGGGATTTCCACAGCCTATTTAATCAATCTGACAACACTTATTAAACTATCAATAGTGCTAGGCTTAGCTGTGGGAAAAATAGATGCAAAATAAAAGTAAAATACAATGCTCTTGTCAAAGTTATCATCAGCAATTTCTCTGCTTGTGTGTTCTAATTACAAAAATTACATGTGCCACTGGCAATATTCCTGTTTTTTTCTTTAACAAATAGCAATTATATATGCTTTGAATTAATTTATTTACATATTACAAAAAATTTAGTTTTTTCAATGTATATAATTAGAGAATAGGAGAGAAAAACCATTACTTTTAGGCACAAAAAATAAGAATGAAATAGGAACTAATGATTTGTATGTAAGTTAGAAATCATACATTCTATAAGAAGACAACTTCATAGTGGATAAATGTTTTAAATCTCATTTTTATCTGATACAATTTTATTGATTTTTATTTTTATTAGTACATGTTTTCAGTACATAATGATTATGTTCATCATGGAGATTTGGCACATGTATACACCCCATTTTAATTCTTTCTAAATGCCCTAACCCCTTCATCTATCCACCTTTCCTCCAGTTTTTGGTCACCATTCCATTTGAAAATGATTATCTCCCTGTTTCCTATTATGTATAATTTATTTTGCTATTTAATTCACTTATACTTTGTAAGTAATAGGTATATATCTTCATAGAAGAGAAACCATACACTATTTGAGCATCATTTCCTTCAATTAATATTATGTCGCTCACATCCTACAAATGGCTCAAATTTGTTTTGCTTTGTGGCACAGTACTCCACTGAATATAAATACCATATTTTCATCCATTTATTATCTAAGATTTTGGTTCTATGAGTTGTGCTGTTTTCAACATGGTTATCCATGTATCATTATAATGTGGTGTCTTTAACTCTTTTCAGAAGATATGAACAGCTACATTGAATGAAGTTTTAATATTAGATTTTTGAAGCCGGGCATGGTGGCTCACGCCCGTAATCCTAGCACTCAGGAGGCTGAGACAGAAGGATCGCTGTGAGTTCGGGACCAGTCAGGGCTATATAGTGAGTTCCAGGTCAGTCTCAACTACATAGTGAGACCCTGTCTCAAAAAAACAAAAAAAAAACAACAAAAAAAAATCGAAGAATCTCCATACTCATTTCCAGAGTGGTTGTACCAGTACATACGCACCAATAATGCAGAAGCATTCCTTTTTTACTTCAGGCATTTGTTATTATTTCATTTCTTGATGGTAGCCATTCTCCCTAGAGTAAAATGGAATTTCTGTGCCATTTTAATTTGCATTTCTGTAATAGTCATAGATTTTAAAGATTTGAAAATGTATTTATTGGCCATTTGCACTTCTTCTAAGAAGTGTCCATTCATCCACATACCCATTTTTTGATTGGGTCTTTTAATTGGGAAACATCTCACTTTTTGAGTTCTTTTTATATTCTAGATAGTACTCCCCTATTTGAGGAATACCTGACAAAAATTTTTTCCCACTCTGTAGGTTACCTCTCGCTCTGTTGATCATTGCCATTGGTGTCAGAAGCCTATTAATTTCATATGATTCCATTTGTTGTCTCTTGATGTTATTTCTTGTACTATTGGGGTTCTGTTCAGACAGTCCTTGTCTATGCCTGTCTTCAGAAATTTTACCCATTTTACCTTCAAGCATATTAAGTATTTCTGTTTTAACATCTATATCTTTGATCTGTTTTGGTTTTGCTTTGTACATGGTGAGACAGATGAGTCTAGATTATCTTTTCTGCAAATAGATAGCCAGTTTCCCAAGCACCATTTTTTAAAGAGGCCATCTTTCTTCTAGTATGTGCTTTTTACTTTTTTGTCAAAAAGCAAATAGCTGAATATGCCTGGAATTGTTTCCATTATGTTGAAATCCAAGATTATGATGCTTCTTGTTTCACTATTGTTGCTCAAAATTGCTATTTTGTGTCACTGCTGGTTCTATATTTTAGGAATGTTTTCTTTGGTTCTGTGTGGAGTGTTGTAGTATTTTGAACTACATTAAATCTATGTATCAGTTTGGAAGTATGGCTATTTTGATAATATTAGTCATATTTATCTAGGAATATGGGCTCTCTTTCCATTTATGTTGTCCATTTTTATTTCCTTTTTAAGGTTACTATACTTTTCATTATAGTGGTCTTTCCTTTGCTTTGTTGGGTTAATTCCTATGTATTTCATGTTTTCTTGAAGCTACAGTGAATGGAATTTTTTCCCCTATTTCTTTCATAGTGGTACATTGCTGGCATACAGGAACATTACGGATTCTTGTGTTAATTTCATATCTTGCTACACCATTGAATTTGGTATTAGTTGTAGGAGAATCTTCAGTGAAAAATTTTAGGTCTTCTACATATAAGTCATGCCTACTGAGAATAAGGATTCTTTGATTTATTCCATAGATAGATAGATAGATAGATATAGATGGAATAAAAGCTACCTGAGAATATAAGGAACATTACGGATTCTTGTGTTAATTTCATATCTTGCTACACCATTGAATTTGGTATTAGTTGTAGGAGAATCTTCAGTGAAAAATTTTAGGTCTTCTACATATAAGTCATGCCTACTGAGAATAAGGATTCTTTGATTTATTCCATAGATAGATAGATAGATAGATATAGATGGAATAAAAGCTACCTGAGAATATATATAACTTGCCTGATTTCTCAGGCTAAAGATCTGAGTACTCTGTTGAACAGGATAAATTTTAGTGGATATCCTTGCCTTGTTCCTGTTTTTAGGGAAAAAGCTTTTACTTTTTCCCTACTTAATATGCTGTTGGCTGTAAATTTGAAATAACTGTCTTATGTTAGACTGAGATGAGTTCTTTCTATAAGCAAAAAATGGGTTTTATTATAAATAAATGATGCATTTTTTTCAAAGGTTTTTTTTCTGCATCTATTAAGGTGATCATAGGATTTTGTCCTGGCTTGTATTTATGCACTGTACTAAATTTATTGATTTGTATTTGATGAACCATCCTTACGTTCTTGGGATACAGCCTACTTAGTCATGACATATGACCTTTTTAAGGACTTGTTACATTCTGTTTGCCAGTGTTTTGTTGAGGATCTTTGCATGTAGGTTCATTAATGAGACTGGACTATAGTTGTTTGTTTTTTGTTGTTGTTGCTGTCTTTTTTTTTTTTTTTTTTTTTTTTTTTTTTTTTTTTTTTAGTTCGGTCCTTGTCTGGTTTTGGGATCAAGGTAATGCCAGGTTCCTGGAATCAGTTTCACAGTACTCCTTTTTAATTTTTTTAAAGAGTTTGAGCAGTATTGGTCTTAGATTTTTCCCTTAAGTTCTTGTAGAATTCAGTGGTGTATCCATTGATCTAGTCTTTCTTGATAGGTCTTTTAATTAATGCCTCAATTTTATTGCCTGTTATTCAGGGATTGCTTTTATCTTCTTGCTTCAATTTTGGTAATTCAAATGTGTCCAAGAATCTATTTCTTGGGAGTCCTTCAATTTATTAATGTTCATGTTTTCAAGTAGTTACTAATTATCTCTAGGTTTTGGTAGTGCCCATCGTGAGTTTTCCTTTTTCATTTCTAATTGCACTCATATGTTTTGTTGTTGTTGTTGTTTTTCTCTTTTGGTAAGATTGGCTAAGGGTGCATAGATTTTCTCCCTCCCCCAACACATACGTTGTTGCCAACATCTAACACAGCTCAGAGATCTGTTTGCTTTCCCCATCTACCAACATATCAGGGAAATGCCTCAGCTTGGACAGAGCTATAGGTTGGGGTGTACAGATAAAGGGGCCTCCAGGGGATCAGCATAGTCTGTAAAAGCAGATGGAAAAAGTCATGAATTGGAACGCATAGAGGGGCATAGAAACTGGAAGTAGATAGAAACCATTGACCAACCTGGGAAGCAGGAAAGTTGGGGCAGGATTCAGCATTTGTACATAAATATATGAATGTGTAAACAAAATAGCTCTTAAGAGTGATGCACAATGTCTCAAACAAATCTGTTGAATTCTAATACTTCAGACTTTTGAAATAAGCTACATTCAAAAATGTGGTGGATTTTCTTGCAATGCACATTCTTCTTTTTTAAATTTTTTATGAGGGTATGTGTTTTATCTCTTGCGTTATGTGCTTCTTGTTGATGCTTTTGTTAGTGTTTTTTGTTTGTTTGCTTGTTTGTTTGTTTTTAATCAGGAATAGAACTCAGGACCTTGTGCTTACCAGGCAGGCACTGTGCCACTGAGCTACATCCTCAGTCCATTTTTGTTAGTTTTATCTTGTTCTTTTAATTTTTGTTTACTTCTTAATAGGCTTCTTTATGTTTCTCTCCTCCTCATGTTTTTCTTTACTATTCGGATTTTGTTTCTTCCATATTTTCCTTTCTACCCCCTCAAGCTTTACTAGTATTACTATTAAGCTTTATTAAATTTTAAATATTATGTTGACTATACTATTTTGTTGAATTTTTTATATTAATGGTGGGATAGATGCTGCATTTACTAACTCCTCCAAAGCTGATCCATGGGTGTCAGTTAGGAGATAATCAAAAGACAAGCAGTTGAATTATACAAATGTTAAAAGAGGAGAGGAAAAAAAATCAATAAGGTGCTCAGCAAGCTAAAAAGTGATATAACTAGATAGATAAAAGATTAAACAAAATTATCAGTATGCTCACAGACAACACTAACAAAAATCTACCTGAGTATATATATATATAATATATATACACACACTCATATATGAAGTTATGGGCAGCAGAAGTGACCAATGTGAGGATAGTGTCAAAACTAGAAGACAAGGCTGATACAGGTGATCATATATTCAGAAATACTTTAAAAATAAGAGAAAATGGAAAATGGATCCAACTGTTTCTAGAAGTTGCAAAGAAAGCTAATCTAAAATTAATTGAAATTATTTAAAAATCAGAAGGTAGTACAGATGTCATAAAAAAGCCCCATTTACAGAAAACTTTCCAAACATGTGGGAAAATTTAACATTCATAACTGTGAAGCACTCATAACTTCAAATAACTATGATCAGAAGAGGACTTTCCCAGGAAATATCATAGTCAAAAACCCCAGGTTTCGAAAATAAAGTCTCACAATTTGTGATTCTCAATATACCAAACATATTTGGATATCAAAAGATAGGCTTAGAAGTTTATGTTAGCTTCAGCAGATGGATATTATAATTTAACCAAAATGCATAAAACATTAATCTACAATGTCCAAATAGTTGACTTTTCTATAAAGTAGATAATGCTAAATATTTAAGTATAGTAAAGGATACAGAAAATGACAACATGGCAAAACATGTTTTGAGCAGCAGGCATTTAAGTCCCTGAAATCATTTACCTGCCCCAAAGCAGAAATTCCTAAAGGAACTTGAATTCAGTTGTTGTAATCCTATCTCTGAGACCAGCCCAGGAAAACTGACAACACTGGAGAAGCACTGTTTCCACAGAAAACTTAACCAATCCCTGCGAGAAAACTACCATATCTCTCATCTATTCTCCTGAAGGTCCATTTATCATCCCTAAAAGTTATTTATTTAAGTATATGGCCTATATTTCCAAACCTAGCTCTGGTAAGATGTTATAAAAGCCTCAAATTCAGCCACATTTTTCTGGAAATGCTTTGTGTACCTAGGTAAATAAAAATACCTCTCTCTGTCTCCCTCTCTTCCTCTCTCTCTTCTTCCCCTCCCTCTCCTCTCTGTATCCCCCCTTTTCCCTCTCCTCCTCTCTTTCTCTTTACTTTAAAGCATTTTGTCAGTTTAATTCACAGGCTCTTAAGTATTGAACCTAAGAGGGTAAGAGAAAAGATGTTTTTCCTTTCTGACACAAGCAATCCCTGCTTTCAATTCATGGAAAAGCCTCACGGGTTCATGACACAATACTGATACACAACTCCCTAAATATTTCTCTCCACATTTTTTGTTGCTACTGGGTCAGAACTTCCTGCCTTAGGGCCAACATATTATTTGCCAGGCTTTCACACTTAAACTTTGATAGCCTCAGTATTTTCCCATCTTCCTCAGGAGCTTTATGTCTGATTAAACTCACTGTTAAACCAACTCAGAGAGGCACAGAATGGCAACTGTCAGATTGCCATTTATGACTTTGGAAAAGGAGTTCAGAGGACAACGTTGTTTTGATACATTCCTTTCACTTTCAAATTTTATTTCAGGTTTCTTGTTATGTTTCTTTATTTTACTCTAGCTACCCTAGAGGAGTTTTAACTTGAAAATAGCAAAAAGATACAATCCCTATTTTATTGTCTTAAAAACATTTAATTTCCTAAGATTCAGAAATAATTTGAGAGAAGCCATTTTATAGTAACTACTGAGTTGTACAATTGTGAGGGCTCTTGTCCAAAAGTAAATCGATAAAGGACATTAATTCCAAATCCAGAATTTGGACTATCATTCCACAGACCTATCATTGTTCTGTCCACAATGCTGGACCCAAGGCATTATCCTTGTTTCTATGACACTGAGCAATCCTTTTAAGAAAGAAATTGGAAGATTCACAAAATATGAAATTTTTTATGAAATTGTTATTTAATCAGAAAATGTCATTACTGACATCTAAATATCTCAAATTACTTGATTTTTTATGTTTTTCTAAACATAGTCATATGTATAAAATATTTAAAAATATTTAAATTGCAAAATGTTTCAAAGTCATGTATGGCATGACTTCCCATCACCTCCATTCCAGCAAAAGATGTTAAGGTTTTCATCCCTAAGAAAGTTGTATAAAAAATTTTCCCCTTATGTCATCTGAGCAGAGGTATTTTCCAAAATAAATGTAGAATCACAGAAGGGTTGATTTCAAGAAGGGCTAAACACCTTATATTTATAGAACTATATATTAGTCTCAGTATAGTTGTGTTGGTAAATATTTCATGTTTTAGTGAGGATGGATTTCAACCTACTTAAACTTAGTTCAGTAAACACATACTTTTGTAGTACAGTGGTGATATAGGAGGAATATAATTTCCAACCTGCATATGTCAGATGTGCTGAGTTTGTGGTCCCTAAAATTGAAGAATGAAATACAAAGCACAAGAGAGATTAAGAGTAGGAAAGGTTTACTGAGATATAGCTCCTGAGGGACAGAAAGGGTACTGAGTAGGTTGTCACCATGGTTCTTTGTCAAGGATAATTTATACAGTACAGTCACAATGTGGGTACAATGAAGGTCAAATTACAATCAACCTGTAGGATTGCAAGTATAGGCACTTATCTAATATTGATCAAATGGGGAAACAAGTCATGTAGCAAGAGTACATGAAAAGAAAAAAGACATTTTCGGGAAGGAATGGGTCCAGATGCCCTGGTCACTCAGATGGGTGACTGATGTCTAGCTGGACTTGCTGAACCAGGTGACACTAACTATGGAATAATTCCAAGTTACTATTTATGCTTTAAGGGGAGGTAAGTAGGCTTGGCCATTGCATCCTTGTCTTGAGATCTGGTCTTCTTCAGTTGTATCTCAGCCACAATTCTAATATCTCATTTTTTAACTGACTTCCTTAAGAGCCCAGTCCCTCTCTGACTGTATATTAATTTCTATCTGATTTACCTGCCTAAAATAGTAGTTTTCCCTTATTCATGGTTTTGCTTTCCATAATTTCTATTTCAATAGTGGACTGAAAATATTAAATATAAAGTTCCAGAAATAAATAATTCATGTTTCAGGTAACTTTAGAGTATATTTTTTATAATTGTTCTATTTTATTGCTAGTTATCACTGATAATGCCTTAAAGAGAGTCATTTTGTTAGACTGTTACAGTCTTTAACTTGAATGGCCCTCAAAGACCCATGTATTATAGGCTTGGTCACCAGACTGTGGCACTGTTGGAAAGTGCAGGAACTTTTAGGAGGTAGAGTCTAGTGGAAGGAAGTGAATCATTTATGGCATGTCCTTGAAAGGGATACTGGAACTGCAGCCCTTTCCTTTGTCTGCCTTTGCTTTTTGGCTGCTATAAGGTGAATAATCATCCTGTGCTATATGTTCCCACTATGATATACTGTGATGTCACAGTCCTAGAGCCACAGGGCCAAGTGACTATGGGCTGAAATTTTGGAAACCAGGAGTCAAAATAAACTTTTCTTCTTTAAAGCTAATTTATCTCAAATATTTTTTCAGTGATGGAAATCAAAAACATAGACACTCAAGAAATGAACATGCCACCAACTTCAATTGTTTGTAATTCTTTAATATGCCTCAGTTCTAGATGACCATCCATTCCATCAAGGAGCCCTCTTCCATCTAGCTTTACACCAAGTTCTACTGTGCTTTCAAGGTAGACTTTGGCTATTACCATTTTCATGAACTTTTAGCTAATGTCCGTCCCATCCTAAACTAAACTCATTTTTATTTAACACACATCTTTTAATTGTGCTTCCAATATCAACATATGACATATTCTCTTTTATTAAAATTATTGGCTTACATGTGTCTTCACAATTAGAATTGAAATTCCTGGTGGACAAAAATATATCTCACTTACTTTTTATTTCCTCACAAAACTTAATGTAATGTCTTGAATAGAATATATTTACAACAAATACATATTGATTAAACAAATACATGTTTATTATTACTCAAATGACTGAGTCAAGTTCTAATGTGCTACACATGACAATATTGCCCCAAATAGCTACTGGATCTTTACTTTGATAGCTGTAGAGATAGGTAAAAAAACTTGGCTACTTTTAACTTTTACTTATGGCTCCAAATCTTCACCAAAAACAGTACATACTACATTACAAAAGTATAAAATGGTCAAATAGCAGTATAAAACAATTTATTCAGAATTAAATTTGCTAATTATTTATAAGTATGAAATAAATATATTTTAAACATTCTAGGAAAATTGAAAAAAGTTATTCTATGTGTAGATTTAGCTTTAAGAGATTCCATCTCCTAAAACTGGAAGCACGTAGTTCACGAATACTACTTATTAAAATATAGTTGGCACCCCCCTCTGTACAGGAGGGTTATAGTCATTGTAAAATGAATGAGCGAATAAATTGTACTCAGAAATTACTTTCCTGGAAAATACCAAAAATTTCTCTACCTCAAGAAAACATGTTTCCCCCTCCTTAACGAATCTCTTATATTCATCTTAATAATTCAAACCCAACTTCTGTAAACATTTGTCAACAATATTTATTTATAAATACTGATTAACATTGTAATGACCACTGAAATAGAAGTACTTTTATATTTTCAGTGAAAAGAAAATCATACAAAATATTTTAATTATCAAATTTAGGTATATTCATAAAATAAAATACTCAATAATTTTAATTGTATTTGAAATTTGCAAGTCATGACCTTGCAAATCTTTTGTGTGTGCTATTTTGTTTCTTTAATTAGGCTACACAATTTTATAACTGTTCCTGACAGAAACAAAATAATACTAAATTTTGCACTTCTAAAATACATTTTGCAAGCTATACTGAGAATTTAATGTTTTCAATTTGATATGATCAGTTGTTTCTACTGGCAGATGTGATAGGTTGTTTCCCAGATATAGATTTTTTTGCAGTAGCTTGAGACCTTGACCATTTTGGGGCTTAACTTAAATAAATACTATAGCAAGTCTTCTAATCCATTCAAAGGAAAGTCTCCTCATCTGTCTCATTATGTATACATTTCCTGGGCCTGACAGAAACTCGAAAGTGTTTGACAGAGGAATAATGAAACATTTCCTAGAGATCATATGATCAACAGGAGGCCACCAAACTGTCATGATATATATTTTAAAGCTGTTGGAGTAGCACGTAACAAAACTTCTCAACAAATAGCTCAGGTCTCCTTTGCGTTTTTCTACTTAGAATAACTGGAGAGTTATTTAAAACCTTAATTTTTTGGGCTAGGGATTTAGCTCAGTGGTTCTGCCACCTGCCTTGTAAGCACAAGGTCGTGAGTTAAAATCCCCAGTATCCCCCCAAAAAAACCAAAAAAACCTTAATTTTTTTCTCATAGTTTACAACCTATTGAGTTTACTATTATGTTTTGACCTGTCTGATATATTGAGATGTTTTAATATCTATCATTACTTTTAATGACAAACACATTGTCATGTAATTAAATGATAAAAACAAAATTCATTAAATGCCTCATATTTGTTATACTCTTAGCAAAATAAATGTTCTACACAATAAGTCCACAAGTTTGATAATACTATTAAATAACACCAAAAAAGTATTGAATATGAGGAAAATGTATAGCAGAGATCCGAGAATTAGGAAAATCCTCTGCAATGAATGTCAAACAAATTTAATTTGCAGTAAAGGGGATGTGAAAAGGCAAACCTAAGTATGACATTTTATTGGAACTATCGGGATGGATAATTAGGGAGATTTACAGTAGAAATTTAGTGCATGTGACTTGATTGTTCTACCTAACCAAGAACATTAGAGGGTACAGTTACTTACACTTCCAGATTTCAGTTATCTTACAAGCTAAATGGTTGGTGTTCAGTTGATCAATGAAATTCCTTCCCTCTCCAGCATTCCATTACACTTGCTTATAATTGTCTCTACACTTTTTTAAAGTGGGTAAGGCATTTAAATGCAAATTCAGAGGTATTAAACTATTCAGATGTATTAAACTACTATTTATTTTAAGTGATAGTTGATTGTTTTCAGGAGAGAAATGACTTTTGAAAATTTAATAACATTTTTGGAAAAATTAGTAGTCATTCAAATACCTCAGAATTTTTACCAGCATAGATATAAGTATAAATCCAGCAAAATTTTATTTTCTTATAATTCATTTTGTTTTCCATTGATCATAAATTCACAAGCACACAGGAGTGAACTTAAGTAATTTCTCATCTGCTTGAAATAGTCACAAAACCTAGAATGGCAAATTTTGCCCACTTTTGCTTCAACCAAAACAGTTTTCTTTGGTGCTGGCAAGTCCAGTGAATACATGTGTTGTAATCAAAAGTGAACAACAGAAAGAGGGCCTCTCTCATGTTCCTTGATGAAAACTGAGCCCATCAAAAAGGTGTAAGGAAAGTGGGAAGGGTGGGGGAAAGGTAATTAGGGAGAGGAAAAAAATATGAGAAACTGAAAAAATGGCAATAAAGTGTTTGTAAATGGGGAGGGGAGGAGGGTGTGAAGGGAGGGCAGGGACAAGGGGAAAAATGAGAATCAAGACCTATTATGTAAAGGTACAGAATCCCAATGATGAATGTAACTGTATTTGTATACCTAGATTGTACCAATAACCTCAATAAAAAGGAAAAAAAAAAGTGAAGAGAATATTTGAAATAAAGGCACACCAGACCACCGTAACGGGTAATTTCCCATTGGAAACTGGACTATCCTCAGGGGAAGGGCAGCTGGAACCTGCAACAGAGCTTTGCATATTTCAACCCTGAAGAAGGTCAGGGAGTTCAACCAGGGCCTTGTACCCAGAAATCAGTCTGAATCTCAGGGGTCTGCTGCTGGCTTACTGAGACTAATTGACTTATACCTACACACTACTGCACACATTGACTATTGTGACAGCAGAGATATACCCTGAACTAGGTCTTTTATTTCCATTCTTAAAATTATTTTTCTCTTTTCCTCTTATTTTTAATTCTTATTTTTTCCACTCTTTTCAAATTCTTCCTTTGTCCTTTCTTTTTCCACTTTGCTTTCTTTTCTCCTCTTTTCTTTCTTTTTTCCCACTCAATCTCCCACTATTCCACGTTGTTCTTCATCTCCCTGTTTGTTCCTTTTTCTGCCCTAATTCAGATTTCTTCTTTATCTTTTCTCCTCTCTTCTTCCTATGCTCAATAGTCATTAGTTTCAAAGGAAAGTGAACACAGTTTCTAGCTTCCCTATTGCTGTTTGGTTTTTCTATTCTTGTCTTTGTTCTTTCATTGTTTCTTTCCCTCTTGTCTTGGACAGTTTCCTAGAGTTTGCATGATCTTCCTGAGTACTCTGGCCTTATTTCTGACCTTTCCCTATCCTTCTACCTATCTATCCTTCTCACCCTAACTACTTATAAGTCCCCATTCTGAAAGGTAAAGTTGCTATGTTAAAGAGTTTATTCACTATAAACATGTTTTGGGATGGTCCTTGATTTTGATTTAATTCACATATCACCTTTAGGTGATAGATTAATAACTACCACAAATTGTCATTTTCTAGTTAGTTTTCCTTCTGGATTTATGAAAATTAAAGTGTCTCCAAATCATCAGAGATTCAAAACTTAAAGACCAGCTATTTCTGGAAGATCAAAGTATTAACCCAAGAACTAAACCAAGGATGGTACCAGCAACAAAAATAGAAATGAGAAAATATTTAAGCCCTTACCCATGCCATCCCTTCATCCCCTCCACTTCTCTGTTTACAGACTTTGTTTCCATTTTTTCTTTTCTCCTACTTTTTTTTCCCTTCTTTCCTTTTCCCTACTCTTCCTACTTCCCTTACTCATTAAGTCCTTTGCTTCCTACTTCGCATTATCAATTATAAATTTGAACCTTATTTACACTTTTAGTTTTTAACACTAGAGAAACTATTTGGTATTTACACATGTCCAATTTATTTAACTTAAGAATATGGCCTCGATATGCATCCATTTAGCTATAAATGACTCTAGTTTCTCATTCTTTTTGGCTGAGTAGTGCTCTATTTTATAGAAGCCCCCCGAAGCTCTCACCACCAACTGCTAGCCATCTGTGAGGTTTGGGGGCTCCCAAGTGTCAAAGCTGGTCATCTTTCTGAAGACAGAAAGTTGTTTCTTGGAGGGTCCCTGCCATCTGCCAAGAGGTGGCTAAGCAGACAAAGCCTTAGGCCTGGGCAGACGTGCCTGCTGCAAGCATCCCTGGGTGCCTTGGCAGCTGAGGTCCTGTTTCCCTGCCACCCAGAGAGCAGAGTCTATTACACCTCCACAAGGCTGGAAGAGTGGCTAGGAGTGATGGGGCCCCGTTCAAATGCCTTCCCTCATCCTTTGCAAGACGGGCTCTTTCATTTTAGCACTGAATGCTTTAAAAATGCCAACCAGATTTCCTCAACACTTTTGCTCATTCCTTTCTTCTCCATGGTGAGTGGATGTTGAGGGTGACTTTTGAGTTTGACCCACCAATTAAGTTTTTTTCTAAAACTCAGCAACTGAAGCTTGTTACAAGAAGGGATTTTTTTTGTAACAAATTCTTTTTCAAATGAAATTTCTGTTTGTAGTATATGTACCAAGAAAGCTATATAACATAGGATGTGGTTGTATTTATTTATACATTTTGTTAAGGGTTTGTTCACCTACCTAACTTTAACAAAGTTTGCAGCATATACCTCAGTAGATTTGGGGATGTTTATATCACTTAAATGCAGATGGACTGAAGCAATACTTTTTTAAAAGGTTTTTTTTTTTTTCTTACTAGATTACTAATGCATTAGGGAGAAATAAAGAAATTCTGTGTGGGCTTTTCCCACCGTTCAATATTCTTTGTGCAGATTTTAGTTTCTCAGAATAAATGTTTTTCACAGAAGTTAAAAAACATCTTCTTTATCCAGTCTCCAGTTGATGGGCACTTGGGCTGTTTCCAAGTTTTAGATATTACAAACTGTGCTAGTATAAACAAGGGTGTGCATATATCACTGTGATAAGATTCTTCTATCTTTTGCAAAGATAACCAGCAGAGAGAAACCTCGATGGAATGGTACTACTAATCCTAGTTTTTTGAGGTATCTCCATACTGATTTCCACAATGGTCACACTAGTTTGCACCCCCACTGACAATGGAGAAGGATTCCTTTCTCCCCACAATGCCACCAGCATTGTTATTGGTTGATTTCTTGACAGCACCCATTCTTTCTGGGGTGAGATGGAATCTGTGTTATTGTTGTTGTTGTTGTTGTTGTTGTTGTTGTTGTTGTTGTTTTTCAATAGCATCTCTCCAGACCAGTGATGTTGAACTTTTTCATGTTTATTCCCTACTTTCACTTGTTTGTCTGAGAAATGTCTTTTCATTTCTGATGTCCATTTTTGAATTGGATCTTTATGTTTGGAGGGGTCCTGACTTTTTTTAGTTCATTATATAGTCTAGATAGGAGACCTTTGTCTGAAGAACAGCTGGTAAAAATTTTTCCCACATTTTAGGTTGTCTCTTAGCTCTGTTGGTGGTTTCTCTTGCAGTGCAGAAGCTTTTTAAAAAGATGAGATCCCACTTTTTGATTCTTTGTGCTAGTTCCCATGCTGCTGAGGATTTTTTTCATAAAGTCATTTCCTATGCCAGTGTCTTTGAGAGTTATAACTAATTTATCTTTCATAAAGCTTAGTGTTTCTGTTTTAGTATTTAGTTTTTTAATCCACTTGGATTTAGTTTATTACATGGTGAAAAATAGGGGTCATGTTTGGCATGTTGAAATCCAATTTTTTTCCCAACATGAGTTATTGAAGAGGCTAGCTTTCCTTCATTGAGGTGATTGGCTCCTTTGTCAAAGATAAGGTAGCCTTGTACATCTGGAGTTGTTTTGTTATCTTACAATCTGTTACTCTGATTCTTGGGTCTGTTTCCTTGCCAGTAGAATACTGTTTTTATCACAATGTCTTTGTCATATAGTTTCAAGTTGGGGATTGTGATATACCTGCCATATCTCTGTGGCCTAGAATGGATTTTGCTATTTTAGGTCTCTTCTGTTTCCAAATGAATTTTTTGATTGTTTTCTCTAGTTCTGTGAAATATACACTTGGAATTTCAATTGAGAACACTTTGAATCTGTATAGCACTATTGTAAATATGGCCATTTTCACTATGCTTGTTCTTTCTACCCGGGAGCAAGGGATATCTTTCCATTTTCTTATATCTTCTTTGATCTCTTTCTTCAGAGTGCTGTAGTTAGTTTGATTCCTAGACATTTCATTATTTTGGGTGTTATTGCAAAATAAATTGTTTCCCTAATTTCTCTCTCAATAAGTCTGTTATTTATGCACAAGAAGGCTATTGATGTTTGAGTTTGACCTTGTTACCAGCTGCTCTACTGAATCTGTCAAATAAGCCTAGAAGTCTTTTGGTAGAGTTCTTTGGGTCTTCTATTAAGAGTACCATATAATTAGTAAATAATAACATTTTAACTTCTTCCTTTCCAACCTTTATTCCTTTTACTTCTTTCTGTTGTTTTATTGCTATGGCTAATGTGTCCAGAACTGTATTGAATGGGAGGCCATCCTTGTCTTGGTCCTTATTTTAGCATGAAGGTGTTTCAGTTTTGACCACTGAGTATAACGTCATAGATATCTCTTATCAAGTTGAGATAAAGACCACCTATTTCAATTTTCTGCAGGGTTTTACTATGAATGGGTGTTGAATTTGGTCAAAAGCTTTTTCTGCAACTATTGAGATGATCATATAGTTTCTGTACATCACACTGTTAATATTATATATTACACTTATTGATTTATGTATGTTGAACCATCCTTGCACACTTGGTCAGGGTGTATGATCTTCTTGTGGACCCTCTGCATTCTGCTTTCCAGTATCTTACTGAGGATTTTTGCCTCATCTTTAGGGAGATTGTCCTGTAGTTCCTTTATTCAGTTGGATCTTTCCCCGAATTAAGAATCAAAGTAATACTTGCTTCCTGGAATGAATTTAGAAGTATTGCTTCCCTTTCAATTTCACTGAAAAGTTTAAAGAGTGGTGGCATAGTTCTCTATATGTCTTGTGGAATTCAGCAGTGAAGCCATCAGGACTTGAGCTTTTTTCTTTGATGGTAAATTTTTAATTATATCTTCAATTTTAGTTATTGTAATTGGGGTGATTTTTTAATCTTCTTCATTCAAATTTGGCAACATATATATCTAGAAATCTGTCCATTTCTTCTGTGTTTTCAATTTCATTAGAGTACAGTTTCTCAAAGTAGGTATTGATGATCCCTTGGATTTCTCTTGGATCTGTTGTGACTTTACCTTTTTCATTACTAATTGCATGGTTTTGAGACTTTTCTTTCCTTTTTTTATAAAGCTGGCTAAGGGTTTATCAATTTTATTTATTCTTTTAAAAAAACCCTCTGATTCACTGAGTATTTTGTATCATTCTCTTAGTCTCCATTGAATTGATTTCTTCTCTGATCTTTATAATTTCCTCCCTTATATAAACTTTGGGTTTGTCTTGCTCTTCTTTTTCTAGGAGTTTAAGATTCACCATTAGGTTTTCTATTTGTGCCCACTCTGTTTTCCTAGTACAGTCATTCACTGTTATGAATTTCACTTGTAGAACTGCTTTCATTCTGCCCCATAGATTCCTGTATGTTGTATTGGCATTGTCATTTATTTATAAAAACTCTCTATTTTCTTCTTTAATTTCCTCTGTGACCCATTGATTGTTCAGGAGAATGTTGCTAGTTTCCATGTATTTGTGAAATTCTTGCAGTTTCTTAAACTATCAATCTCCAGTTTAAATGCACTATGGGCCATGAGCAGCATCCAGTTGAAGGTGGAAGATGGACATCCAGGACAGCTGCTCAGGGATCCCATTCTCACTCCAGCCTGCCTGGGGCCAACCAGTGAGGACTAGCTTGCTGTGTGGGTGCCTCTGCAACCCCCCTGAGGTCTTCTGATTGTGCCATTCCTTGGATCCACTCTGCAGAGGCACAGGTGGTTATAAAAGGCATTTTTATGAGCTCCAGACTTTGAATATCTTCAAAGAAATGTCAGAGGGAATGGGTAGTAGAAATTTGCAGAGTTCAATAATGCAGGAGATTACAGAGCTTAATTTGGGCCTTGTAACCTGAAATCGTCCTGAATCTCAGGGGTCAGCCACCAGCTAGTTGATTTCAAAAGACTTAGTTCTGCACATGGCTGTGCACATTTTGTATTGTGACAGCAGAGATATAGTCTGAAAGAGGCCCTTCAGATTCTTTTTCTTCTTTCTTTTCCTCACTCCACTCTGCAAATTCTTTCTTTTTTCTGACCTCTTTTTACAACACAGTCTCTTGCTCCCCCATATTATTCCCCATCTCCCTTTCCATTCCTGTCCCTGCACTAATTCAGATTTCTTCTTTTATCATTTTTTCTTCTTTCTTTGTGTTCTTTTCTTCTCTCATTTTCCAACACTCAAGGGTCAGTAGTTTCAAAGGAAAGTGAGCCCCTATTACTGTTAAGTTGTTATACTCTTGTCCTTTTTCTTGCATTCTGTCTTTCCCTTTTGACTTTAACAGTTTCCTAAAGTTCATATGGTTATCCTATGTCCTCTGGCTTCACTTAAAACCTTCTCCAATTCTTTTACTTAACTACTCCTCTCAATCTAACTCTCTCTAAGCCCCCATCCTAAATGGTAAAGATGCTATATTGAAGAGTTTATGTGTTGCAAACATACTTTGTGCTGCTTCTTGACTTTTATTTAATTCACATGGTTTAAAGGTGATAGATTAATGACTACCACAAACGGTCAGTTTATAAGTTGTATTTTATCGTACTGTGTTACTGATTGTGTCAATTGGGCTAAAGGGTTGTGATTGATTTAATGAGCTGTCTTCTCTAATATTATTAAAATGAGAATGTCTGAGTCATTACAGACTCAAAAGCTAAAGCACAACTATATCAGGAAGATTTAAGTAATAACCCAGGAATTGAAAGAAGGACAACCCAATAACAAAAACAAAAAGGAGAAAAAACTTAAGCAAGACAGACTTCCAGTTCACCAATGGCAATCAGTAGGGCACATGAGGTTGAAAAGTCTGACAGTGAAACACCAGGACACCCTGAACTCATAGCACAGGAAGTAATAAAACAGATCGATTAGGCACTAGAAAAATTCAAAACAGAAATAATTTCCCAGATAACTACAGAGATGGTGAGGAAAATAAAAATCAAAATTAGAGAGTCTAGAACAGAAACTGACAAAAAAATAGTTGAGCTCAGCACCATGATAGATGCCATGAAGACCCAGCAAAAGAAAGAAATGGAAACAATGAATGTCCAACATAGGAAAGAAATGGAATCCATGAAACAGATGCAAATAGAGATTTAAAAAGCTCTACTGAAAGTGTTCACAGCAGGATAAAAAATGTGAGGACAGAATTTCAGATATAAAAGATAAGACTGCAGTCAGTAACCATGAAAAGAGAGATATCTTAAAAATAATAAAGGACCCAAAGAATTCAATCCAACAGCTCTTAGATAATGCAAAGAAGAATAATGTAAGACTGATAGGAGGCCATGCAAAAGCAGGAGAAAGTACAAATGACATTAAAAAAACTCTTCACAGAATTAATGATAAAAAACTCCACAAACAGAGCAAAAGAATTTGATATGCAGATAAGTGAGGCATACAGGACTCCAACTAGCCATGATCAAAAAAGAAAATCTATACCTACACACCTACACATATAATGGTCAAGATTCCAGAAACCCAACAGAAGAACAAACTACGACAAGCAGTTAGAGAATAGAAACAAATCACATGCAAAGGAAAGCCCATCAGAATCATAGCAGAATTTTCAACCCAAACACTCAGGTCAAGGAGAGCCTGGAGTAAGGTATTTCAACTCCTAAAAGAAAACAACCTCCAACCTAAACTAATGTATCCTGCAAAACTCTCTTTCAAAATGGATAGGGAAATAAGATACTTCCATGACAAAGAACACCTGAGAAATTTCATGACTACCAAAGCAGTACTACAAGGAATTCTAAACAATATCCTAGAAAAAGACAATGAAGGTCACAACACCATGAGGCCCAACAGAGCAAATCAAATAGTAAAAGCAATAAACTAAAAGGAGAGGGAGAAAGGACAATGACATGACAGTCATAAGTCAGTACATATCAGTCATAACCATCAATGGCAATGGCCTCAATTCACCAATCAAGAGAAATGGCAGAATGGATTAAGGAGCAAAGTCCAAAAATATGCTCTATACAAGAAACACCCCTAGTGCAGAAAGAAGCCCATAGATGGAAAGTGAAAGGATGGAAAACAATTCTCCACATGACAGGAGCCCAGAAAAAAGCAGGGGTAGCTATCTTATTCACAGACAAAGTAAATTTCAAACAAAAACTGATTAAGAGAGAAAAAGAAAGCCACTACATCCTTGTAAAGGGAACAATTCAGGAGGAAGCAATGACAATGATAAATATGTATGTACCAAATATTAATGTCCCCAACTATATAAAACAAATATTAAATGACATGAAAAACCACATAAGCACATCTGAAATGAAAAGACATTTCACAGACAAACAAGTGAAAGTAGGGAATAAACATGAAAAAGTTCAACATCACTGGTCTGGAGAGATGCTATTGAAAAACAACAACAACAACAACAACAACAATAACACAGATTCCATCTCACCCCAGAAAGAATGGGTGCTGTCAAGAAATCAACCAATAACAATGCTGGTGGCATTGTGGGGAGAAAGGAATCCTTCTCCATTGTCAGTGGGGGTGCAAACTAGTGTGACCATTGTGGAAATCAGTATGGAGATACCTCAAAAAACTAGGATTAGTAGTACCATTCCATCGAGGTTTCTCTCTGCTGGTTATCTTTGCAAAAGATAGAAGAATCTTATCACAGTGATATATGCACACCCTTGTTTATACTAGCACAGTTTGTAATATCTAAAACTTGGAAACAGCCCAAGTGCCCATCAACTGGAGACTGGATAAAGAAGATGTTTTTTAACTTCTGTGAAAAACATTTATTCTGAGAAACTAAAATCTGCACAAAGAATATTGAACGGTGGGAAAAGCCCACACAGAATTTCTTTATTTCTCCCTAATGCATTAGTAATCTAGTAAGAAAAAAAAAAAACCTTTTAAAAAAGTATTGCTTCAGTCCATCTGCATTTAAGTGATATAAACATCCCCAAATCTACTGAGGTATATGCTGCAAACTTTGTTAAAGTTAGGTAGGTGAACAAACCCTTAACAAAATGTATAAATAAATACAACCACATCCTATGTTATATAGCTTTCTTGGTACATATACTACAAACAGAAATTTCATTTGAAAAAGAATTTGTTACAAAAAAAATCCCTTCTTGTAACAAGCTTCAGTTGCTGAGTTTTAGAAAAAAACTTAATTGGTGGGTGAAACTCAAAAGCCACCCCCAACATCCACTCACCATGGAAAAGAAAGGAATGAGCAAAAGTGTTGAGGAAATCTGGTTGGCATTTTTAAAGCATTCAGTGCTAAAATGAAAGAGCCCGTCTTGCAAAGGATGAGGGAAGGCATTTGAACGGGGCCCCATCACTCCTAGCCACTCTTCCAGCCTTGTGGAGGTGTAATAGACTCTGCTCTCTGGGTGGCAGGGAAACAGGACCTCAGCTGCCAAGGCACCCAGGGATGCTTGCAGCAGGCACGTCTGCCCAGGCCTAAGGCTTTGTCTGCTTAGCCACCTCTTGGCAGATGGCAGGGACCCTCCAAGAAACAACTTTCTGTCTTCAGAAAGATGACCAGCTTTGACACTTGGGAGCCCCCAAACCTCACAGATGGCTAGCAGTTGGTGGTGAGAGCTTCGGGGGGCTTCTATAAAATAGAGCACTACTCAGCCAAAAAGAATGAGAAACTAGAGTCATTTATAGCTAAATGGATGCATATCGAGGCCATATTCTTAAGTTAAATAAATTGGACATGTGTAAATACCAAATAGTTTCTCTAGTGTTAAAAACTAAAAGTGTAAATAAGGTTCAAATTTATAATTGATAATACAAAGTAGGAAGAAAAGGGCTTAATGAGTAAGAGACGTAGGAAGAGTAGGGAAAAGGAAAGAAGGGAAAAGAAAAAATAGGAGAAAAGAAAAAATGGAAACAAATGTCTTTGTAAATAGAGAAATGTGGAGGGGATGAAGGGATGACATGGGTAAGGGGAGAAATTAAGAACCAAGATACATCATGTAAAAGTAGAAGATACCAATGATGAATGTAACTGTACTATATATCTAAAAAGTATCAATAAACAATAAAAAATAAAAACACTACCAAACAGATGAAAATACATCACAATGAAAATATAATCAGGAAATATGGATAATAATAATGATAGAACTAAATCCTTTAAATACCACAAAATATTTCCCTTTGTAGGTTTTATCTCTTCAAGATTCAACTGTTGCTGTGTACATGGATCTTTTATCTGATATAATATGTTAGCAAATTGTTTTTCTTGTTTATCTGCAAATAGCTATTTTGTAAGTTTAAATATAATGGTATCAGAAATTTTATTTTTAAAAGCATGTCAAGTTCATTTTTATGTAATTCTTTGGTTTTGGCAGTGAAGAAAGGATCAATCTCAAATTACTTCTATAAAATAGTTCAATAAAAGTAAACTTGTGTGCGTGTGCATACATATGTGTTAAAGGTCATAGAAGTAAGAGGAAGAGGATATCAAAATTTCAGAGAAAGTAAAATTTCGTGGAGCTTGTGAACATTGAGCATGTATCAGGACTCTAAATCATACTTTCTTTTATTTAAATAATATATGAGCCCTTGATTTTGCTTCTATGTATATGCTATTTTATACTCTTTCTCTGTAGCTGTTGGGCAAACAATTTCCTCTGCTTCTTTAATTTTTCCATGCTCCAAAATGGTCCATTGATTTTTTTTTCCCAGACCAATTGTCCTTCAAACTCCAAAATTCACCACCAACTGACTCAAATTGAAATTTTGCCTAAGTTTCTTTGTTTAACCTACATTTTACATAGGCTACTTCCTTAGTCCACTGTGGGTTGCTATAACAAAATACATTACAATGGGCTCTTGTTCCTAGAAATGGGGAATCCAAACATCATGGTGCCAGCATCTAATGAGTTTTTACTGCTTCACACCATGGAGTGGTAAGGGAAATGGCCACCCGAAGAAGGGGACAAGCACATGAGGTGGTATCACTTTATAACAACCTATTCTGGGTGGAGCCAAGTTGGTCAATGAGGTCTAACCATTTACTTGAGGTAGGCATTAGTAGCCTCTGTTGGTGGGAGTGCAAGAATGTAATTATGTTCCAGTAGAATCTATCCCTTAAAGATTTCCCAACTTAATGCCAATTGGTAGGCAAGTTTCTAGCATAAGAACTTTTGGTGGGAAAACTGCATCTAGCCATAGAATTTATTATTTTATGTCTACCTCTGTTCCAACGGAACATGGTAAGGGAGAGTTTGTCATTTCAAAAGGAGGCTGGGTAGAATGTCAATGACAATATTATGTAATACACCTACTTTAAATAAAACACTCAAATATTAAACATATTATTCATCTGTAAGATTTACTAATGCAATATTTATATAATAAGTTGAAGGCAATGTGAATTATCTGGGACAATAGATGCAGCAATCAACAGATTCTCAAAATGTCCATTTCTTCACCTACCCACCAAACAAATATCAATTCTTTAAAGGAAAACTTTAAGTATACTCCCAGACTATTTTTCCCAGCTGCTCTTTAAATTGTTGGTATCAATTATTAAAGCAAACAGAACAAATTGTCAGATATAAATAATTATCAGATAACATACAAACTACAGATTCATTTTTGTTGTGTTGTTTTGTCTTCATTAATTTCTTCCATAGTGCTTTATATATATCCACTTCAATACTAACAATATTATTAGTAGTAATATAAAATAAAAATTTGCCCAAAAGGGCTTCAGTAAATGAATCAATGAACATATATTGAATAGCTATAACATCCTCAAAATTGTGTTAGAAGATATAGGGTACAACAGAGAAAATTTTTCCAGTGTGTGCTCCTGGAAATCTTACTGTCTAATGAGAGAGACAGAACGACCATACATGAAATTGCTGTGGAGCAAGACAACATTATGAAAACATTAAGCTATTTGTATAGAAAGGATTGTATAAGGTTGAGAGCTTCAGGCCCCTTCCAGCTCCTCCTCATTTACATATCAGGGACCTGACTCCCAGAGATATTTAGGGGTTTATGTTAGTATTGATAAATATGAAAGTCTAAGCTAAGGTTCTTTCTACTCTACCAATGTAGTCATTATCCACTGCAAACAGAGTTAACCAATAATTTAAAATGGATAATAAATGAGGATAGAAATGAACTGGACTTTTACAAGCAGCCACCTCATATGGATGAGCAAATAAGTAGAACAATGCAAAGGGCAGTAGATTTTGACCATGGCTGCAAGTAAGAGTAGTGTGGGGTTGAATGAAGACAGTTTGGAGAGGAAAAAAGAAAATACAGTAAGGAAACTTGCTCAAAAGGAGGTAAGGTCCACATCAGTACAGAGTTGAAAACCATTTATGAGTATTTTATCTTCTTTGAGATTTATGGGAAAAGATGTCATTACCACCATTGTCATGATGCTTCTTGTTTAGACTATGTGTGAGCCTTCATACAAATGATATATAGTGTTATTCATTATTGTGAAGGGAAATGTGTGTTGTTTTCCTCTATTTCAGCTTGCTCACATGTAAATTCTGTAAAATTAATTCTACTGATGTCATCTCATTTTAAATTACCAAACCTCCTTATTCTCTACTTGATTGTATTTTCTGATTTTATTTCACATAACTCCAAAATTTTGTCATGTCTTTGCAACAATTTCACAACAGTATAGTTATGAATGCATAACTAAAGTATTAATGTTTCCCAAGGTGTCTGCCTTTGGAACTGAAGTCATGTGCTAAATATTTTCAGCAAAGTTGGCAACAATGATCTTTTCCTGAGGGTAGGTTTTGTAATTAAGCCAAGCAAAAATATTATATTTATAAAATGTTTACAGAACACAGCTTTTTGGAAACAACACAGAAAAATGTAAGTTTTACCTTTTCTAAAAAGACATTTTGCTATGTTTAAATTTTAGTATAGATACTATTTTTTTCTTTTCTTTATCTAAAAACTATTGTTTCACAGAAGAGAGATTAGATGGAGTATATACTAGATATTCATGACAAAACAACTCTGAGAATTCTCTAATTCCACTGAAATTGGACACTGATTAATAAACTTAGCATTTATGTTTTATTGGCCACTTTATAGAAGAGGGACATCTAAAATCTTTGATTATCCCACCACATATATGCTTTCTATTATCTCAGAGGTAATTGGCTAAAATATAATTATTATTCATCATCTATACTGAAAAACTGAAACAGAAGGGGCAAGAGGGTATGCTTCCACCACCAGCCAAAACCCTCCCAGCACAAATTACTGCCTGATTCTAATTACAGTTTTAACCACTAGCTGCTGATTCTTTTATGGGTGGTGAGGTAATCCAATCAGGTGGATTGGGAGCTCACATTAAACACACCACACATAGAAATTAAAGTATGACTGATGGGCTTAAAAGCTGTTAATCAATATGTAGGGATAGCTAATTCAATTCTCTTGAGTTTGCATTTGTCCCCTTCTAAATCATTGCCCAAAGCCTATTTGAAGCTCTCATTCTTCAATAGAAGGACATGTAGGTGTCGGGTTCACTTCTGCCTCTTTTCCAACTTTTCAGCCTGCTATTTAGCTGAATTAGTCCTACATAACTTTTTTATTTGTTAATCAGAAGCTTTGACACAATAGTATATTCATTAGACATATCCGCAGGTCAAGGCTTTCCAGATTTCATTAATGTGCAGGTCTACATGACAGTTCATCTGCATCCATAATATATTCACTCTAAGATACACTGGGTCTATTTCTTGAAGTATCTTTTTAACTGATACATTTAGAAGCATGCAAATAGCCAATTATCTTTACCTCAAAGGCTATTAAAAGTCTACCTGCATCAGGAACAGGCAACAGTGGCTAAACCATGATTATAAATTGGCAGCTTACCCACAGTATAAATGTGAAGGCTGGGATGAGGCATCTAAGTAATTAAATGTATTTCAAAAATTTAAAGTATGCTTTCCATCCTTTGAGAAATATTCTTGGTTTTGGACAGTGTTACATATGTGGCTTTCAGCCACACGTTCTCTATGGGGCATGTAAGTAAGTCATAATTTGGAGATATCTTAAAAGAGATCCAGCAGGAAAAAAAATGAGCTTTTATTTTTTTAATCAACACATTTTATAGGTCCCCAAATTAATAACAGTTGCATTGGGAAGGGCCATTGGCTTTGTAAAATTTTTCTACGGCTTGTTTCTAGATGTCCCCCAAACCTCATGCAGTCCTAAGTGGGGCTTTTCAGAGGTGTGATGCTGGGATTAAGTATGTGATGCTGGGATCAAGGGCATGTGATGTGATTATTAAATTAGTCCACTGCTTGGTTTAGTGTAGTTATGGGTATGGACAATGGGATGGGCCTTTCCTGGGTTTGAGTGCTACCTGCCATAAGTGTGTGCAGTCAGCACAAAATAGAAGAGACAAAGAGACAAAAAAGGGGCTGATGTCATCACTTGGCACTTCTTTGCCACATTGCTGCTTTGCTGCCTTCTGCCTGCCATGGATTGTTTCTCTTCAATGATGCTCCTCTGCCATGTCACTTGGCCTTGGAGCCAGACAACTATGGAATGAAACCTCCACAAATAGTAAGCCAAATGACCCTTTATTCCTTTAAATTTGAGTGTTGGGTATTTTATCTCATGGACAAGAAAAGTAAATAAAATATTTCTGTAAGCAAAATTTTAGTTTAGACAGTTATTTAGTTTGTAATGAGTTTCTGGTGTTTTTAAAGAATTGGAGTGACAGGAAATCTTGGGCTGAAAAACAGACATACTAAGCAATATTGTTTTTCTTTTTTAATTATTATTAAGAGAGTTAGAAAAACAGTTTCAATATAATGAATTTTTGTGTTAATATGTAATCTGATGGAATCTGTTATAGTATAGGAATGGTTGAATTCAAAAAATCCCAATATTCCCCATTACATCTTTCAAAAAGAGTGAACATTTATAGTGTGACTTACTGATTTCTCTAATTACTTAGTAAATTGTAATCAGGGTGTCGTGACCATAAAGTGTTTTACTTGTAATCATTAGTTTATGTTTGTAAACAAAATTTCCAGTTTTCTGATTTGATTCCAATCTCTTAATTATTTCCACAATGTTGGACTGAAGCATAAAATTTGCTGTTGCCTGCCCACCTGGACTCTTGCACCGCTCTGTCAGCATGCATGGCCTCACACTGATGACCCTACTTCCAGCCTCATAATTGACTTGATATTTCACATATCCATTTGCTTGGTACAAAACTTCAGTCTGACCTTGACTTTCTCATTGAGCGTTTAAAAAACTACATATCATCTGCCCTTGAGATTGAATTTTATATCCACATTCTGCCATACTTTGACATAGACTTCATATAATTACTTCACTTTTTGTAGTTGTTTTATCTATGTTTTTATAAAATACTGAGATATTGCTCATAACTATGCAGTATTGAAAAATACATGGAAGAAGGTAAAAAAAAATACCTACTAGATGATGGGGGATAAGGAGGTCCTGTTCTAAACTGTAGGTCTGACATTTAGCGTTAACAAGAGCCTCAGATCATTTCTCCAAATGAGAATCTCCAAAGCTTATGATGGTAAAATTAATTGTTCAGTACTTAGTCTATGCCAAGGGCTTCTCATTTTGTCCTTAAAACAATTGTATTTAGTGTGTACCATTTTAAAGATAAACAAACAAAAGATGGTTCACCATCAGTTGTCTATGGAATTCCAAAAGAACATACATGAAATAAGCAGCTAAATACTCCTAGCTATGGTTCAGATAATCAGTACTTTTTACAAGGAAAAAAGGAAATTTTGTTTTAGAAGACACATACTTTAGAAAGTTTTGATCTAAGTATGGATCTCATGAAATCTGTGAGCAACCAAAGTAGCATTCAAATATTTATGTCTATCTGATTTTTATTAGTTGAAGCTGTCATAATAAAATACCCAATACTAAGAGATTCAATCAATAGAAATGTGTTTTCTACAGTTGTTGAGGCTAGGAAACCAAGATCAGGGTGCTTTCAGAGTTAACATCTTCTGAGGTCTCCCTGGCTTACAGACAAACATCTTACTATGTTCTCATAGCCTTTTCTCTATGAATAAACCTTAGGTCTCCTATTCTTTCTATAAAGACAACAGCCCTAATGAATTAGGGCCCACACTTAGGACCTTTTTTTTTAACCTTAATTACCTCATTACAGACTCTGTCTTTACATATGGTCAGATTAGGTACATAGCTTCAATATATCAATTTTTGGTGATACAAAATTCTATCATATATTTCTTTGGGTTTGTTAGAATCAAATTCTATGTCATCATCAAGTTCTGAAAATGATCTACAGTCACAAAATAAATTGAGTCATAGATTAGGTTGACATATTTTATTTTAGACATAAGAGAAACAAAATTTAGATAAGTGAAATGGTCCACCTTTGATTATAGAGCATTTCACTATTTTGCTTGTGTGAGAATACTTGCCTAGTGGACTCCTATCCCTGGAGTGTTCTCAATGGGATTCTGAAGTTAGTACTCACAGTGTATGAAAACTGATTCCATATAAATTCACAATGGCAGCTTGCAACTGTACTAGGTAGCTTAGTTAAATCTAAACTAAGATTGCTTGAGTTATAACAGATAAAGGCTAAAGGAAATTATTAGTACTTGTACTTTGAGCAGCTTTAAGGAAATATGAAAAGGTGGAGAAGCTTTTATTTGGGGAGATACTTTTCAACAAATCTGAAGCACTATCTCTAAGGAAAGGGAAAGTGACATCTGAAAAGAGATGATAAAAAGAGCTCTTTGAAAGACAACTCTTGTGAGATTTAGGATTTTAGGATACGACCAGTGGGGTTTCAGAGACCTAGAGACAAATAAAATCACAGAATTCACTCATAAATTGTGGAGAATCTGAAAGTAGCTCCTCTAGGAAACAAGTAAGTGAGACCAGGATCAGCCAAGAGGGTGTGGAGATATTTCTCAAGTGACTTCTAGTCAGTGGGCTGCACTGAGGACAACATAAAATGTTAGTATTACAACATTTCTCTTAGTATATGAAAATGGAAGTGGTTATTTTATTAGTTTCCATTGAATAATGATAATATATGCCCATCAAATGGCTCTCCTTTTGAATTAAATCATTCCCATCATGTGACCTGATTTTGTTCTATCACAACTGATTCACAAGAAAAATTAAATATACTAAATAATGTCCCTTATACTGTTTCTTTCCTACAAGAGTTGCCACATCAATATTAAAATAACACATGAAGGGTTAGACCTCCCACTACCTCAAGTAACTGTTTCTTTGTCTATTAAGTGATACATGAGAGCTGAGGAATACTATTCAATTTCTCAAAATATCTGATTCATTTAAAGAGTGAAAAATGTTAATGCTGAAACAAGGTCTTCCTTGTAATTGTAGAATTCTATTCTATTCTTATTCTGCAAAAATGAGGATGGCCTATTGGCCACCATCTCCACAAACTCTACCCTAACCTATAGCTCTAGGTACTTGAAAGTACTACACCAAGATCAGGGATTCACCTCTACATTTCCCTTTGGTTTTGCCAAAGCCTAAACACCCTCTGGTGCACTGTCCTGTAGGATTATCTCACCTCGGAGCTTAGCATGCAACTCATGGCTTGTTTTGACACTTAAATGTCAAATAGCTGTCAGCTCATCAAACACTGCCTGGTCTTTCCCCTGCTGATAAGAGAAGTAGAGTTTCTGGTTGCTTTTGTCAGAGGAGATCTACCTAATTTTTCTCTAGATTCCCATTCCTAGTCATGATCAATTGACCTCTCATTATTTTTGCTCAAATAGATATCCTATCAGCACAATGCCATTTTGAAGAGCACTATGAATTTAATATGTAAAAAAATTAAACAATCTAAAAGAATAGTAAGTTCCTGGCTCTACCTCCTTTTATTAACTACTAAGACTTACAATACTAGCTTTCATATTTTGAACACATAGAATGTATTAACTGAGTCTAAAATTTCCCATATATAATGTCACCTACTGTTCTATTCTGTCATGCTCAAAATCACATGTAAACTTATTTTGCAGATGACAAAGTTTCACTTTCTTTCTCCCTGTGAATAATAAGAAAGGCAATCTGAGTCAATGAATTCACATAACAGTAACTCTTGAATTATTGTAGAAATGTCTACTTAATAATTCAAATGAGTCCTGAAGTGTTAGAATTTCAGGTTAAGGGTAGAAACTTGGGAAACAGAAAATGTATCCTTGAATTGCAACAGTGGCTACTGGTATCGTCAGTTGCTAAGGTCAGCTAGAAAGTGCAGCAAGACATATTTATGGGCCTCAACTCTTATCCATCTTACCAGGGGAGAGGGAAGCATAAAGCTCCAATAGGTAATAAAGCAGTCATAACCACTCTTGATTAACACAGGCTCTGAACTACGTTAGGATTTGCAGCCCAAGGGCCTGTATAGGTGTCTGCAGGAAGGGAGGAGGGACAGTTTATGTTGTCTGACTTCCTCCGCTGCCTCAGAGTTGAGATTCCTTTCTTAACTTCTACCTTGTCACTTATCGTAAGTTTTTCTTTCTCTTGCCATGCGGTCAGTTGATTATGAAAATCATAGGAAAGGGATCTCATTTCACCTTCAACCCAATGAGTCTTGCAATTAAGGCTGAATCACTCAAAATGCACAGTACACTCAAGGAGCTGCTGCAACTCTCTTCACCAGGGCTGTCTCTGCAATGGTGTCTCCAGGAATTCAGAGACTCGACACAGAGTTCAAGCCTCAGTACAGCTTACAGCAAAGTCTCTAAACAAAAACTGACTTCACTGACAGGAATTGTAGGAATGATAATATTTTAAATAATTATACAAATTTTACGTGACATCTGTGCAATAACTAACAAGTTTAAGTGTGAACATTTGCATCTTTTCAGGATATTTTGATTTCAGAGGTTCTTGTTTACCTGGCACAGTCACCTGATGAAAGGTTTTGTTTTTGTTTTTTTTTTAATAACAAGGAATGATGATTATGATGCCATGCAAACAACTCAAAAGAAGAAAGCCAAAGCTATATTCTGAGTGTAGTATGTGGAAAATGAGTAAACTTTTAGTTCCAGGAAAAAAAAAATTGACAGCATGAGGCCACTCTCATTCCTGCCTCCAAAGGGAGCAAAATCTTTGAAACAAAACATTTATTTGTACATTTTCGATATACGTGATGATGAGACTCATCATGCAGAATGTGTACCAATACTAGATACTTCCGACTTCTTCCTTTTTCCCATTCTCCCCTTCCCTTCCACTCATTGTCTCACTTAAAATATCTTTGTTTCCATTTTCCTTACATTCTCTTTTCTTGTCCCTTCTTTCCTTTCCCTTTCCCTCCTCATTTGAATATTACTCTGAGTTGTTTTATACAACACCACTTCTAATCTGTGAGACCCAGAACCTAAGTCCCCATTAGAAAGATTTACGAGAATGAATGAGGAGGGCAGGTACACAAAACTTCAGGGTTAAGTCGGTCAAAAATGAATCCTAACTATAGACATCAAGAGCCTACCATTAAGTGTCATCTATTGCTCTTCTAAACAATGATGAAAACACATATCAAGTCCTGCTTGCAGAGCAAATTCTCTCCTTGAAATTTTGGCCTAAGGATTTCTAATTTGAATTGTTCTTGAAATGTTCATTGCACTCAATCTGAGTTGAGATCATTTCTATCCAGCCAAAAATTGCAGTCAGCCATACTTACTGCGTATTTCCTTCCTAGAATTCAATTTTTTGTCTTTGCCAAAAGCTTAAGAGTGTAACAGGGAAGAGGTCAATTTAGCTTAAACAGTCATGGATAAAACTGTCAACTTTTCAGTAGTCTAGAATAGAAAGTAAATAAGTGGAACATGACTTTTGGCTTGTGTAAGAAAATGATTCTATCACTAAGACCGAATCTTGTAGATGGGCAGTACAATGTTATAAAATGGGAGACAACTCCTTTCTACGGGAACAATTTCAGAAGGTATATGTACCTTGACAATCAGCGAATTCGAGATTGGTGGAAAACAAGTACTGAACTGTCTCAAGCCAATTGCAATGAATGTCATTATGGATATGCCAATGCTACAGACAAAAGGAGAAGTTATGGCTACCATCTCCAAGATTGACCACTGCTGAAACTGGCCTCTGATTACAGGAAACTTTAAGGAAAAGTAGTGACTCTCTGGTAATCAAAGTTTCATGGCCTTGTCCTTCAAAATCTTCTGACAAAGAGTCTTTCAGAAATAAGTGCTTCACCACCAATGTACAGTACTCAATATTTCTTTATAACTGTATTCTTTACTATTCTTTCAGTAAATTTGGATTTTTTTTTTTTTTTGGCAGTACCTGGGATTGAATTCAGGAAAATGAGCTTGTGAGGCAGACGCTTTACCACTGATCTAAATCCCAGGACCCCAATAAACTTGGAATTTTAATGCTTCAAATGTTGTTGAATAATTTCCCACAAGTGACCTTCCTAATATATATGAAATTAAAGTGAAGACAAACAAAATGCAACTGAAATTTAAAACTTTTTTCTATACTGGAAAACTTCTAATAAGAGCTGATATTCTTTCCAGCCCATATAGAGGTCTTGGCAGAGTACTGTAATTCGGCATCCCAAACCTCAGGATGCAGGGACATGTATGGACATTTTTCACAGTCAAATAAATCTGGCTTATGTTTAAAGAAGGCGTTTAATGACTCTAAATGCTTTACTTCATAGAGTATGTGGCTCATTTTTATTATAACTCTCATTTAAAAATCTTTACTACATAATCTGATTTTATTTTTACTTTGTAACATGTTAAAGTTTCATTTTTATCAATATGGAAATCACAGAAATTTCCACCCCACTAACTGAACTTAGTCAAAAGCCAGCTGGTTTGGAAACCTGGAAAATGCAGCCATAGGGTTTCAGTCTTCCTGACATACAAGAGCAGACTGGGAGAAAAGCCAGAACCCCTTGAGACCAAATGCTTTCTGTGAATTGGGATAGTCTGCCTGCTGTAACAAATAGGCCAGTATTTTTGGAATGGTTCAAAAGCAATAAAAGAGTGTTTATTTATCAGAACTGAGTGATTCATATATTCATAGGACGTTCCTGTATTCCTATAGAAAAACATACTGATAAAAGTATTGCAATTTTTTTTTCTCATTGAGTTTATTGGTACTTTTTTTCAGCTTTAATTGAGTTTATTGGTACATTCTAGATATAAAGTACAGTTACATTCATCATTGGGATCTTGTACCTTTACATGACATTTCTTGGTTCTCATTTTTTCCCCATACCCCTGCCCTCCCTTCACCCCCCTCCTCCCTTTCCTATTTACGAAGATCTTGTTTCCATTTTTTTGGCTTTCCTCATAGTCTTTCTTTTCCCTTCTTACATTTTCCCTACCCCTCCCACTTCACCTAATTCCTGTAGACCTTTTCTTCCTAATACACATACATTTTGATCCTTCTTTACAGTTTTAGTTTTTCACACTAGATAAACTAGTACTTACATATGTGTGTCCTTTTCATTTCATTTAAATGCTCATTAGTTGGAGAGTGAATAAAGAAGATGTGGTTTTTCTATAAAATGGAATACAACTCAGCCATAAAGAATGATAAATAAGAGCCATTCATAGGAAAATGGATGCATATTGAGGTCATACTCTTAAGTAAAATAAATAAGTCACACATGTATAAATACCAAATAGTTTCTCTGGTAGGAAAAACTAAAAATGTAAATAAGTATTGAAATCTTAACCCATGATTTTCTGGTTTGTTCTGGTTATTTCCTTCAACTCTAATAGCCAGAAGGATGCCCATGGAGATGGTTTTCACATGCCAGGTCTGGAAACAATGTTCATTATTTCATTTACATCTCAATGTACCAAACTATTACAAGGCCACATCTCCCTCCAAGGAGGCAGGGAACAGTGGTTGATCTGTGAGCCTAGAAGGGAGAAAAGAAACTGGGTTTTGATGAGTAAATAGTAGCCATGGCTCTATCTATTTCTGATAACACATTTCAGAAATATCCTTTTAAAATAATATAATTTACATGTAGAATTTTAGAAGCCAAAAAATACCCTAACTATATTATGAAGGTGCCATAGAAAGGAAGTGAAGATATTTGACTATGTGAATACATTCCAAATCCACCCTAGAAAACACAGTAAATGGTCAGATCCTTGTATCTGAAGGCAGAATCGTCATGAGTGAGATACAGGTTACTGATTTAGTGATGTAAATGTCATCAATGGTACTATTACAGCTGGAATGATTTTCTGAAATGGCAAACAAATGTGGTAAGGCTCCAAAGTGATTGTTCCTTCTATTTATAGAATGGTCATATTCTAGAAATTTTAGTGTGTATCAAATTGGTTTCAAAATACTGTTTATATGTAAAATGATTTAGTTTCCAGGGTATGATAAGTATGTACAGCTTGATTTACATATAATGTAAATATTGTAATTACATTAAAGTATTTATCCAAAGGAATGTGAAGACAGATTTCTGAAAGTTATGAGAGCCAAGAGACAATTGTTTGTACAGGACTATCCTCACTGCACTGTGACTAAATATTCTACCACAAGCTTAAAAAATTGTCCAAGAAGGTTTGTACTGTCTCTATGGAGAACCACTAGTGTGGAGGACCTATGTCTGACCTGTGTGCTGGTTGAGGTTTTCCTGTTAAACCCTCTATAACTGTTTTTTCCTGCCTCCAAGGTTGATAAGAATTTTCAGTGGCAGGAGGCCGGAAGTAGTACACACTTTCTCAAGTCATCTCTCGCTGAATACACTGTACTTGGTGAACTGATCCAGTTTTCAGATCGCTGTTCCATTTGCTAGGGTTGTTTCTATTCTGCTTCTTTTCAACCTGGGAGTGGAATGATGCCATGCTCTCCAGTTTCTGGAAAAAATCCTCACAGCTACTGCAATCCCAGAAATTATTTGTTTTTGAGACAGATTTGACTGAAGTTTTGCTAAACAACAATGCTAAATCACAAACAACTTTTGTTAGATGTTAGGATTAGAAATACTACTATAAAATCTATCTACCCCACAATTCTTTCACTTCTCCCTGCTTTACAATCCCCTAATTTTCTATCAATTTTTAATGCAAAGCTGTATCTTATGTCTGTGTGTGTATGTGTGTGTGTGTATGTGTGTGTTTTGTCTATCTGTCTGTCTGTCTGCTCTCTCTGTCTTTGGGTATCTTGGTCTCACCTTCTGCCATAAATACTTACTAGAATATTTTCTGGTTCTCACTATTAGGAATATCTACTCTCTGATAGGAATACCTACTTTCTGATATTCCCACTATCTGCATATTACATTCAATTTATATGCTGAAAGGCCAGGCAGCCCAACAAAGATGTTCAGTTGTATATCTTTATTTTAATACCATGTGATTGTCACTATGAGGAAAAGGAAATAGTCCTGCATTGGTACTCAGAGGTATCAAGTGAAATTAACTTAAAAGTCATACTTGCCACCAATTTATGCTCCCAGTACTGTAACTTTTGTTTGCTTCCTACTCATATAAACAGAATGCTGAGTATAGTGAATAGTTAACATATGCTAATAATGAAAGATCATGACAATGGAAGGCACCAAAATGATGCTGGGTATGAATGATGATCACAAGATAAGGCAAGTAGGTCCAACCTAAAAGGGTCTTGAAGCTCCACTGTACCCAGGACTGCCTTTTAATAGCCACATCTGCAGAATCAAGAGTTAATGGAGTGAAGACAGTTCTTTTCAGCTTACAAAGTCTTAGGAGAATTTATGGAATATGAGAGTAGTAGTGTGGGAGTAGATCATGTTATTTTCCAATTCCATTCTGAGAAATGTTATAATAACAGTTTATATAGCCTACACCTGCCATCTTGAATGCATTATACTATATTTTAGGTGAAATTCCCCTAGTGATAATAAAAATTAATTTTAGAGTGATACAGGAAAAGTGAACCTGTAAAACTGACTTTCAATTTCTAGTTTGGTGATTTTTTTCCCAAGAGTGTTCATCATGTGATCTTATCATCTTTAAGGGGATCCTAGGTAGCTGTGAAATTTATTACTCAACTCTTAGATATTAAAATCATTTCAGCTGTCACCAATGGAAGACTTCTACTTGCATTTGGGAACATTCAATATCTTGCCACTAAACATTGCCTTATCTTGTGATCATCATTCATTTCAGGTTAGATACCCGAAATGTGTGTATCAGAATCAAGACAAATTTTCACTTCAGAGTGTCTTGGAGGTCACAGTTTTTCTTTTCAGGCCTATGGCCTACATAATAAAAAAACAGAAAACAAACAAATAAAATACTTATAAGTCATTTGTATCCTATATCTAGGTTTAGATAACTTGAAAGAATAAGAAAACCTAACAGATCAGCTAAAGCAGATAGCACCTTTCTCAGGACTCTGAGGGCTCTATGACCAGCTAGGGAAAAGAATTCTAAAAACTTAAGCTAAAGAAAGAGGTCAAAGTCAGAGACTAAAGAACCAACAAAGTCAAACTAAATGAATGATATGCCACTTGGAGTTTCTTGATATCTATATAACTAAAGCTGTGCTTTAGAAAAACTTAATTTGGAATAGGTGTTAGTGATAGACTGGCATTTTTGCATTGACCAGATTCTCTGAATAATAGATTAATTTTTCATTTTGACTCTGTCAATATTGTTTAACTATACTTAGTTGTTTAGGGAGATAGCTTGTCTAAAATGTTTGTGAAATGCTACCGCCATTATAGAAATTCTATCCAAATCATGTTAATAATGACAGCGTTTTAGCTTGTCTTCTAAACTCTGTAAAATTCTAAACTATTTATAGGCTAATTGTACTGTATCAGCTTCCAAAAAAGATGCAAGATGTCTTAAACTGGAATTCAGCTTAGCATAAATAACAACTAAGAAGTCTATCTCATGGAACTAAAAAAGTAGAATTTTTTTCCCAGTGAATGGAGACAGTAGGAGGCAGGAGAGAGGGGGAAAGTTTGGTCAGCAGTTACAGTTAGAAAGAGTAAGTTCTGGTATTCTATTGCACAGTAGAGTGACTACCATGAATAATAATATGCATAGCAAAATAATCAGAAAGAGAATATTTTGAAAGCTTCATTACAATGAAACAACAAATATTTGAGTTCATGAATTTGCTAATTGCCCTAATTTGATCATTATACAAGGTATACATGTATGAAAACCTCACTTGTACCCCATATATTTACACAAATATCATGTGCCCACTAAAAACAAATACATAAATGTAAACAACTAAAATATGATTTACGTAAGTATTACTTACATGATGGCTCTCTGTACAATTCCTAGCACAAGGCCATACCTGCAATGTTCAAATATGAGAGCCATAATGGAAAAAAATCAATCTCTTATTAGCTAGATATGAATCAGGTCAAAGAAAACATGCTTTCTGTTTCAGTTTCAGTTTATATTTCATTTTTTTTAAAACCATAAATCAAGACCATGGGTGACATATCTGGGGCAAACACACAAAAGCAAACAATGATTTTATTATACTGCATCATTTCCCCGGGAATAGTCACAGTACATATTACACATCTTGAAAATTACGAGACTATTCAGAATTGATCTCTTTAGGCTAATACGGATTGGCATAGTACGTCAGCACAAATCCTATCATTTTGGAAAATCTCAAGATAATAGAATAATTTAAATGAATGTCCTATGAAATTTAAAGTGTCATTTCCCCCATCTCTGAAGATTGTTTTGCTCCTTTTAGGTCAATGTCTCCACATTTCCCAATTCTCGGCTCCTACTTCCTCTCACTTTCTCCATCCATCCCTTTTCCCCTCCCTCCTCCGTCACAATATTTTTTAGTCATTTTGTCCACAAAGTGAGATTGAAAAGCACAGGCAGCGAGAAGAGATACATGGTTGATTTTCTTCTAAATATACTCAAATTTCTATTTAAAATAATAGCTACATTCTGTAATTGTTTTAGAAGCAGTAAGCTGACTCACAAACCACAGCTAATAACAAAAGCAACTCCATTTAGTTCTTTCTAGTAACTGCCTAAGGCACTGGCTAATGATAAGAGAAAGCCACAAAGAATGTTGCAAGGGGGTAAAAACAGCCACAATGAAATAGCTTTTGTAACACCAATGTTTTAAAAGGTATATTCTACTATTGTAAGTGGATCAAAGTTGGCAAGAATTTGTAAGAGAAGGAAAAGGGAAGGTCATCTCCATGCTCAGCCTCACATAGTACACACAGAAAGGAATGCTGATTTGAACTGATAAAAGGTAAGAATACTGACTGCGCTCTAGTCACAGGGGATAGAAGTTTCCTGGGAGCTGATTCTTGATTAGTATGTATTTGTAATTTCATAGACTACCTGTAAAACGCTCAAGAAGCACATAACCCTGAGAAAGTAGAACTGGGGTTCCTGAGGCAAACTGGGTTATGTTCCATTCTAAAGCATTCGAAAGGGGCGACATGTTAAATTTGGTAACACGTAGATGGAAGACCAATAAAATCTTAAATGTTTACATATTATTTGGAACCCCCCCTTTTAAGTAAAAGGTGGTATTTAATTCACCTCTCCTTAAGTGTGGGCTGAATTTAGCATTTCACTTTTATCAACTAAAATATGACTGAAGAATAGGGGTCACTCCCTAAGTTAGGTTATAAAAAGCCCAGAGCTTTTGTTTCAGGAAATCTTTCTTGAATGATTGCCTGTGTGAGAATCCAGTTGCGATGTTGAGTAGAGCAATAGAAAAGTCCAAAAGAAGTGCACTGAAGCATCCGCTCAAAAGCCATAGAGTGAGCTTGAAAGCAGATTTTCCAGTCTCCTCAGGTACCTGTGGTGCTGGTGAACAAATTGACTAGAACCTTGTACAGAACCTTGGGCAAGAAACACCCAGCTATCTCTTCCAATTTCTTGATGAGGAAACGGTCAAAAATTCAAGGAAAAGTGTGTATTGTTATACTACCAAGTCTTAGAGCAGTTTGTTATGCATCACAGATGATCAATGCAATTACTAGACCAAACTATGTCTAGACAAACTAGTCACTTAGTTAAGTAAAGTGGGAAATCTTGCCATGTATGTATTATCTTTGGTGTATCTTGGGCCTACTGTTCATTAGTGGCAGGTAAGGTAGGAACTATGCCCAAAGGGAAAGACAATCTGAAACACTTTTGCTCCCTTGCCCCCCTTTTTAATCTCTCTCAGTATTTAAAGAACAAAAAAGTGTTCAGAATCTGTTTTTCATAGTCCAGCTAGACTCCAACATATCTTTCTAAACTACGTGTACTTGCACATGAGATTACTTGGCAAAATGACATTTTTCTTGCATCTAAAAAGATTGGAAAACATTGTACTATTTTTCTTCCAATCCATATGTAAATTTTTTCCATTTACTTATCTTTCTTCCCAATGCCTTTTCACTGATATCTGATCCCAATAGTAGTGTAGGTTAAACAGACCTTAATGCATCCGTTGAAGCATCAAAATGCGCTGTTCCTGTCTTTTGCTATAGTGAGTGTAAGGGATAGACAGCCCCAGTTGCTGTTCTGTGAATCCATCTGTGAACCCACACTTCACAGTGGCTCTCATTTGAAGTTAGAAAGCATATGGTAGGGAAGCTAGGACTGGCCCATTCTTGCAATGTGGAGGTTCTTTGTTATAAGATTTTTCTGACAGGTTATTAGGTCGAGAATTACCTCTTGGCCTGCCTAAAATATTTATTTTATATTTATATTTATTTTAAAAATTCTTTCTTTATTGCATATGACCACTAAATGCTATTTTAAGTTCAACTGTTTGTGCATCGCTACATTTTTTTTCAAACTGTCATGCCTGTTATATTAATAATGACAACTACTTCCAAGTGTAATGGGGTAGTGTTATTTGGGATCCAAAACATTTTCAAAGCTGTGCCTGATTTTGCCTAAGAATGTCCTATCCACTTTGGTTCTCAGATGTCGCACCTGCAGTTGCACTCACCTCTCCTAGTTCTTATCTCCTTTTCTTCATTCACATGGAGATTTTCTCAGTAAACCCCTTGTGTTTCTAACTTGGAGGCAGCTTCTCAGGGGATCCCGGAACAAATCTGCTTCCAATCTAAGTCATTCAGGATGGCTGAGGTTAAGTAAAGGGAGTCTCCAATGAACCAAACACTATATTGCTAGAATTCTGTGTCACAATTTGCAATAAATAACCTATGCAAGTGTTAATTTGGCTTATGTTGTTCTCTACGCATGTATCTTGATCATTTTTCATAGCAAAGTAGAGCAAGGACAGGTTGCACATAGATGTCAGGGTTAATATTCATTTTCTTTTTTTTTTTCTTTAGTAACAAACCCATTACACTCAAGGCAGTGACATCGCACACAAAAACAAAATTACAATTTTCATGTTTGATATATTAGTCTATGTGGTTGTCAAAGAGGAGAATTATCTTTTGCTCACTTACCTTATATTTACCACTGGGACCCCCTACAACAAAAAATAGTTTAACAAGAGAAAAACACAAAAATTAACCTATTATAAATTTTATGTGACATGAGAGCATTCATAAAAGAATGAAGGCCTGAATAAATGGATAAACTTGTGATTGATTTCTTATTGCCAGATTTGGTGAGGAAGTGGCTAGTTGTGCAGAAGAAGTATGATTAGATGAAGTATGATCTAATGAAAATAAACTAGGGGGAAATTACTGAAGCCAATTTGTTCAGAGTCTCTGGATGTTTAGAAATGAAGACATTTCTTTTCTCCATAAGAGAAAAGGGAACTCACTGACTGATCATCTCCTTACTCAGGGTTGCAGACACCCTTCCCATACTTTTCCTTTTTTAAAAAAGCTACTTTATCATAACAGTAGCCACCTGTACTCTCATTAGCTCTGCAAAAGGAATTCAGGAAGCAATCTTTGTGTTCACTTACTTGGTATGATGAATGGCCAGGTGTATGCATGTGTCAAAGTATAAACAGGTGAGTTTTATCCACATTATGTGCCATATTACATTTTTGTATATTTTTAATTTTTTTCATTCTTGAGTTTGTTGGTACATTTTAGGTATACAGTAGGATGACATTCATCATTGGGAACTTGTACTTTTACATGATATATCTCGGTTCTTATTTTTTTCCCCATTCCCCTGTCCTCTCTTCAACTCCTCCAGCCCTCCCTATTTACAAAGACTTTGTTTCCTTTTTTTCCTTTTCTCATTATTTTTTTCCTTTACCTCCTTTCCTTTGCCCTATTTCTTCCCCTTCCCCTTTAGAACTTTTATAATTTTTCAATTAAATATTTTGTTTTTTATTTTTCTTGTAGAATTAGACCATTTCAGTACAATATCAAATGAAAATCTGCTTTTACCATTTTGGGAGGAAGTTGAAAGTAAGTTACCAGCTACTGATGATGATTTGGATCATGTTAGCCAAAGAAGTGAGCAAGATAGGACAGAGAAGTACAGAATGAAGACCTCATTTCAGATAAGAAAGAAAATAGTAATGTAAATAAATATTTGACTAGTCAAGATGCTACAAAATGATCATGTATATGTGAGTTATTAAACATTGGAACTACGTCAGAAAATAGTATTTAGGATTTTTCCAGGGGTGGAACCTATTGGACAGAATGCCAACACTGCATTTCGACATTGGAAATAGTTTGTAAAGGACTACATACTACAAGATGTTTTGTAATACACTAATAAGGAAATACAAGTAAAACATTCCATATTCATCAATAATAATACTCAAAAATATACTTCTCAGGATACCTTACTATCTGAATGAAAAGCCTTCATAGGAGGACTTTGTCATTCTAATCATCAGAATCTAAAGGATTTATAAAGATATGGCACTGAGGTTTTTAGAATAATGACACTCAAGAGATTTGATTTGCTTTAACATCACCTGCATTTGGATGACAAGCTCTTCCAAGAAAAAAAGAAAACAAAAATCTCACAATTTGCTGTTATTTGCTTTCTCTCTCTCGCTCTCTTTTTGAAAACTTTCTTTTGAATTTTCAAGTAATTTATACACCATCTGAATATATAACAACAGACAAACTACTTGCATCTTGTGGTTGCTGAAGCTTTTAGCAATATATGCTAAATAAACCTTCCAAATACAGTATAAAAATATATGCCTAGGTAGATGGGAAGACATTTTACACCTTGAATTTAGAAATTTGTCCTGCAACTCAGCCACCAGGGTCTTTCTTCATGCAGTAATAAACCATATGACTTTGGGAACAGACATTTTGCACCTATTTCAAAAAGTAACTCAAATGTCACATTTGACGATGGGTTCACTATTTATCCATTGATGTTGCACTTCCTAAAAAAACACCAGTTGACCAGCACAGTAACTGTTCTCAAGAATGGAGAAATTCCTGAAAAAACATTGCAAGTTCACAATAGAGAAATGTACAGTGCAGTCTTTGGATTTCAAAAAGCCTAACATTGACCTTCTCTATAGCAAAGATAAACAAAGAAAACAAAGTAATATTGATTCTGTCAACATTAGTAAGATTAATAGTGAAGCCAGGTGTAGTGGCGCACACTTGTAATACCAGCGCTTGGGAGACAGAGTCAGGAGGCTCTTGTGAGTTTAAGGTCAGTCTGTGCAACATAGTTCAAGACTAGCTTGTACTACATAGGGAGACCCATCTCAAACAAACAAGCAAATAAACAAAGATTGATAGTGACTCCTCAACTCAAATGAAGCATGACATGGTCACATTTTACAATAAAATGAAAGGTGGAATAGATGTTGACAAGTTATATAGCAACTATGATTTCACTCAAAACACAAAGTATTGGCTGATGGTTTTGTTTACTCCATTCTACACATGTTAAGCATCAACATATAGTTAACAAAGAAAATAATAAGCACAAAATATCACAGAGAAATTTTCTTACAGGACTGTGACTAGAATTGATAAATGATCAATTACAACAGAGGAAGAACCATATGTATTTGATCAAAGAACTTCACAAAAGAATTCTGGAGTGGACTGGTGGACAGGTCAGTGAAATTTCATAAGAATCTCTGGAAGATGAGGAAGATGTAAAGTATATCCCATACCCCACCAAAGAAGACAAGAATACAAAACACATGTCCTGCCATTGTAAGTGACACTTATGTATGGAGCACACTGTGAGGTTTGCCTTAGGTTTGATAATTGAAGCAAAGATTATTTCTGTAGTATGTTTCTGTTTTGTTTTGTTTTGTATTGTTTTCTTGGCATGAGGATTGAACTCAGGACCTTGCACTTGCGAGGCAGGCAGTGGAGCCACTAAGCTAAATCCCCCAGCCCCTGTGGTAGTTTTGTATTTTCATTGTAGTTCACATAGGAATTTATTTCTGCTGTTATTTTTTTTAGATTACATAAGCAGGTAAAGCAGTTTGTGTTGAAAATGTTGATGCTAAACAGTCATTACATAGGAAAAATTTAACATTTTATTTTATTGATATTTTATTTTCCTCCTAGGTACACATTGTTTAATATAATAAAACTCATAAAATTGAAATTAATAATTCATCAATAGAAATACTTCTAAAAATAAATGTGCATTATACATCCTCATAATGTGTCTTTCAAAAAAACTTGTGATACTGGGGCTTTGTGAGGATACTGATTATTTTATTTTTTAATTGAGTTATTGGTACATTTTAGGTGTACAGTACAGTTACATTCATTGTTGGGATCTTGTACCTTTACATGACAGGTCTTGGTTCTCATTTTTTCCCCTTTTCCCTGCCCTCCCTTCACACCCTCCTCCCCTCCCAGTTTATAAACACTTTATTTCCATTTTTTCATTTTCTCATATTTTTCCCTTATTACCTTTCCCCTAGGATATTGATAATTAAAAACAAGTTGAGTCATTCCCTTCCCTTCAATCAGCTGCAAATGCCACATCACCCTAATGATTATCTGGGTTTAAATTTAGGATGAGGTTAATGATTACCCAGATTTAAGTTTAGAACTACCCTAATGATTGCCTGGGTTTAAGCTTAGGAAGTCAAGTAGATTGCTGACATCAGAGAGAGACAGTGGGAGGAACCTTGGATCAGTGGTATCTGACCCTATAAATACCAGAAACCTGAATTATCAAAGTGCTTTTTTCCCCTTTTACCCTTGTATCTCTTTTTCCCTTTGCCTTTCTCCCTGTTTTTGCTACTGTCCCATAATCTTCAATAAATGTAGCTACATACTACATACTATGAGGTGTACGCTTGGCAATTCTTTTCTTGTAGCACGCAAGAACCTGGGTTATTTTTGGCCCACTCAACTGTGACATTATGATTTGATTCAGAGAAAGGTCAGAAAATCTATTCTCAGTTTTATGACTTCAGGGAAGAAACATAAGAGGAAAGCGATAGTGACCTTCTTGCTTTTACTTTTTCTCAAATTTTATTTTAGGATAGCTTGTCCTAAATCCCATGATTGTGTAAGGAGAAATTTCTAAGTAAGAAGGGCTTTAAGTAAACCTCATGGGGAGTCCTGGGACAGCTGGAACACTGGATACTCCATCCATTTATCACCTTTTTCTTTACTCTAGTCTTCAAAGACAAAACAGCAGCTGGAGTTTGAGAGGGCTTCCTTTCAACATGATGTGGTTCTAAAAAAGAAAACTCATAATTAAAACATGGTGGAGATTCTGTTTTGCTAAAAGTTCAGTTATTTAAGGTCATTGTTATCATTGAAATGAACACTACTGAGTAAACAAACTCACTTGATAATCATTAACCAGTTATCTCTGCATGTTTACTCATAACCAGCATCCCGCTCACCCCAATGAACAGTATAGCTAATAGTTAATACCTTATTTCAAAATAACTTACCTGTTAACTTAAGTAAAATAAACATAGACAAATTTGACAGTTTGGGCAGCTGTATTAGAGTACTTAGTCACATTATAAAAGATTGTATATCCCTTAGGTATTTACTTTAGAATTCTATTAATTATATATACTACTGTATTTCAATATTAATTCACATTGTCAAATGCTAGACATTGATAAAAGGAAAAAAGACAGAAAAGCTATTAGAGAAACTACAACTGACTTCCATAGTTGTTTTCTTTTTATTGAAGAATGATGAAGGAAAATAAAAACTCTGCTAATGATCACCTTAGTGCAAATTTGTGATCTCCACCTTTGAGGTCTGCTCACTTTTCACCACAGTCTGAAAAAGCTTGTTGAATATCCACTGACTATAATATTTATGCTTATGCGAAAGAACTTCTGGTTACCTATCCCAGTCTGTTTTCTCTCCCCCATTTTATTCATAGTAAGAGAGCAAATGAGCTTCTTATGACAGTGCACATGGCAGCTGCATTTTCCAGCTTCTTTTGCAACTAGGTCCACTTGTGCAATTAATTTATCAGCTTTTTTAAAAAGAATAGAAGAGTTTTCCTACATTTCCCCTGTATACATTATAAGCTAGATAAGGAAGGCGCCCATTATACTTAATATTGAGGTTCTAGAGGAGAAAGAAATAGAAAGGACTTGGACTTCAATGATTCAGAGGCATAAATAGAGGGGTGGGGGATCTATCCCAAGCAGTACCTACTCTAGCTATGTCACTGCAACACATTATTAAGAGTAGTTGTCCTATATTTTTGGGTTTTTCAGTGCATGTCTCAGAAAAATACTTAATTTTTTTTTTTTTTAAACCAGGGATTGAACTGGGAACCTTGCACTTACAAGGGAGGCAGGAGAACCACTGAGCTAAATCCCTGGTAAACTTTTTTAAATTTTTAAACCACTGGACTTTGAAGCCTCTTCATCTTCACTCCTATTGTGAGTCATTGCATTTGTTTAGGTTTTCGTCATTTCTTTCAGTAGTACTTTACTGGTTTCAGTACAGAGAAACTTTTTTCTTAGTTTTTTTTTTTTTTTATGTTTTTGTTTGTTTTGTTTTATAGTAACCTGGAGATCCAATTAGGGCCTTGCATGTGCTAGGTTAGGTGTTTTATAATTAAACTAAATCCCCAGCTTCAAAATATCACTTTCAAATTCCTCATTTATTATTGCTTCTTGCAAGTCCATATACATATAGTCTATACTTATATGTTAAATTTGCCTCTAGAAGTTTTCCTAAATTCACTTACTAGCTTTAATAGCTTATCTATAGTTCTTCGCTTTCTCTATTATGCTACCCTGAATTGTGATACCTTACTTTCTTCTTCTCTAGCTCTCTTAAACGTTATTTCTTTGGCTTGTCCTATGGCAAATTACCAAGACTTCCTGTGCAGTAATGAATAAAAGTGATCTAAGAACACTTGTCACACTGCAGTGTGCGAAGGAAAAACCTGGAGACCTTAAACAGATTAAATTTGGGGTGGACTCTAAATATTTGAATTTCTAACAAACTTCCTCATGTGCAGATGTTGATCTACAAATCTTACTTTTTGTGGAGGAATCGGGGATCTTGTGCTTGTGAGGCAGGCACACATGGTGCCACTGAGCTGAATCCCTAGTTGCAAATCTTATTTTATTTTATGTGGGAACATTGTGGGTAATATCCTTGTTTGATCTTTATATCATAAAGAGGTAGAGCATTTCAAATGTGAGTGTTACACTTGTATCAAGTGTTTTGTTTTTGTAGATATCATGTATCGTATTAAGATATTCCTGCTTTTGTTTCTACTTTGTTAAAATTATTGGGCATTGGATTTTAATACATTATTTTGTTAATTATACTGAGATCATCATATAATTTTCTGCAGTATTCTGTTAATGTGTTGAATTATAATGACTGATTTTCAATATTAATCAATTTTGCATTTCTGACATCAATTCAACTACAGTATGATATATTGTTTATGCACTATTGGATTAAATTTGCTAATACGTTGTTTAGAACTTCTATGTCTATATTCATAAGTGAAACTGGAATGCAATTATTATATCTTTTAATACTCCTTATGGGTTATGTTCACACTGACCTTATAGTTTAATTTGGGGAATAATTTCTCTATTTTTATACTCTGGGAGCATTTGTGGGTAAGAATGGTTTATTTCTTTCTTTAATGTTTCTTTGCTGGTGAAATCATCTGGAATTCTTTTCTGTAAAGGTTTTTATTTAGGGAAAAATTTATTAGATAATTTTAAAATTTATTATTTTTCTACTTTGGTCAATTTTAGTAAATAATATATTGCTAGGATTTCTTAAATTTAATTTTCAATTTCATTGTCATGAAGATTTTCATGACACTTTCTTATTATCTCAAGAATCTCTGATAATGTCTCTCTTCAATTCTGCAGTTAGAAATTTATAGCTTCTTTTTTCTTGATAAATTTATCAACTATTGTAAAGTAATTGAGTTAGGGTACAATCAAATCTCTCCATTCATTTGCTTTATACTTTACTGATTTACATATTGTCTTCATTTCTTTCTTTTGCTTTTAGTTTCTTTTCTTTTCTGTTTTTTTTTTTTTTTGATAACTGTGCTTTTTTCCTCTCAAGTATAAAGTATATATTTCCTTCTAATTATCTGTTCATCTCTTACAAATTTTTGTATTTCTATTGTTATTATGATATAAGTATTTTCTGCTATCCATTTCTTCCTTATACTTTGTCCAGTTGCTACCTTTAATTTCCCTGATCTCCAATATTTAGAGATTTTTAGGTTTAACTTTTTGATATAACTTTAAAGGCTAATTCTACTATGAACAGAAAACATTTTGAATGACTTTGATTTTTTGAAAGCCTTTGAGATTAATTTTATATCCAGTATAGGTTTAGGTTTTGTGCATCTTTAGATACAGATTTAAATTTCCCTTACTTTCACATTTTATATTATTATTCCTTTTTAATTGTACATTTATCCTAGGTCTCATAAAACATTATATTTATTTTTTGTTTAGTAACTTTTATTCTTCTCATATTTCTGGTCTTCATTTCTTCATTAATTCCTGGAGTTTTGTGTTCAGTCTAGAAAAAAAGAATTCTTCTGCCAGAAAGTTCCTTTATTTTTTAAAATTGTGGATGATAGTATTTGTATGAAGATGTCTGTATTTTACTGCTACTGGTGGAAAATTATTTTCAAAGGTATGATATTTTAGGTTTTGAGTTGTTTTTTCAGCCTTTTAAAATTGTCACGCTATTGCTAAATGATATCACTCCTTCCTACAGGAAATAGCTGGATTTCTTGTGGTTCCCTCATTGAAAATAGTGTGTTTTGTTTCCTCCTGACTTCTAACCTTTTGTTTTGTCTTCCTTTTTTAGCTATTTTGTGATGATGTATCCAGAAATGATGTGTTACACTATCTTACTTGAGCTTCACATTTTCTCTTGAATTTGCAAGCTAATATCTTCTACTGGTTTTAGAAATATTTTTTATAATTATCTTTAGAAATATTGTTTCTTTTTTTTTTTCTTTTTCTACCTTCCTGGAATTTCAGTTGCATGTATGTAGATCTCTGCACATTTCCAGTCTAATATGTCTCTTGCACCTCTGATCTTCATGTTGGACTTGAATATTTTCTTCTATCATACTATCAAGTTTATAAAACCATTGTTTTGCTGTGACAATTTTTTGGTCAAGCCCATCTATTAATGTTAAATTTTCTTTTTGGTATTTTGTGATACTCTAATTTCCATTTGATTCTCTTTAGGTATTTTATTTCTCTGGTTAAATATTTCATTTTGTTGCATATTGTTTTGAACATGATGCTCATAGTTATTTTGAAATTTGTGCCTAATGACTCAAATGAATGTGTGATCTATAAATTTTGTAACAATTTTTCCCCTCTTGGCCCTCTTTGTATGCCTGTAACTTTTTTTTTAGCCATAATTACAGATATTGTACAAAAAAATTGAGGTGTCTCTGGTGGATACATTTATTTTATCTTTTGGTGGGCAGCCTAAACTGGAGCAGATCACCTTAATCTAACCAAGGAATTCACAAATCGAATTGCAGTTCTATAGTCTCTTTCTACTTCTGCTTCTCTGTTCTCGTTTTATTCTTCTGGGCCATAACTGATTTTGAGGATCCTTCATTATTGGCAAGTCCTGAACTCTAGTTAATGCATCTTCAGCATGGGAAAACTGCTAAAAACTTATCTTCTTTTTATTGACTTTTTCTTGATTTGATTTTTTATTTTCTTGCACAACATAAAATGGGTCAAATGCTTGCCTGGAAAATGAAGGTGTCTTGGACTCATCTGTGTGTATTCTTTGTCTCAAGAAATTCCCTTATGCTTCAGACCCAAACCTTAAAAGTAAATTGTTGGACCCCGTTCAACAATCCACATAGTTCAGTGGTGGCATACTTACTCAGCATTCATGAGGCCCTGGATTCAATACCTAGTATATCAAAAACAAAATCAATTGCCAGGTACTGACAATATTTAGAATTCAGACTGTATGTTGGAAAATAAGGAGACAGTTTTTAATTGCTTATTTTACCAGAATAATTTTAAAGTGATTTAGTATAAATTTCTTATTTCTGCAGAGGTTTTTTTTTGTTGTTTTTTTTTTTTGTTTTTTGTTTTTTGGGTTTTTTTGGTACCGGGGATCAAACTCAGGTCCTTGAGCTTGCAAGGCAGGTGGCAGAATCGCTGAGCTAAATCCCTAGCAGCAGAGATCTGTTTAAATAGTATCACAAAAAATTACAGGTTTACTTATTAACAAATAGATGAGTCTAAGTAACACCCAACCCTAAACCTAAGTAAACCTGGGACAGTGTTTAATGGATTCAGCTTTTTAAGTTGACATAAACATCACTAAATGACTACGCAACAACAGAAGCCAAAATGAAAACTGAGCATGCAAGAAAAAGTTGCTCCTCTCTCTGACATACACAAGAGCTAGGGCTAGGATTTTCAAAATGGCTGATTTTGACTCACTGACAGGTTGCATTTTTAAAGGTGGTTGTTTTTATTAGCTGAAGAGTAAAGTTGGCCTCCTGTTGAGATGAGTTTCAGTGAGGTTTATGGTTGTTCTTTCCATTCCTGGGCTCTGGTCCTATGAGAGAATATCCATTTCAAAAAGTTGTGCCATTTCAGCAATTTCTTGTTTAACATTGACAGTTGCCATTTCACAAATATTAGAGAGATTGAAAAGACCTATAAGATCATTAAATCCATCCCCCTGGCACTGTAGGCGAAGTAAGTGAAGCAAAACTATTATTTTTTGTGGGTTATATTTGGTATGGTCGTTTCTAGTAAAAATAATATTGAGTGAAATGGGTGAGGGTGCCTAAATAAGTGAAAAGTTTCTAGCAGAAGTTTTACTGTCTCTTTCAGTCCTTATCAGTTTGAATATCATTTATCATTAAGTGTCTATTTTTATATCCCAGATGCACAATTTAAAATAAATTCTGAAGTTTAACTTTCACTCTTCATTTAAGGTCTATATTCTGGTTAATTTTGTCATTGACCCAATAATCTGAGACTGAGTGGAATCCCAAACCTAATAGTCATGGAAATCATTAGTCAATGTGTAAAGCGATAGGAATTATATAGAGTACATCATTTTTAATGTAACAATAATAGTTCCACAAATCTTCACATATTACTATACTAATGTTTCAAAGTGGAAAAGTTCTGTGGCTTGAATTAAATAGCTGAATATTATTGAAATTCTTCAAACTTATTCTTTCATGTTAATATTCCACATGATGAGATACTAAGTAGATCTATGTATTATTCAATTGTTTTGTATTTCATTATACTTAATTATAATTAAAATGTATATATTTAGTATTTTGTAAATATTTACTTTTTCATAAAGTATCAACTGACTCCTCCCTAGTATACAAAAAATAATCAAAATACTAAATATAATATTTTGTTTTGTTTTTGTTTTTGTTTAGTATTGGGGATCGAACTCGGGACATTATGCTTGAGAGGCAGGCAGGGGAACCACTAAGTTAAATACCCAGCCCAAATCATAAAATTTTAAAAAATACTTTGTGATCTTATTGTTAAATATTATTTAATCAAATTCACTGAAATTATTTTATAACATAAATTTTATAATATAAATCTGGCTACATATGTGTAACAATATCACATAGGCAAAATCAAAGCATCAACACTTACAAATAAGTTAGAAAACAAAAAACAGCAGTAAATCAAGACTATCTATCTACAATTACACTATTGTTAATAGCAGCCAATTCTGAAAGTTCAGTTTCTAAAGTGCTGAAATAGGGTTGAAAAAACAAACATGTGTCTTTGGAGCTTTATTTCATCATTTTGTAACTTTTGCATGCATTGTTTTCAAAGCGCAGAGAACCAAACTTTTTATTAAAAAATCTTTTAACATCCTTTTAAAATGTTACAGAATAAATTATAACTTCTACTGTCATATGCTCTGTGGATGGCATATTAAAAAATGTCTATGAATTCCTGATACACAGTATTCAACATTTTATTACTGTACTTTCAAATCACACTCAGAAAGCAGGTATTGCAGGCAATCTCAGCCCCTAAGGAGATTTTGCCATAACTGTGTGAGGTTCAAAGTCAATCATAGGTTGTGACTGTCTGTACTCAATTATCAAATAATGAAATGTCACTTTCACAATTCCACTCCTTTTACCCTGCTTTGAATGCGTAACCTAGTGTTACTTGAATAATCGAACAGATACTCATTAGTAAAAGCAAAGTTCTTTTGACATATATAACATTTTTAAATATTCATGAAAATATCTCCATAGGTTGAGTCTTGTGTTATATATGTAGGAAAATAAATCCATGTATGATATTATGTTATATTATAATAGTTTACCTCTAGAGAGTTTAACAAGAAAGACAGATTTTTTACAGGAGACAAATTAATAGGTGAGCAAAGCTATAAAGCAAACCCATTAGGACAAAAGAAACTTTTGAAAGATAAGTAAATAAAATCTTTCCTAAATAGTATTTATAAGAACAATTCACCCTCTATATAGTACACTGGATAACCCTACTTCCTAGGCCATAGATAGGATTTAATGAGAAAAGTTTCTTGATTGATCTCAGGATTATGGATTTTTCTCATAATCTGAACATCTTTCTACATTGAATGTGACTGTACTTTAATATCTTCGGAAGGGGTGAAGGGAGGGCAGGGACAAGGGGAAAAAATGAGAACCAAGACCTGTCATATAAAGGTACATGATCCCAATAATGAATGTAACTGTACTGTATACCTAAAATGTACCAATAAACTGAATAAAAAGAAAAAAAAATAAAGTATACCCTATAGAATATAGAGCAGGCTAAAAAAAAAAAATATTAAGAAGAATTTGTCACACATCATTGTCTCTAAACAAAAGACATCTCTCTCTCTGTCTCTTTCTCTCTCTCTCTCTCTCTCTCTCTCTCTCTCTCTCTCTCTCTCTCTGTGATGCTTACCTTCCTATGTTCCAAAATGTAGTTTGTTTTAGAAGAAAAATTGGCATTGGTGGATTTATTGAGGAATTTCTTGTTTATTTTCAAATGGGTTTCTTCTAAAGTACACCCGATGTGAATTTGAACATATCCTAGTGTAACTTTCACTCCCTAACTCCTCGTCCTCTACTTACCTGCCATCTTTATGGTAATCCTATGCTAGAATCCAAAATCTTTAGTCACTTTGTAAATTATTTAATAATTTTCTCTCAAAACATAAGAAGGCATGACTTACTGATGTTGTATTAGGTTAACATAAAAATGTTATTAGACACAAAGCAGTTCAGACTCTCAAGTCCATGTGTATTTTCAGTGGTCAATAGCTCTACAGGAAGTGCTGTAGAGCCCCCTTCAAGGTATAGTCTGTTCTTTCACAGCTAAATAGTCGGGGGACCACTCTTGATGTCCCAGAGAGGAGGGTGCACTTCTTGAGGTCGAGGGTCAAAATGCTACTCAGCAAGGCATTCTATGTTTCTTACTATAAAAAATGAAAACATAAGTTTAAAAGTGAAAGCACAAAAATGAGACATAAGTTAAATATAATTACAGAAACTAAGCATATTGCCGAACTGCTTTTATCAATTTAGGCACCCTTAAATTTGAATGTTAAAATGCTGTATTAAAAATAGTCAAGTTTTGGACTGTCTCCTAACTGCTTTTGGAAGGTTTGGTAAATTTCTTAACCCTTCTGTTTCTCATTTGCCTTATCTGTAATTTAAGAGGATTTACTAGATGATTCTTAAGGTCCCTTGCAGCAAGAAATTTCTGTGATTTTTTATCATGCAAAGTAAAGTGCAGAACTGAGATAAACCACATTAGCAGTACCAAAGGATAAACAAGGCTCAATATTTTGCTTTATTTCTTTGCTGCTTTCAAATGAAAATTATTCATTAATCCTAAGTCACCAGTAAAATTTACTTTATTCTTACTTTACTGTGTGCCAGCAAAACCCCATGCTTTCCTCATACACACTAAATCTAGTAGACCATGTTAGACAGAACACTAGATTGAGCTTTGTGAAATTGGCATGCACTCTGCTTATGTTACACTGGATCCACTTTCCCTGTGGCAGAATCAAAACAGCCATGCACACAAATGTAAATAAATGGAAAACTTCAAGGCTTATTTACATAAGCACATTCTAGGCTATTCATGAAGATGTTGCAATTAGAAATACTTTACTTGTCAAAACTGGTCATTTAAAATTTATTCTCACTTCCCATTCCCTGTGACTTTTTTTAAACTATGATTTTTTAATCACGTCCACCAAAAATAAGTTTAAGTGTCTCTTCAATTCATTTGCACTTTTACTTTTTTGGATTTTCTTGGCAGTTTTGTTTTTCTCTTGCATGTGGCATAAAATAGTTCTGCTCTGGTTTCTCTGCATTAACCCTGGGGCTGAATTTTGCCTCCATGTGTACATGCCAACATGTCAGTGGTAAAATAAACTTTAGCCAAGTTCTTTAAAGAATGCTTAAGCCTATCAGTAGAACAGAATAATTTGTTCAGCATATTCTGTGTTTCAAAAACTTTCCTGAGAACATCCACATTTTAAAATCTCTTTTACTGAATCTCTTATTTCTCAGTGGCACTAAAGTGGAATTATTTTCCAAATTAAATCTTGCCTTTAAATGCATCCTACATCTTCAAGCTTAGTTTCTTTCATTTTCTATTCAGTCCAGCAATGGACACTATGTTCAATATAGGGATCAAGTAAATGCCTCACTGAGATGTCGAATCACCCCTGTTCTCATCTTCTTCCCTTTCGATGTGATAACTTAATAAATCCAGGTTGCTTTTGCTAATGTGGTAATGCTCTATGCTGATGATTTTTCATATTTTCCCACTATATCCTCCAAATCCTTTCCTGGGTATATGTTCTACATAATTGGCTCCTTGATCCTGTACTTATTAGTTTGTATCTTTGTAACTGGACTGTTTTTGGCATTCTTTCCCTTAATCGCCTGCAATTCAAGTCCCTGTCAATCTGATAATATTGTTTCTTATTATTTGTGAATACTTCAATTTTAGTAACACCAAGAAATTCAATGATTTTTTTTTCTCCTCTGCATGGGTCCCAAAATATGTTGGTCATATTCCCCAAGCCCTAGAAAGCACGCTATTACTAAGCCACTTCGAGGATGAGCATGCCATCTATGGCTGCTTTTTGTCTACTACTGTTAAATTAGTTTTCTGCTACTATTTTACTTCCCATTCCCTAGGTTTGCTTTAGATATAAATCTTCAATGTCAAATCTTGTCAAAAGCTTTTTGAAAACATTTTTCTTATCTATCAAGACACTGGTGCCATCCAAGAGCTCTGGAAGATTAGTGAAACATGGTCTCCCATGCATGACTCTTTCTGTACTATCTCCAAGCATTTTTGCTAGGATTTTCTATCTATGTTCACAGAAAACCAGACTCTTACAGTAGACAACAGATAGACAAAGCAAGAAATAAACATATCCAGTTTTATTGTCACACGTGATTAGAGACAGAACAGAGCACAATTTTCCCATGTTTTGTTTAAAAAAGACTACACGGTGGTGAGTGGTGTTTGCCACACAGAATAGACTCCAAATGTATGTAGCCAGGAGTTCATGTGCTCAATGTGGACTGACTTGAATTTTATTAAACATTAACTCTATGCAACATCCTTTTTCAAAGACATTTCTATTCCTGTAGCCTAAGGAATGGAAAGCACATTATTTTGAAATAAATACAGACTTACAGAAAAGATGTAGAAATAATACAGAATTTCTATCTTTTATTTTACTTCCTGTAATTTTAGCATCTTGTGTAATCATAATTTGATTTTCAGGGCTATAATATTATTAACTAATCTATATAATTTTTACAAGATTTTTAAAGATTTCATTAGAATATGTTTGCAAAACATCCTAATTGTATTCATCTTGAGGGATTGGAATACATACCTATTTTATCTTGATCTTTATTCCCCTTTCTCTCCTCTTTTTCTTCTTCCCCTAATCCCCTTTCCATCATTTCAGAGTCTGCTCTGTTTCTTACCATCTCTCTTTTATTTTTCTCTTTAAATTATTTGTGTTTTGAGTCTCATATTAGAAAAGCCATGCGATATTTAACTTTCTTTTTAAAATATATTTCACCTAGAATATTTTCTAATACATTTTTTGACCCTGAGTTGCTGAGTATTTTTTATCTTCTTTTACCGGCGACAGCCTTCTGTATCTCATGACTTGATACTTTCGAAGTTTGTGGACTGTCAATTACCAACGGCATCTCCAACATCAGAAATGATTGGGTAACTGATAATTTTATTAATTTTAAAGCAGGGCAGGTATCAGAGTATGTTATTAAAAGTCATGAAAAGATGCCTACAAGCTATCTATGAAGTCATCTGGGAAGTGAGAAGGCTGGCACAGAGCAGAGGAAATTGAGCCCGATAGAAAGAATGATGAAATAATCTCACCAAATGTGCTTTGCTCACCCAAGCCTGTTCTGAATAAGTTGATGACATGTAATCACAATTACGGCTTTTATCTAGGTGTGCCTCAGAGGCTCAGGTGGTCATAGGTGAGCTCTTCACAGGTGAGCTGGTAGCCTCAACAGAATACAAGGAACAGAAAGAAGCTGCCATGGTCCCTTGATGCTTTCCTGCTTTGCTGAATTCTGCCTGTTCTGCTTTGCCATAGACTCTCCTCTGGGATATGTCTCTGCCATGCCACCTGCCTTGGAGCCAGTCAACTGCAGACTGAAACTTCTACAACTGTAAGCCAAATTAAATCTCTCCTCTTTTAACTTTGGGTGTTGGTTATGTTGTCTCAGGAGCGAGAAAAGTTACCAAGTCACTCACAGAGCTTATTACTTATGTACCAGAACTTGGTAACAAACAAAACTGAATTCCAGGATGGATAGGACTACAGGTATGAAAAAAATCTCCTTTCCCTGTCTTTCTCAGCTCAAACTTGCACAGGCTCAGACCAAGAGATATGTCAGCGCAATGTACAATTATAGGGAGCAGAGGAAAAAAGCAAGAGACATGAAGCAGATAGCAATAAAAATGGTCAGAGAATCAGAGTTTTATAGCAATGCTTTTGTTGGTAATATCTACTTTTTTTATCATCCTAACTACTCTTTTATCTCCTTAAAAATTATTTATGGAGTATGTACAATGCTGAAAACTGTGCTCAGATCTTAGAATAGTGGTAAACAAAAATATGATCCTTGCGCTCAAGAGATATTTATAGTCTTCAACTTCTCTCTTAGCCCTTGTTTGAGAAGTGCCACCTCCGAATTCTTCATTCGTTGGTTAAAAACATATAATACATCTATAATGATTCCTCTACCATATGTTATGCAGATATAAAGATGATTGTTCTAAAGGAGCTCACAGGTGAATCTGATAGACATAAATTGTGAAATGACACAGCTGGTAAATACTGTGATTGAGATGTGTGTGAGAGCAATGGAAGGAAGCAAACACAGGAGGCATCTAACTTAGACCACAAGTATCAGAGGTCTCTTTAACAACAAAGTTACTCACCTAACTGCTGAAGAGAGAGTGAAGGGTTTTGAAATGTCAGTGTAGAAAGGATGCGAAAAGAACAGTAAATTCTTTATGCAAGAGATAGCAAATTGCATTCAATAGAACTTTGAGTGATAGAGGGCGTGTGAATTTTGATCACAGAGTGAGCTGCAGGTAAAGAGAAGTAAAATATGAGTAGAGAAGCAGGAAAGGACCAGATAGTGAATCACCTTTTGATATTATGTATAGAACTTAAATTCTATCCTGAAGGCTGCAGTAATTTCTTAAGTGAAAAAACAAAAAGTGACTCAAGCAAGTTTATAGTTGAACATTCATTTTAGAAGCAATGAAGAATAGAGAAAAGGACATAAAACAATAGATAAAGTGGCACCAAAGAATGCTTTTAAAATAAATCAACCAAGAAATGGCCAAATGCGACATAGAATTGGCAGCCATGATACTGTAAAGAATGAATGGATTTCATAATGATTTGGTAGTCAAAATAGAACAACTGATTGAAATTGGGCACATTTTATAATTAGAGAAGAGTCATGCCATCCTCAGAAATAAGAAAAAAATCAGAGGTGCAGCAAATGTAGAAGTCAATCTGCACACATTAAATCAGTGGTACCTATTCAAAAATATCTGACAATTCTCAGATAGAAGTTCTGACTTTAGGGAAGGGCCTAGTGTAGTGATTTTGAATTCATTTGTTCAACAAATAGTCACATGTCATTCATGATATATCCAGCTAAGTGCTAAAAATGCAGCGAACACACCTCAAAGGACTGAACATGAAATATAGATGATTGCCAGGCCAACAAAATGGGAACAACCACTGTGGATACTGCAGGATTTTCATCACGTCTTTTATTCTTTCACACCATTTTTTGCCAAACTTGAGGTTTAAAAGGACCTTGTTTAAATGAAGACCCTAGTTCCATTGGAGGTCTGGGATGGAGACCGAGGCTCTGAATTTCTGACAGATTCTCACTTGATGATGTGAGGCTGCTTATCTGTGGACTCGCAGTCAAGAGCCCTGCTGTCACCTGAGGGTTACAGTAGCTAGAAGTCATCATCAGAGAAGGACAGGTTGGAAGGGAGGGTCTGACTGTAGGGACAGAAGGGAGAACTGATGGCAGTACAAGGTGCAACAGTTCTTCATTAAAGGTACTTGATGAGTCCTGACTACTCCCATTTCGCACATTACTCTAGTAACTCAGTCTTACATTATGGCTCATTAGATTGGAGCTCTCTGAAATGCATTCCCTTCTAATACACATTTTCATCTGATTTTTAAAAATTAGTATGAAGACCTAGGAAAAGTATATATGAATGGAAAACAGCTCTCTTTCTGGAAAGCACTGGCAATGGAGTCTGAGCTTCAGTTTGAGCTTCTGGTATGTTGCTTAGCTGAGTGTTTAGGGAAGTTTGTGTCCCCTTAATGTTACTGCTTCAAAACACAATCAGAATGTAATACCATTATGAGGTGGAGCCTTTAGAAAGTCATTAGCTAATGGGGTCAGAGACTTCATGGTGAAATTAGCGACCTTACAACAGAGCCTCAACAGAGTTCTCTCTTCTGTTATTAAGGAAACACTGAGGCTTGTTATTGTCTGAACCAGGACCCACACCAAATTAAGAATCTGCTGACACCTTGATCTTAGGTTTCTCAGCCTCCATAACTGTGAGGAATGACTTTCCAGTGCTCATAAGTCACCTACTGTACGGTATTCTGTTACAGAACTCAGAATTGATTAGGACAATGCTTATTGCCTCCTAGGATGCTGCAAAGGCCACAGGTGCTAAAAGATACCAAGATGTTTCCAACACAACCATGGGTAAAGTATTTGCTACTTATCTTTATGTTTTTATTCTTTTCTTCCTTCCTTCAAAGAGAAGGCTTTTCTCCAAGTGAGAAAGATGATTTCCTAATACTCTGGACACATGGAACTTACATGATTCCTCTTCCTGGAAAAAGGAGGCTCTCAACATGTAATTCTCATACCAGTGCTTCTGACATTTGTGTTTGTTGGAAATGCTACTTTTTGGGCCCTGCTGAATCCTGGGGAGAAGACTCTGAAAAACATGTCAGAAAAAGGTGATTCTTACATGCACCTCAAAGACCAAGAACCACTGACGTACATAATGCCAACCAAGCTAAGCTTCCTGTAGGATTGGTAGGTAATAGAAGCCCTAGGAGCATGGTCTTTTTCTGAGCCACAGGAGAATCTCAGACCCAAAACAGGCCTAAGAGAAAGATCACAGGACTTCCTTTCCAGGCCTCACGGCTGTGACCAAGGACTGAGGAGACTGGAATTTCCACATCTTCCCTCATCTAGGTTGATATCTCTGCACAGCAAAAGAAACAACCACCAGAGTGAAAAGAAAACCAGCAAAATGGAAAAAATGTTGCCAGCTGTACCTCCTAAGGACAACTAGCATCTGCAATATATAAAGAACTAAAAAAAATGGGATGCCCCCCAAAGTAAAAGACTCAATCAAATAATGGGCAACCCAGTGAACAGACATTTCTTAGAAATACCAATAGCCAATAAATACTTGAATACATGCTCAATATCAATGACCATTAGAAAAATGCAAATTAAAATGACACTGAGATTCCATCTTACCCAGAAAGAATTATCATCCTTGAGAAATCAAATAATAATGAATGCTGGTGAGGCTGCAGGGAAAAAGAACTCTTTTACACTCTTGGTGGGAATGTAAACTAATACAACCACTATGAAAATCAGTATGAAGTTTCCTCAAAAAATGAAAACTACAAATTCCACATAATCTAGCTATTCTCCTATTTATGTTTCCAAAAGAGTTAAAGATATCATATTCCAGTGACACATGCACACCCATGTTTACAGCAGCAGAATTCCTGATTGGTATATCTTGGAAGAAGCTTATATTTTCATCAACAGATGAATGGATAAAGAAAATGTGTTGTTTAGCCTCGAGATCATCAATCTAAATGTCACATAAAATTATGTATCACATGGTTTTTCTCACATGTCAAACCCAAAGTATAAAAAAGAGCAAAATGAAATATAGATAATAAGAAGTAGGGAGATAGAGTTCCTCAAATGGGAAAGGGATCGAGAGATGGAAGGAGAAGCAAAGGAGGAGAGGGAAAGGGAATTGAAAACAGGAGTTAAAATGTGTTACGTACATGTACAGCTTTGCACAAGAAATGCAAACACTGTGCCTTGAAAACAAGTACCAAAGAAGGAAGGCCAAGAGCCGGGAGGAGGAAGGAGGAAAGAAAGGGAAAGGGGCTGAAACAAAGGAAGCAGCACGTGTTATGTACATGTACCGATTCCCCACAAGGAATGTAAACATTATGCCCTGCAAACATCTACTGTTAAAAAAACAAAGAAAATAATTTTTCGGGGATCAGATCATTATAGTCTAACAGTCTTATACCTAGCAAAGATTTCCTTTAATATATGTCAGACTTAATCAGAGCAACTTCAGAGAGTAGAAAAATAACACAAGGAAATGAAGGCCTGAGGGCCCACCTGAAGTTCTGATTCTGATCCATTTCCTGTTGCATTGAAGAAATTCATAACTGCTTTCAGATTTGATTCCTCTAAAAAATGTCACTTATTGAGTCAATACATTTTCTGAACCAGACTAACTCAGGTGTTTGTTTTGAGAGCCTAAAAAATTTGGGCTGTGTTCTCAGAAAAAAAATCTCGTAGCTCCATGGAAATTGTCTTCAGCACATTGTCTTTTTCCTCTCAATTAGCAAAAATCCTGCTCATGGCTTAGTCATCAAAGTATTAATAATGACATAACAACCACAATCTATGTTAGAGAAATGACTTGTTTTCCTCTCTTTGTCACTGCAGGAGAAAACAAAACTCACAGAAGCAATGCAGAATTCTTCAGAAAGTTCTTCAGGATTCTAACACACAGACAGGCCAGAATCACCAGTCAGAATTAAAACTACAGCACTAGATGACTTTTAAAATATGCTTTTCCTCCACAGCTGTCATGACCATAATTTTAACCAACTCACCCAAAAATCTACATATAAGGCAAGAAAGGTAGGACTTTTGTATTAACGGTTCTCTCTCTCTCTCTCTCTCTGAACACACATGCACAGAAATTACTAGACAGAAAGACTACCAATAACTTTCTCCCCATAAGACTAGATTCGATTCAAGTTTCAGTTTCAAAGCAATGCAAACAGGTGTGAAGACTTCCTTAGAGACATGTGAAAGCTTGCAAAATTCCTTGTGATAGAGGATCTGCTTGCTTTGGGTACTAACAAACTTTCATTTATGAATATTTGGAAAAACTTGCTGTTTATGAAAAAAGAACACCAATATAATTAAAGAACTTGTATTATAGGGTATTAAATATTATATGCATGAAATAGAACTTTTCATTGTTACCAAGAGTAACAATGTTTATATAAAAATTAACTTCTAATGCCTTACATTTCAATTTTAATCTTGTGTTTTATTAATCAATTTGTGTATAATTTTGACAATTGATTAAAACAAACTCACAACTAAACAATTTTAAATAGTGCTATTACTTCCAATTTACATTGGAGAAAATTAATGCAGAAAAGGATGAGGTCAACTTCCCATGTTTAAAAAATAAGCGAGTTCAGAACCAGTACTATAACCCAGATTTCCTGACTTCAGTTTTCAACATTATTATTGTAATATTTTTTTGAAATGCTCTTTTAGATGAACACTGCTATATAGACCAGCCAGAGTTATTTCTGATTATAAATGTCTTCATTCTAGGCAACCTTTAATTTTTGAAGACAGAAAACTGCTGTCTCTCTCCTAAAAAGAAGATAAGTGGAATTTTTCCAAGGTGAATTTAACCCTCTTTACTCTGGATCCTGGGAGATACAGCCCAGGAGCCCTTTTAGGATGGGGCTACTGAGGAGGCAGGAAGAGAGTAATAAGATAGTTGTAGAATATATTTGAGTGCTTTGAAAAACCTGAATATATATATTTTTTCAAGTTCTTACTGTATTTTAGGAACTATGTACTTATTCAATCATCTTAACACACTAGGAGAGACAGATACTACCATTACCTGCATTTTACTGATGCTGTGAAGTAAAAGCACAGTCTTCCTTAGCCATGATCAGCCTCGGCTGATTTTCAGTGAGATATTCATTTGCTGTATTTTATTCTTTGCACCATCTGACCTCTAAGTGAAAGCTGCATACTCTCATGTTTCATCTCATGATGATGAAATTTCTTTGGTCTTACATCTCAAACTGAGATAAATGTGCTACCCTTCTCATGAGCAGAGCTTCTCCTGAGTGTCTTCTCTCCTCTCCTCTGTAGAGAAATTAGCGCAAGATCCTCGGGCCTCTCTGACAATATGACACACACAGCCATTATTACCTCTCCCAGGCATTATGAAGAGTAGAATATATCAAAATGAAATGAGAGTTCTACTGACAATATCTTCTAAAAGCTAAACAATGGAATGAGGTGGACAGTGAGGACTCTGCAAAAAAATTTATCAGTCACTGTCACTTGCTACAGTGTAATTAAATTGGGGCACA
>NW_022900917.1:46844083-46879486 GCF_012274545.1 Fukomys damarensis
CAACAATGGAGAAGGGTTCCTTTCTCCCCACAACCCTGCCAACATTTGTTACTGGTTGATTTCTTGATAGCAGCCATTCTTTGTGGGGTGAGGTGAAATCTCAGTGTTGTTTTCATCTGCATCTCTCGAATGACCTGTGATGTGGAACATTTTTTCATATATTTACTTGCTGCTTTTACTTCTTTGTCTGAGAAATGTCTGTTCATTTCAGATGCCCATTTTTGAATTGGGTCTTTATATTTGGGGGGGTGATTGTTTTGAGTTCTTTATATATTCTAGATAACAGTTTGTAATAGCTGAAACTTGGAAACAGCCCATTTACCCATCAGTTGGAAACTGGATAAAGAAGATTTGGTGTTTCTACAAAATGAAATATTACTCAGCCAAAAAGAATGAGAAATTAAATTCATTCATAGGAAAATGGATACATATTGAAGATATACTCCTAAGTGAAATAAATGAGTCACACATGTGTAAATACCAAATAGTTTCTCTGGTGTGAATAAACTGCAATAATACATAAGATCCTAACATGATTACTGACATTGTGAAATGGGAAGTAAGGGGCTAAAGGTGTAGGGAAAGTGGCATGGATAGGGGAAGGGTAATGAGGGAGAAGAAAAAATGTGAGAAAATGAGAAGATGGAAATAAAGTGTTTGTATATGAGGAGGGGAGAAGGGGGTGAAGGGAGGGCAGGGACAAGGGGAGAAAATGAGAACCAAGACCTGCAATGTAGAGGTACAAGAGCCCAACAATGAATGTAACTGTATTGTATCCCTAAAATGTACCAATAAACTCAATTAAAGCTGAAAAAAAGAATTAAAAGAATTATACCACAGCAATACGTGCTCACCCATGTTTATAGCTGCACAGTTTGTCATAGCTAAAACTTGGAAACAGCCCAATTGCCCATCAAATGCAGATTGGATAAAGATGTGGTTTTTCTATAAAATGGAGTGTTACACACCATAAGGAAAGAGAAACTAGAGATATTTATAAATGGATGCACATTAAGGCCATGCTTTTAAGTGAAATTAATAAGCTACACATGTAAATACCGAATAGTTTCTTTGGTGTGAAAAATTTAAAGTGTAAATAAGAATCAAAATGTATAATTAATATTGTGTAATAGGAAGAAAAGGTCTGAAAGAGTAGAGGAAGTGGGAAGGTTAGGGCAAAGGTAAAAAAGGAAAAGGAAAAAATATGTGAGAAGAAAAAATGGAAACAATGTCTCTGTAAATAGGGAGGGGTGGAGCAAGTGAAGAGCGGGCTGGGAAATGGGGAAAAATAAGAACCGAGGTAAGTCATGTAAAGTCACAAGATCCCAATGATGAGTATAACTGCACTGAATACCTAAAATGTACCAATAAACTTAATAATAATAAAGATAAAATATTTTTCTATAAATAAAAGTGGACAAAATTTGACCCACATGCATTATTCTCTAACTCTCTAAACTTATAGGTGTTACAGTTATCCTTGGACTATAAGAGAACTTTTGTCTATTGATGTCAATGAAAGAGAGTAAGAAGGTTAAAAGAAGATAGGGAAAATTTGCTTCACACGTCACAAAATATATGCATAGAGAAATGGTAAAGCATTGCATGTGAAAGGTGAGTCCATCTCTTACCAGTGAGTACAGTGTTTTCAGGAAGGAAGACTTGTCTCCCAGGTCCAGAGACTCACGACCTCCAGCTCCATGGCCTCCAGGGGCTGACACAAGTTTGCTGCTTTGGGCTGCTTCCTGACTGTATAATAAAGATCTTGATGATAAAAAGCCAATATAACTTTCACTCTCAGGAACATGGGACTGATATATGTTCGCTATGGAGCCCATTCAATGTAAATAAAAACCTATGGACATTGGACACTAACAAATAGAAGACCCCAAAACCTCATGTGAAGAACAGTGAACCAGTGAGTTCCCAGGATGTTCTCATACACGGAGCAGGAGAAGTCAACATCTCAGAAAACCCAAACACAGACAAAAAAACAAACAAACAAAAACAAAAACAGCAGCATCTTCTTCTGTCTAGGCAAACACCCAGAAAAGGGACAATGTCTATCAACGTCTACATTGAAAACTTCTAGACAATCTGTGATCTACTCTAAACACAACAAACAAAACAAAAATGTAAAACAAAACACCAAAAAGGGTGAGAGTTTGGCTCAGTGGTGCAGTATTTGCCTATCATGTGAGAGGCCTTGAGTTCCAGCCTCAGCAGCAACATCAGAAAAGCAAAGACGGACACTGGTGAAGCTGCAGCTTAACCCAAGGAGGTAAAGACTAAGCAGGAAGCCCAGACTTCTTCCAGTTATAATCAGTGGCTCAATATTCCTGCCTGTGTAGTGGCAGAGAAAGCCAATCCGGGAGTTGGAAATTTCATACCCACTGTCTGATAAAGAACTGCTCTCACCCTTTCATGGTATTAGTAGAAGTGATGGAAACAACAGGAGGACTCTGAAGTTCCACCCACCAGTGCACCCCCCAACACAGTGTCAGTACAGACCACCTGGGGATTCAGAACCTCCACTCCTGACTAGCGGTAAAGAACATTGTTCCCTTGTAGGTATTAATGGAGGCTAGTGGGGAACCTGGAATTTTGATAAACTTGGCATTAACTAGGAAGCTCTGCCCACCTTCCCTGGTAGGGTGCTATCAAGTACTACGAAAGAAAGTTAAAATACAATTCAAAGTCTCATATGAAATATTCAGGTTTCTGCCGGGCGTGGCGGTGCACTCCTGTAATTCCAGCACTCAGGAGGCTGAGGGCAAGAGGATCACTCTGACTTCGAGACCAGACTGAGCTACGTAGTGAGTTTCGGTCAGTCTCAACTACATAGTGAGACCCTGTCCAAAAAACAAACAAACAAAATAAAAAATTGACAAAAAGAGAAATATTCAGGTTTCAGTAGAAAATTACTTATCATACCGACAATTAATAGGATGGCAAATGCAATAAAAAAAGGTCAGTAGTTGCCAACACAATGTTGATAGAGATATAGCAATCAAACAAAATTGTAAAAAAGCTAGAGGGAAAGTGACTCAATGAGCATTTACTAATACATAAAAATAAATAAATAAATATTTGAAGAATTAAACTAAAAGGAAATAAAAATACATCTCCAATTATCATTGGATATTTCAATATCCCTCTCTCATCAGCTGGTAGAATAACTAGGTAGAAAATCAGCAGTGCTGATGAGTGTAATTGTACTGTATACTTTAAATGTACCAATAAACTCAATCAATAAAAAGAAAATCAGCAGTGCTAAATAACTCAATGATACCATCAATCAATAGGAGTTAATCTACATTTCTAGGACATTTTAATAATTAAATACAAACTCTTGATGAGCATGCAAGAATGCACCAAGACTGAACATATCATCTGTCACACAAAAAATTTTTAAACAATTCAAATCATAGAAAATATGTTCTCTGATCAGTGCAAATATGTTCTCCCACAAACTAGAAATGAGAGAGACAACAAGAAATTCTCCAAATGCTTTGAAACTAAACAACACTTTTCCAATAAGTAAGTGGTCAAAGAGAAATTAGTCTCAGAGACATGAAAAATTCAAATAAAAACACTAAGAATACAAGATATCGGAATCAGTGCTACACAGCTAAAGCAGTGCTGGCTAAGAGGGTGAATTTATCACATTGAGACGAAATCTTTAGGAAAGGAACTCTTAAATCAATAATTTGAGCAGCCAAGTCAAAAATTCATGAAAATAAGAATAAAATAAACTCAAAGAAAATAAAATGAGGGAAATGATAAATATAAAAACACAAACCCTTAAATTGAAAACCAGAAAGCAATGGAGAAGAGAAATAAGACAAAATGATAATTATTTAAAAAGATCAATGAAATTGACAATCTATTAAAACCAATAAGGAAAAAAGAGAAAAGACATACCAATATTACAAATGAAATACAGGATATTATTGAAGATCTGAAGAGAACAAAAGGATAAGAAAGAAACTATATTCTAAACAAATAAATGTGAAAACATGGGTGAAGCATATCAGACCTCAAAAAACAAAATTATCCTAACTCATCTCACATGAAATACACAAATGCTGCCAGTTCCAGCAAATGTAGTAAGTCAAGAAAGAAAGTAAAATCCATATAGAATGAAAAAGATGAAAGAAAATTGTCCTTATTTGTATGACATGATTGTTTATGCAGGCACTCTAAAGGAATCTGCAAACTAGGACTAAAAAATAAGTTTAGCATGTTCAAAGAATACAACTTAAAATACAAAAGTCAATTGCATTTCTCCATACTAGCAATGACTATATGGTTATAAGTATGATTATCATTTACAAGTGCTAGAAACAAAATAAGTAAAATACTTAGGTGTAAATCTAGAAACATATGTATAGCACTTGAATGCTAAAACTATACAACACTAATTGAGAAATTTTTAAAGGATTTAAGTAAATTGAGAGACATAATGATGTCCATGGGTCAGAATACTAAACATACTAAAAATCTCAATACTCCCTAAATCTCTATACTTGTTTAACCTGATACCTATGAAAATTTAGCGATCACCTTTATACATAAAAACAATGTCTTTTTTCTAAAATATGTGTGAAATGATACAGAAATTAGAATAGTAAAAATTGGGGGGGGACTTTAAAAAATATTTGATAATGAGGACCAAATCCAGGGCTTTGCACTTGCTAGGCAAGCAGCCTAAGACAGAGCTAAATCCCTAATCTCTAAAATAATTTTGTAAAGGAAGAAACAGATCAGTCTACCTGACTTTAAGATTTATTTTATAACTACAATATTCAAACTATATGGTGTTGGACATGGGCTAGACACATAAATCAATGAAACCCAGAAATGGATCCATGCAAATATACTCACTTGAGTTTTGACAAATGTGCAAAAAATTCACTGGAAAAAGAATCTTTTCAACAAATGGTGCTGGAACAATTAGACATCCAGACACAAAGAAATGAACCCTGACCTGTATTTCACAGCTTAGTTACAAAATTAAAACTGTAAACATTTTTTACAAAAGATATAGGACAAAAATCTTTGCAATCTAGGGATAATCATGAAATTCTTACATTTGCAAATGGTGGCATGATCCATAGAAGTATATATGAACAAACTGAAAACTCCTGTTCCATGACACATCTTGTTAAAAGGATGAAAAGGCAAATGACAAAATGAGACAAAATATTCAGAAACCACATATCTGACAAGGGTCTAGTATATACCATGAAGTATATAAGAGACTTTCAAAATCTGTTCAGTAAAAATGAACAATGCCATTGAAAATGAACAAAAGACCTGAAAAATACATGCGACTAAAATAAGCACATTGACAGGTTATCAATATCATTACCCGGTAGGAGAATGCAAATTAAATTCAAAAGATACTAGTATATATTCTGATAGGTATCAGAATCATAAAATTAAAAGCAATAACACAAAAAGCTGGTAATAAGGAACAGAAACTAGATCACTCTCACATTACTAGTGGGACTATAAAATAGAATAGCCACTTGGAAAATAGTTTGATAATTTCTTAAGAATCCCAACATGCAACTACTGTACAATATAGCAATTTCACTCCCACAAGTTATCCTGAAGAATGACTCATGTTCATACAAATATCTGTTTATGAAGCTAATAGAAGCTTACTTTAAAATTTAATTACTTTAGCTAATAAGTCATAATAGTCAAAATCGGGAATCAGCCTAAATGTCCTTCAAAGGAAAGTCTGTGTTAAATTCACACTGTAAAGCATAATTTATCAAATAAAAAGGACCAATCAACACATATAATAAACTGCATAAATCATCAGAGAATTATGCTGAGACAAAAACCATTACCCAAAGATTCATACTAGTATGTGATTCCAATGAAGAACATTCTTGAACTAACAACAGTATAGAAATAAAGGAATAAATAATGGCAATACAAGTTATAAAAATGCAAACCAAAGGATCTTATGGTGATGAAAATGCTTGTACAGTACCTTGACTGTATGCTTTCTGCTATCTTAGCTGGAATATTGTACTGTAGTTTTACAAAATGTTATCACTGGGAGAACGTGGATAAAAGATGCCTTGAGTGTTCTGTGTTCTTTCATAACTGTGTAGATCTAAAATGACTCAGTATAAAAAAGAGCATTTAAAAGTACAGACCTAACCAGATTATGACAACACATGAGGAGAACTGAAGCACTGGTTGGTCCTCTCAGCCTGATCGTCCCAGGCTGGACCTGTCCCAGTGTCACACACAACATGCCCATCTACAGCAGCTCCAGGAAAGCTTGCGAATCTCCTGACATCATACTCGCATATTTGGTCACAATGCCCCTCCTTTGATGTGTCTCAAATTGGCCTGCTTCTGGTCTTATGAATTTTCTGCCTCACAATTTAAACTCCTATTCTTTACACACCACCAGAACCCCTTCTGTGCTTTCACACTTTCTTTGGCTTCCTGAACAACACTATGCTCATTTTCTTACTACTTAAGTATGATGCATTTGCCATCATACACTAGAGAACAGGTCTCTAATGCTCTAAGTAGTAGGTGAGGCTGCACATCCCAGAGAAATTGCAAATCTTTAAAACAAGTGACCAAAAAGCTGGAGTTGTTATGAGTTAGGCATAGATCACCAAGATTCAGTAATCAAAAAAGTGAAAATGTGGCCTCTCCTCTCTGCATGCTATGCATAACTACCACTCAGGTCTATGGTTAGAAGAAGGATCTTTGAATAAGATCACAGTCTATGTCCTGCTTTAGATTCAGACTGCTGAAAATTTCCTTTTCTTTCATTCATCTATAATCTTTATTCATCTAAAACCAAAGGTAAACAAACAAACCATAAATGTATAGAGAGAATTGTAAATCCTACGTATAATGCTAGCATGTTAGAAAATGAAAATTTCTTCTTAAAAAATTAAAAGCCATTGTTTTCTCTTTTATTAACTATGACTCACAGTTAACCAGACAGTTCCTAAATTGACACCTTATCTCCTGCCTAACATAAATTGCATTCACCATAGTGCATAGATGAGAAGGCAAATCCCAATTTGAATGACCTTATTTAAGGAAATCGAGACATCCATAGAAATTAAAATTTGCACCTTGATCTTACATGTTTATCTCTCACTGGAGAGATCTGATAAATGTTATTGGATTCAGAAGTTCCCTGAATGTTTTATCAAAGAGAAGATCCAGGGAGCTGACCACTTCCTGCCTTTATTTACCTCTAGAATAGATCAACAGTACTATCTGTTCCAGAAATGCTTTCATGCATAAATATAAGATGTTATAAAAACGTATTGTGATTAAGCAAAAGTATTTACTAAAATAAAAGAAACATTGCCACTGATCCCACTCGATATACTCCCTCTTGCTTATTATATGTTTATCCCATCACTCTTGCCACTTTCTGAAGCAGCTCTGGAAGAAATCTTTCATGAATGTCTTTGTGAGGTGCAATCACATTTACAGTGAATGCTCTTCTGAGTGCCATGCATTAGAAAAGGAGCCTTGCAAAACCATTACAGTGTGTCCTCATTAGCTTCGTTCATTAGATCTGATGCAACTTCTGACTCTTCCCTAAAGTCAAAGTGACCTTGAAAGATAAATGTTTTGACTGAGTTCAGGACATTGAGGCAGCCATGACAGCACAACTAAAGAAACAAAACATGACCACCAGACCTGTCTCAGAAGGTGGCAATAATGATGGAATAAATAAGCTTTAAACAAGGGGGAATATTTTCAGGGAGATTGATGATAATACTGTAATAAATTTTTTACAAATTAAAACATTCACCATACTTTTCATTATCATTATACCTGACATAATGATAAATAAAAATAGAAGAGGACACATTCGAAAGAAACACTTGATTTATCCAAATAGTGAAAACAAACAATGAAGAAGACTCATATAGCTATGTGATTTGTACTATGCATTGTAAACATCTATGAAGAATAAGACTTGACACTACCTGTTTGTTCTGTGGAAACACATACACACTGTGCATGCTTTTCTGAAGAGGGATGGGCTTACAAACCCTCCAGTAGCATAGGAAGGCTGTTCCCTCTGCTCAGCTGAGCTAGTAGGACCTGTGTTTTGGACTTCAGCCCCGGGACTTTTCTGCATAGGAATTTTCTTCTCCAGCCCATTCAGGATGCAGGAACTCTTCTGAACTTGCTTGCTGACAGATTCTCTAATGTTACAGCACATTTGTCTTTGAATTTATTCTTTGGGTAAGAAGCAGTTATGAAATCATCTCAACTGGTACAAACAAAGGACAGAGAAAATTGTGGTAGCCTCTCAACAGCATGTCTCAGAAACAAAGAGGACAAAGGGGTTGAGAAAAAAGGAGAACTCTATCAGTCTTCTGATTCTTGGGCTTTCTGATGAAGTCCTGGTACTTTCTGAGAAAAGTCAAACAGCTATGTTCCATTCCTTACCTCTAGGATTCCTCCTATTTTCTTTGCATAAAATTCCAAGTTCTAATATTTTAATTATATCTTTTTAAATTACTGATCGTCTTTGTGAATGTTTACTTTAAAATTTCTTCCCCAGATACCCCTTCCAAGCTGAAAAATCTTCACCTCAAAGGATGATAAAATGTTATTTTCCCAAATTTTAAAAAAATGAGATTACATTTCAAAGATACTCTCACCCTCTGACCATGGTCCATCAGAGGACAAAATGTGAGGGAAGACCAAGCAGAACAATTTTAAGAAAAGAGATTGCTGTTCAAAAATGTCAGCTAAGCCACAATGTCTATGATCATTATAGTTAACACAGTTGCCCTTTCAGGAGGAAAACAAAAAGCAAGTAAAACTCAGCAAATTCACAGCCACTCTAGTTGTTCTACATCAGTGTATGGAGTCAGCCAAACTTTTTGAGACAGTTTTAAGTCTGCTCTGTTTCCCCTCCCTGTACACACCTGCATTCGGTGTTCCCATTTTAATCCCAGCTGTCTCTTCACACCAAAGAAGTGACTCATTTTGGTGGTAAGTGAACAAGAATATGCCCAAGGTTTGAAAATTTTCAAATGAGAGCGTTAAGTGAATGCAGAGGATTATACTTAAAATACCTGTCACAATTCAGGTGGCATCTGTTTCAAGAACACAAATAATCCAATATTTTGTCGTCTCATCATTTACAGATCTATGAGAGAAAACAGAGAGCAGAACAGCTACAAGCAAAACCAAATAAACAAATTTTGGATTAGACCAAGCAAAATCAAACTAACCAATTTTGACTTTGAGAAAAGGGACAAACCAAATTACTTTAAAATTTGAATGTGTGATGGCCTTCCTTATTGAGGTGAGGTGCATATATTTTGACAATCTTTTAAACCCTGTACATTTTGCATTAACATGGTTGTCCAAATACCAATTGATTTAATGTGATGGCAGCGAGCAAGAAGATAGCATAGCTAATGTGCTATCTATAAGCTATGCGTAAAAAAATTACATTTTTGCACCCATATGTAAACTTTATAAGTGATCAGCTAATACGTTTTCATTTGTATCACTAAAACAACTATGTACTTTTTGTTAGTGTCTAGTTGATGCCTTTGACGAATTTAAAATAGATTTTGAAATGACAAATAGAACATTTTTCTTCTTTTTTATTTTATGTTGCATTTGTGCAAGCAAAATAAGTTGAAATGTAGACCTTCAAGGTTCCCACGCAAGTAGCTGATATGTCTGGTTCTATATAATTCTATCACTCTCATCCTCATATCAATATTTAGAAATTTGCTCTAGAAAGAGATTGATTTACCATATGTGGTGATAACAACCATTACAAACTCACAGTATTTCACAAACCATGATATAAATTGACTTTACTTCACACTCCTGGATACCATTAGGCTCCTCCCCTACCAGGGAAATTGTTTCCATGGTAACTGAAAGGGAAAAAGCACAGGGAGGGGGGAAAAGGCACAAAAAGCCAACGAAATGAGATATCTATGGAATAAACAAAATGTGGGGAAGTGTTGGATGTCATAACACTTTTATTGCTTCTAGACATGCATACATCTAGAGACTCTAAGGCTACGCCGTCTGATAGATCAGACGGGAAGGGAAGACTGTGCCTGAGGTTGAGCTTGTTAAAATGGCCAACAATCAGCAGTGCTGCCTGCGAGTTCGCAGCATAGATGACACCTTGTAAATTGAGCCTGCTGAATCTCCCTATCACCATCAACTCTGCAGAGCCCATGTGGACACAGCCAGAATAATACAGAGGATGGCAGATAGATTAGGAGCAGGGCTGTTCGCAGAAACACTGGATCACCATTTTGTAAGGTAGCTTCCTATTTTCAGCCACACACAGACGCTTCCAGTGAACATCGAGTATTAAAATCCATTCATATCTGTTGGGGCATTGCGGAAGCTCTCTTGAACGAAATATTAGGTAACACTAGCTTTTGTCTTTTTTCCTCATGTTGCTTAAGTAAAATATGCAGCTAACATAATTTAATTTTTATTAGATTTTGCATATACTTGGCTTTTAGAATGAACTCAGGGGAACACACATTACTTATAAACATATACTTTTTAATTAATTTTTCTTTGTAATTCAAAGTAGATGTCTAATGCATTCATGGAACGATATGGGCTCCCTCTGGGGGGCAATTTTAATACCTGCAATTCCCTAGCTTGTTAATCAAAGACTTTTTAGCCTTGTAGATAATTTATATCTGCTTAATGTTCAGAGGATTGAAATTGCAGCTATATGGAAAAAAATCCTTACCTCTGCCACAATCAAAAAGATAAAAACCACATGGAATTCTGCAGAAATGACAAATGCAGGAATATCCTTTCTTTTTGTATTGCTTTCTATGAAAGTATATTGTGGCTTTATAGAAAAAAAGTATATTTTCTATTTTTATTTTGTTTTTTTCTTCAGAAGTCACAATGAAATTGCTTGGCTTGAAATGTTATACAACAATGGCCAGAATATTCCATCTCAGGCCACGCTTATTTCCAGAACTGTTGTATTTTGAAAGAATATCTTCTTGTGAAATATTATTGGTCAAAAAGTTACATGGCAGCAATTTTCATGTTGTGGGATTTCAATTTGAAATTAAGTTCTTTTTTACTACCTCTGGATCTTCACTTACTTATTTCCTATTTTGTTTGTGTTTCACCCTGTCATTAAGCTCAGTTTTCTGCTGCACATATATCTAGTGATAAAAATATCACCAATTGTGTCCAAAAAGAGCTACAGGGAGTCCAGAGGAAGTAAGAGTTTGGGAACATCATGTTCTCTCCATCTATGTACCTTCTCTGTGCTGTGGCACTAATTCCTTCAGGTGCATTAGTGCTTGTGTGAGTATCTGCACATATGCAAGTACATTTACACTTGGATAAATATACACACTTGCACACACGCATATACCAGCATAGGCGCATAGCTATATTTTAACTAAAACTGGCAGCCATCAAATGAGGGGTGAAGAATAGAATCATAGACTGACAGAGATGAAGAGAAGGTTTCAAAATTTCCAGTCATCTCTCACACAGTAGAATCTCCTTATAAGTGTTGTATGGAAGTGATTCAACCTGAGTGTATTAGTCAGCTTTGTATCAATGGAACACAGGGCACATCAACCACAAATTAAAGGAGGAAAAGTACAATTTGGCTCATGGTTTAATCCATGGTCCATAAATTCCAAGGCAGAACCATAATGGCAGAAGGTTGTGACAGAGCAAAGCTGCTGAGTTTATGGTGATGGGTAGCAGAGCAGGGGAACAGTGTTTGAGGAAGGGGCCAGGAATTAAATATAATACACAAAGTGATGACTCCATGACCCATCCAACACACTCTCAAGTGTGTGTACTTCACTAATCTCTCAGGAGATACTCAAGCCAATCAAGTTGATAATTATGCTTAACTGTCCTATTCTTCCTTTTGTCAACTTGATACTCACATACGTCTCCATGAACTATACTTATCCCAAATAAAAACAAACACAAGACGATAATTCTACCTAAAATAATACAACTTTCATTCATACAAGTGAAAACACAATAATACCTTTACCAAAGTTTCAGTGGAATCAAAATATGTCAAAGTGCAAGTCCAAGCCTCTTCTAAGATTCACTGTCAACTTTTAGCTGTGAACCTCTGTAAAGATCAGAAGCAGGTTACATAATTCCATGATACAACATCATCAATAAGCAGTCCCATTCAGAAAGCAAGGAATAGAGGGATAGAAAAGAAGAGAACCAAAGCAAGACCAAAGCCCAGCAGAGCAAACAGAAAGACCTATAGCTCCATGTTTGGCATCCAGGGTACATGGTGGTAACATGAGAATTCTAGAGGGCTTGGACAGCCTCACACCTATGGTCTTGCAAATTCCTCTCTAGACTAGTTTTTCTCACTGTTTGCAGCTTTCTTGGGCAGACATTTCATGTTTCCGACATATCCAATTTACCATCACAGTAGCTTTAAACACACCAGGGAAGAAAATGCTCACTAATAGATTGGCCAACCTAGAGCAATATTGGACAGCTGAAATTATTAGAAAGACTTCTTTTCTATAAATCTTGTATTTATCTATTAACAAATTTTACTGGTGTTGTACTGTGAAACCAAATAGAATTGGATAATTTTCCTTTATAATTTCAAGGCCTTAAGCATGTTTGAAGACAATCTCTGTCTCCTCTTTAGCTAAACCATTTCCTTTGCTTTGTTTCTTCCTTTCATAATAAGACCTCTAGAATCCTGCTGTCTTGGCTGTTTCTCAAGCCAACATAGCATCCAAACGGACACAGTGCTCTAGGTATGGCTATTGTTTACATAGTTAAGAATTTAATAGATTGCTTAATAAATTTACTAGCATATCATGCTTTTGTCAGTGCAGCCAACAATCAGGTAGCCTTATTTTCACAGGTGAGTCTGCTGACTCACGCTAAATCTGTAGTCCCACTGCTTAAAATCTGGCTGACTCAGTCTTCACTAGGCAGCTGATTTTCTAACTGCAGATCATTATGTTTATCATTGCTACAATTTGTCTCATGTGTTAAGCCTTCATTTTAGCTTGTTTATATCAAGTTCAGTTCTAGTTCTATTATTTTAGTATTTGCTGTTAATCTTGGATTTTTCAGCCAATCACAAGTTAGGACAAGATGTAATTTGTGATTTAATCTAATTTCTCAGTAAAATTTTACACAAACACAGATAAAGAAAGGATCTCTGGGATACTACTAGAGATTTGTCAGGAATAACATGATTACACATTCCCTAGAGAAAGTCCAACTATCTGGGCTATAAGACTACATTTCTACACTGCAGCCAAATGGAAACTAAGGAACTTTCAATTTACTCTTTCATGGTTACATGAAAAGAAAGGAAATAGGTTCAATTTGCTGTGGCTAGTAAATAAATATGTTCTTTTGTATATTCCTTGCAATTAATGACAGTTCTTCTAACTAGTATTTTCCTAGCTTATAATTATTTTCCTCCACAGCAATGATTTTAATAAATTGATCTGCCATTTTTCTTCCTAGAGACATCGGCTTATGCCAGAATATGAGAATCTTCCTCACCATTATGAACCCTTTACCAAGAACTCAAGTTATAGATTCACACAGCCAAGTCAAAAAAGGCAAATTCTGTTAATTTAGTTCATCTGTTTCCTGCTCTACAGTCACCACATTCAGTAGAAATAAACTAATGACATCATCTATAACATTAAGTCCTTTAAAACACATTTTTAGAAACTTTGTTTTTTCATGTAAACCTGCAGAATCAGGAAAAAGCCAACAGATGTGATGACTTTGAATAATTTCTCTGTTCTGAGGAACTTTGGCTCTTATTCACCAAAGAATGTAAGGATGTCCAGTTGCCTGGCTGCCTTTTCTCTCTGCAGTGGTAACGCTTCTCCTGCGGGATAGTAGCTCAAAGGACTAAGAATGCAAGAATAAGAAGAAAGTAAGAAAGAAAACCAGAGTGATGCTGAATCCTACTGAGCTCAGTGCTGAGCATCCTCCCACAGGCCATGCGTCAAGCCATGGATGCAATTCAAAGAAATTTCATGACTCAGATGCTTTTTTCTGGTTCATATTGCACCGCGACATCTCCTTACTCAGAGTACGTGTCTCTGATCCACACCCTGACTTCTAATCTCAAGCTATCGCTTCTGCTTTGGCCTGTCTAAACCCATTCCCCAACTCATATTGTGGGTTTCTACAGATTATCTTTTATTTTTTTCTCATAAAGTATATTGGTGTATTTTAGGTGTACAATACCATTACATTCATCATTCGGATCTTGTACCTTTACATGCTATGTCTTGGTTTTTATTTTCTCCCACTTCCCCTGCCCTCCCTCCACCCTTCCCTATTTACAATGACTTTGTTTCCATTTTCTCCTTTTCTCATATTTTTTTATTTTCCCTTCTTTCCTTCCCCTACCCCTCCAACTTCCCCTACTCCTTTAGACCTTTTCTTCCTATTTTAATTATCAATTATATATATTTGATCCTTATTCACACTTTTAGTTTTTCACACCAGAAAAACTTTTGGGTATTTACACATTTGTCCTATTTATTTAGAGTATTGCCTAATGTGCATCCAGTTAGCTATAAGTGTGTCTAATTTCTCATTCTTTGTGGCTGAATAGTACTTCATTTTACAGAAAAACCACTTCTTCTTTATCCAGTCTCCAACGGATGGGCAATTAGGCTGTTTCCAAGTTTTAGCTATGACAAACAGTGCCACTATAAACATGGGTGAGCATATATCTCTGTGGTATGATTCTTTTAATTCTTTTAGGAAGATACGCAGCAGAGGAATAGCTGGGACAAATGGGACCTCTATCTCCATATTGATTTCCACAGCGGTTGCACCAGTCTGCACTCTCACCAAAATGGAGAAGGGTTCCTTTCTCACCACAACCCCACCAGCATGTTTTTGTTGTTGTTTGTTTGTTTGTTTTGTACCAGGGATCAAGCTTGAGTCCTTGTGCTTGCAAGGCAGGTGGTGGAACCACTAAGCTAAATCCCCAGCCCTCCCACCAGCATTTGTTATTGGTTGATTTCTTGATAGCAGCCATTCTTGCTGTAGTGAGGTTGAATCCCAATGTTGTTTTCATCTGCACCTCTCGAATGACCAGTGATGTTGAACATTTTTTCATATGCTTTTTGAAGCTTTTACCTCTTTGTCCGAGAAATGTCTGTTCAGTTCAGATGCTCATTTTAGGATTGGGTCTTTATGTTTGTGGGAGGTGTCTTTTTTCAGTTCTTTATATATTTTAGATAGTAGACTTTGTCTGAGGAATAGCTGGTAAAATTTTTTTCCACCTTGTAGGTTGTCTCTTAGCTCTGTTGGTGGTTTCTGTTGCAGTGCAGAAGCTTTCTAATAAGATGAGATTCAGGTTTTTGATTCTTTGTGCTAGTTCCCATTCTACTGAGGATTTTTTCATAAAGTCTTTTCCTATGGCAGTGTCTTAGACAGTTCTTCCAACAAGTTAAGTGTTTCTGTTTTAATATTTAGATCTTTAATCCACTTCAATTTTAGTTTAGTGCATGGTGAAAGATAGGGGTCTAGTTTTAATCTTTCACAGGTTGAAAACCAGTTTTTACAACACAATTTATTGAAGAGGCCATCTTTCCTCCAGTGAGTATGGATGGCTCCTTTGTCAATTATGAGGTAGGTGAGTATGTCAGGAGTTGTTTCTGCATCTTCTAATCTATTCCACTGATCTTTTGGTCTGTTTCTTTCCCAGTACCATGCTGTTTTTATCAGTGTTTTTGGAGTACAGAATCAAGTTGTGGATTGTGATAGGCCTTGTCATATCTCTGTCACCTAGAATTGCTTTTGCTATTCTAGGTCACTTCTGGTTCCAAATGAATTTTTGTATTTTTTTTCTAGTTCTGTGAAATATACTGTTGGTATTTCAGTCAGTATTGTATTGAATCTGTATAGCAGTTTTGAAAATATTTTCACTATATGGGTTCTTCCAACCCAGGAACAGTGGATATCTTTCCACTTTCTTATATCCTATTTGATTTCTTTTTTTAGAGTTCTGTAGTTTTCAATTTAGAAGTCTTCTGCTTCCTTTGTTAGATTGATTCCTAGATATTTCATTTTTTTTGGATGCTATTGTGAAATGAATTATTTCCCTAATTTCCCTCTCAGTGATTCTGTTATTTGTGTACAAGAAGGCTGTTGATCTTTGAATGTTGACCTTATACCCAGCTACTCTACTTAATCTGTCAACTAAGTCTAAAAGTCTTTTGGTGAAGTTTTTTTGGTGCAGACTATCTTCTTTAGATGTTCATCTTTGAAGTTGTTTCTTAAATGTGCCATATAGTATATTGAGGGGCTATTTCAACCTTATAGATGTTATAGATTAAAAAAAGGTTTGGGGATAGAGGAACTATTCCTTTATAAATATTTATTTATATAACCAGCACAAGGAAATATCCATGACATAAAAAAGACTGAATCAAAATGATATTTCATGATTTTTCTCCCAGGCTTCTTTTCTGTGTCTAACTTTACACCCAAGTGCACCTTAGCCTACCTCACTCCACACACTTCACACCTATGCCTCATTTTAGGAACTCAGGCCTGTCTTCCTACTTGCCAAGGACAAGAGTTCAGGTAATTGTGTGGAGCGATTGGGAAGTTTTGCACAGTGTGATCACACTATTTTTTTTCTTATTGTATAGAGCAAAGAAAACCAAACTTTCTTTATGGTGCTCACCATTTCTTTAGAAGCCCACACATAGTAATGCATAAAGTTGGGGATTTAAAAATATTCTCTGTATCTACACAGGTGATTTTGTAAGAGGAAAATGGTATCCAGTGGTTGAAGAAAGATACAGGATGTCACCAAAAATCAATCAAGGACCATCAGAAAGACAAGTACTGTTCCTAGGATGGATGACTGTGAGATCGGAAGGCTTTAGGAAATGAGATAAAGAAAAGATACTTGATTCAGTTCTTGAAGGAAGTTAGAATTCTCCATACCCCTGGGTTTCAGAGTCTTAATGCTGGGGTTCTAAAGTTTGGAGGTGGAATTCAAGCTAGTAAATTAACTACATCCGGGAAACACCTCTTCTTTCTTCCTGTGACCCATGATGACACACAAACATGAATATCCAGATTGAACTCTACTTTGAACATCAGAGTGATCAGTCTGTCTCCTGTTGGTATCTGAAGTCATCTAAACTTAACAGGCCTAGAATCAGTTTTGATTTACTTCTTACCAAAGCCTGCTCTTTTTATTGATAAGACAGATTCCCTAACTTCTCCAGAGCATCATTATCCACCTGCATGCAAAGGCAGTGATAGGATTCCTCTAATTCCTTCACTGCCCACACTTCCTTCAGCAGTCTTCTTAGTGCTTCCTCATGAATGCACCCCATTACTCTGTATTATGTTTTTAGTTACATCTGCCCCTTAAAGTTGTCTTTTTTCTTTATATATTTACTATCTGCCTCTCCCATAAAAACAGAAGTGCCAAAAGAGCAGAAACTTTGTATGGTTTTTACTGTCAATGTCACCTGTGACTGAAACTTGGTGCTCAATAAACACCTGATGAATTCATGAAAATCCCTGTCTTCTTTAATTTCTGAATTTTTCTTACCTGGCCAAGCTTATTTATTTTCTGAATATTAACAAAATACATATATTGTAGCTCACCATGCCACTACTGAGCATTACTGATTCAAACAAAAAGTATCCACTGAAGCTAGTGAATCGGCAATCATTGACTTATAATGGGACAATCTTTCTAATTGATTTTTACTAGAATCCATCATTATTTTTAATATTCTGAAGAAATTGTATGAGTTTTCCATTTGATTCAAACTAAAGTGAATAAAAAGAGAAATAGACTTTTTCCTTCATACTCTTACCTGAAAACATACTTACAGATGCCCTTTGAAAGTGTATGAGAATTACATGAAATTACAAACTACACTTATTAATCATGATTCAACCAAGAAGGCATGATTTAACTGGAAAATATGTCAAATTTCATATTTGAACATTTCTGTTCTCAAGTTCAAATCAAAACCTATACGTATATCTTCAAAATTTAGCTGGAAAACACTCAAATATATACCAAATTTATATTTAAGTATCAGTCAATAAAAACTCATTTCGGTAGAATAAGCAGTAGGTAAAAAGCTACATGGCCTGAATGCTAGGAAATTGATTACCAACCATCATCCATCTTTCCAGACACACAAAAAATACAATTAAATATATGACTGTGTTTATTGAGTAATTATTATATTCCAGGTACTCGGTTCAAAGCACATTACATCTAAGTTTCAATAAATAAGTTTGCCTATGTATGCTTGTTTCTGCAAGGTGAGGTCACTTACAGCTAACGCAGAGTGTCAGGGTGAGGATGTAGTGTTAGAAATGAAAGTGATTAGTTGATTTAAAGCATTTTGATTTTTGTGCTTCTATTTCTCATATCTCTAGTTATCTAAGAGATAAGTACTCAGAGCCATAATAGCAAAATCTTTATAAAGAACTACAATCAGATAGGATTTTTGATATTACATAAGTAAATAGTAAGAGATTGTTAGAATGTCTACATTGAGATGCACTTTTTATTGATGCTAGTTGTTCACAAAACAAACACTAGCCTTATATATCTTGACTTTATATGTGCTCCTTTAATGTATACTCATTCTCTCCTTGGGTTGCTTAGTACCTCATTTTTATCCTGAAGAGCACTTTGGATCATTTTCCACTTGTCAGCTCAGTCTACAAAGCCCTTTCTTTCAGGACTCAGAAGTATGTCTGAGCATTTACCTATACCCTGTTTTCTGCTCTTCTTCCTGCCATCATCCCTTTCCTGAAACTATTGTTCAATATGACCCTTGGTTCAACTCTCTAGCATTTGGATAATGTATTTGATGAAGAAACATATATGAATTTTCCCAATTAATTTTCTAGGACACCATGGAACAGACATATATTGAGAAAGAAAAGCTGATCAGGGACAGAAGAAATCCTTGGAAACTATGCAACATCTCCGATCTCCAAGGCCCCACCTTGCCTGGCCACTGTCTTGCCTGAGTCTTATCTTCTTTGTGTCAACTCACACACTCCACCCACCTCTGCCACTTGCGGTGTCTCTTCTTCACTTCAAGGCCTTTATATTCTTCTGTCTCAGTCACATTCATATTGCAGAGACAAACAATCTGATACACAAGAGTTAAAGGAGGACTGATTTATCTTGACTTATGGCTGTGGTCTCTGATCAGCTATCTCCAGGACAGAAATGACATGGTGGAAGGACCTGAGTGTAAGACAACTGCCCACATTATGGAAGAGAGGAAACATAAAGGGAGGAGCCAGGGACAAGAATTCACCCTTCTGGGTCAAGCTCCCAGTGACTCATCTATAACCAAGCACACTTCCTCGGAGCACGCCCAGCTACTGAACTCACTCGTGGATGAATCCACAGATGGGTAGAGCACCCCCATGATCCAGTCACCTTCTAAAAGCTCCCATCTCTGAGCACAAGAGCTTTAGAGGACATTTTCAATCTAAGGTATAACATCTTCATATCTCTTCCTGGAATGCTTTCTCAGGGATCCACAAGACAGACTCCCCGATCTCTCTCGAATGTTCAGTCACCTTTTCAATCATACTTTCTTTCCATGTTCATCCCTTTTAATACTAGAATTTGTTATTCACTGCCCCAGCACTGCTGAACTGCTAATTCCATTTATTTTAAACTTTTTCATGGGAATTATTATCTTCTTCATATATTATACAATTTGCTGTTTTATTATTTATATTATTCATTTCTCTATCTGGAATTTAGGTCCAAGAGGGTATGGGTTCTTATATGTTGTAATTTATTTTTTAAAATATGGTCTTTACTTTTTATTCTTCTTTGTACTGATATTCCTCTTTCAATAACCTAACTCCACTCCAATGATTAGATCATTAAATAAATTGGTCACTAAGTGAGGAACTGTATATAGCATGACAATATTCAGAACAAATAAATGGGAAAAGAAAACTCCAATTTGATTAATTTGCTTTTATTAGTTTTTGTGTAACTCTTACTTGCAGTACTATGATATGTAACAATATAAAACTACAGTATTGAACTTTACAATCAGCAAAAATCACTAGGTGCACTGTACAAAAAAAAGACATCGAGGTTCTATAAACAAGATTTATCAAACTGTACAAAAAAAGAGAAGAAGGGTCATAAGTTCAAGCAGCAAGTCATAAGTTCAAACATGTGCCTTGCTCATAAGTCCAAAGAGTAGTGAAACAGGTAGGTCTTTAAAGGAGGAATACGTGTGTTACTTTGCTATGGCTGCTACGGCAACGTACGTACTGAGTTACTTCAACAGAAATTCATTTCCTAACAAATCTGGAGTCTACAAGCTGAACATCAAGGTGCTGGCCAATTTGATTTCTCTTGAACCCTCAATTCCTGGCTTGAAGATAGCTGCCTTCTCTCTGGGTCCTCACCTGGTCTATTCCTGCAGTGTGGAGGCTCCTGCAATAATCACCTATTTCAAAACTTGAAAGAGATTGTGAGAGACTGGCCATGGTTATCTGCTGCTTCTTTTTCACAAGCACACATAGGACTATATTTTATATTTTCAAATGCTCATTTTAAATCTTTTAATAGACAAAATTTGTCAAGATTTTTGCTAATGGATCCAAATGCCTTGCAGTGAACCTTTGCCATTGAATTATAAGCTGTTTTAAGAAAGGCTGCACACATAAGCAAAACTCAATGGTTTACCATTGCATCTGACAATAGTAAACTACTAATAAATATTTTCTGAACAAATGATTGAATGAACCAATGGTTACAAAAAAGGTTGCAAACAGGTAGACTCTCAGAACCAAGCTGGGAGTATCAAACAAAGCCATTTTTTCTTTGTGCATCTACAGTTTCATTACATGAACACATACAATAAGTTCTTACATTTTTATGCAGCAGTACAGATTTCCAAATTATATGCTGGACCATCAATTAAAATAAGCTATATAAAGTGCCACTCTGCAAAGTATGCCTGCTTCTCACATATTTCTTTTTAATAATGGCATCACCAAAACAACACAAAAATATACTATCATGATTGTTCACTTCTGTGGTCAGCAACCTGTTCTCTCAATGTCTAAATCCCAAGGCAAGCAGCTTTGAGATATAGGAATGAAGAGAGCTTTAAAAGAAATGCCAGTTCTTTTGTTGCCTTATTAAGCCTAGAGTATTCTATTTAATCACATCTTCCTCCAGGAGAAACCAAGTATTTGAATAAAAATACATTCCTGGTATCTGAATGCTGTCTTTCAATAAGGAGCAAAGATCAAAGAGGGTGTATTTTCTAATCTTTGAACATTAGCAGTGTTCTTTGTACTGCAAAATGGAATTACATAGGGCTGTTATGGAGACCCCTGTAGTTTTAAGCATATAAATGGAATGTCTTAATACAACATATGAAATTAATTGTAACATATTTAACATCTTTCACATAAATTGGAAAGAACAAGGCATTTGGTAGTTGGATATTTATTTTAAACATTTCATCAAGTTCAGGAACCTCTGTGATATGTCTGAAATTTTTTTATGTCGGTAAGATATCTTACTGAAGCTCAGCATTTTTCCATTTATAATTTTTGTTATAAGAAAATTCGTTTTATCACTAGATAATATTTGTTAGCCAATATCTAGGTAAGGGAAAAAGATAGATGACTGCTGGATCAGCATATGATCTGCCAAGAAAATAAAAGAACTTTTGCAGTGTTGGTCAGTGCTCTGTCCGAATGTGAAAATGAAGAAAAAAGTTCAGAGTGCATGTGCTAATGCACATAAGCTCAATGAGTGGTGGATTTATTATCTATATTTGAAAGCTAGCTCTTGAATTTATTACTCAAAGACAACCTCTTCATTTTTTTTTCAATTGCCTTATTCCAAAAGCCTATGAGTGCATGGCTTATCTTTTATCTTTTTATCCCATATTCTTCAGCCTTTTAATTACAGGAAACTTTTGTCGAGGAATGCATTTGCAGAAAATCACACTCTGTATGATGAAGGCAACTGTTGTCTACATTTTTGACAATTCCGTCATGCCCTTTGTTCTTGGACATGATAGAAAATCTGTTTTTGCTCTCAAATGGAAAGCCAGCATGGGCTAAACCAGATGGCTATTGACCTTCAGGCAATAAAGAATGGGAGAGATTCCCAACTGCTCTCATTACTCTGGGCAGTGAACTCCTTTGGAGCAACAGCCTGGAGAATCTGAAACCTAGAAAACTTACTTTCTCCTTGAACACTAGATATTTTGGAGGTTGTTTGTTGAGAAGCTCTAGGTTGCCTAAATGTCAGTGTCAAAACCTGGTCAGTTTTATAAAGACTAGTTTTTATTAATTGAAAGCAAGCTGCTAGCATTGTAAATGTCTTGGTCAGTAATAGAAGACCTCTGGGTACAGAAGACTGACAACGTTAGAAATTCTTTTCCATTTTTATATTCTTGTCCAAGATGAACACTTAAAAGATAAATGTGTGCTAAGTCATCATGCTTTGCACTATCTGTAAGGTATTTTCAGAAAGTGCATCACACAGAAAGCTAATAATTTCAAGCATTTTCTCACTGTGTTTCACAATGCTAATGAGGTAATTTCTGTTACATTCTTTTGCTATATTAAAAATGTGATATGACATACCTAGTAAATGGAAGAAATGCTGCTTGATCAAGTCCGTCTCAACAAGTCTAGCATTGTAAAGTTTAACATACAGTCTCCTATTACTACTTCTCCTTTTATTATTTCAACAAGGTGACTAAACTAGGGTTAAAAATATATCTCAAAATCATAGAATAACTATGTAATTTTTCCTTGAAAGCCCACCCCAATGCTTTTTTTACTTTTATATTTTACAAGAATAAATGGCTATATGCAAGGTGTATATATAAACTTGACAAATGTTGGAATAAGACTTTTTCTCTTTTTTCTATCAGGTTGCCTTTTTGATCTGATCTGATCTGACATCTCTCCCCAGGACATCTGAACATGCAGGGTTATCGGTCTTCTGTCTACTTCCTATTGTGTAGTCCAAGAAAAACCGTCATCTTGCTGGGTTGGGTCTCTAGCTCTCCGGACTGCACATATTCAACCATTAAAACTGAAATATTTAGGTCATTGGAACAAGCTTATTTATTAAGCCATAAGTGAAATCTCAAAGATGTTCTTCATTATGGAACATATCTGAATCCAGTATTATACCCTATATTTAGTCACAAAACAGCCCCTCTCACACTGTCATGCAAATATAGCTACTTGGCAAAACTATAGTCAGGCATAAGATGGCAATAAGTGAGTATGTGTGGAACAAACACATGTTTTATGTTAATCTTTTTTTAAAAAATCACTTTCTTTACATTTAAGTGAGATGATTTTGTCACCTGGGTCAGTGAATAAAATCACTCCTCAGGAAGCAGAGCACTGTGTGTGATAACTAACTCCTCTACGAACAGAGGAAAAAAATATCAGGATTCTAGGTCTCAGAGGGAGTGAGGGAGTGGCCCATGGCCATTGCTTCCCACTACTTCCTAGTCACATATTTGCTGGCTTTAAAAGAAATGAGCTGATGTTGTCGCGCAGGCCGGGGCTTTATATACACAAATAACAGACAGACAGAAAGAGAAATAAGGGAAAAAATTCCTTTTACAATAGCATCCAAAAAAATGAAGTATCTAGGAATCAATCTAACAAAAGAAACAAAAGATCTCTACACTGAAAACTACAGCACTCTGAAAAAAGAAATCGAAGAGGATATAAAAAAATGGAAAGATATCCCCTGCTCCTGGGTAGGAAGAATCAACATAGTGAAAATGGCCATACTACCAAAACTGTTATATACATTCAGTGCAATGCCAATTGAAATTCCAACACTATATTTCACAGAACTAGAAAAAAGAATCCAAAAATTCATTTGGAACCACAAGAGACCTAGAATAGCAAAAGCCATTATAGGCAACAGTCACATGGCACCAGGTGTAACAATTCCCAATTTGAAACTATACTACAAAGCCACTGTGATAAAATCAGCATGGTACTGGCAAAGAAATAGGCCTGAGGATCAATGGAACAGACTGGAAGACACAAAAACAAATGCAGATGTACTCAGCTACCTCATCTTCGACAAAGGAGCTCACCATCCTCAGTGGAGGAAAGATAGCCTCTTTAATAAATGGTGTTGGAAAAACTGGATATCAACCTGTCACAGATTAAAATTAGACCCTTATCTTTCGCCATGCACTAAATTAAAATCCAAATGGATTAAAGATCTAAATATTAAAACAGAAACATTAAACTTGCTGGAAAGTAAGTTAGGCAGAACTCTGGAAGACATTGGTATAGGAAAAGACTTTATGAACAAATCCTCAGTAGCACGGGAACTAGCAGAAAGAATCAACAACTGGGATCTCATCTTACTAAAAAGCTTCTGTACTTCAAAAGAAACCATTAGCAGAACTAAGAGACAATCTACAATGTGGGAAAAAATTTTTACCAGCTGTACCTCAGACAAAGGACTATTATCAAGGATATATAAAGAACTCAAAACAATCAGTCCCCCCAAATATAAAGACCCGATCCAAAAATGGGCATCCGAAATGAACAGACATTTCTCATACAAAGAAGTGAAAGCAGCAAGAAAATATATGAAAAAATGTTCCACATCACTGGTCATTCGAGAGATGCAGATGAAAACAACACTGAGATTCCACCTCACCCCACAAAGAATGGCTGCTATCAAGAAATCACACAATAACAAATGTTGGCGGGGTTGTGGGGAGAAAGGAACCCTCCTCCATTGTTGGTGGGAGTGCAGACTAGTGCAACCACTATGGAAATCAATATGGAGATACCTCAAAGAGCTTGGACTGGAGGTTCCATTTGACCCAGCCATCCCTCTGTTGGGTATCTTTCCAAGAGAACTAAAAGAATCATATCACAGAGAAGTATGTGCACCCATGTTTATAGCGGCACAGTTTGTAATAGCTAAATCTTGGAAACAACCTATTTGCCCATCCGTTGGAAACTGGATAAAGAAGTTGTGGTTTTTCTATAAAATGGAATATTACTCAGCCATAAAGAGCGAGAGAATAGATTCATTCATAGGAAAATGGATACATATTGAAGATATACTCCTAAGTGAAATAAATAAGTCCCACATGTGTAAATACCAAATAGTTTCCCTGGTGTGAATATTCTGCAACAATGCATAAGATTCTAATAAGATTACTGACATTTAGAAATGGGAGGAAAGGAGCTAAAGGTGTAGGGAAGGTGTGATACGTAGGGGAAGAACAAAAAGGGAAAAGAAAAAAATGTGAGAGAATGAAAAGATGAAAATAAAGTGTTTGTAGATGGGGAGGGGAGGAGGGGGTGAAGGGAGGGCAGAGGTAAGGGGAAAAAATGAGAATCAAGACTTGCCATGTAAAGGTACATGATCCCAGCAATGAATGTAACTGTACTGTATCCCTAAATGTACCAATAAACTCAATAAAAAAAAAAAAGAAAAAGAAATGAGCTGAATCCAGATGATTAAAAATATCCATTTTGTGTCATCCTCCTAAGAGCTTTATTCCCCTTTCAGTAGAATCTTAGCATGAAGCTAAAAAGATTCCTCCATGCATTTTGTCTTGTTTCCCTTGCTTCACCCCTTAAGTATCCTAAATATATCTGCTATCGAGTACTTACCAGCTTAAAAGAATGATCTTTATATATTTTGCTATATTTAGAAAAAAGCCATTATATATCTTGAAGGCCTTACTTTTTATCTTAAGGAAAAATGTAATTGGGCAGAAGGTTATTTACTGGCTACTTTTGAAAAGACCAAATAATAGCTTTTCAACACATCCTGCATTAAGTAGCATCAAAGTGAAGCATAAAAACAGTATCTGACAATGACTTAGTAACTATGTGTATACATGGTTATAGCACTTTAATATATCTGCCTATATTTTAGACTCCATTCACAAAATTGTTCTGATCTTCTCAGGGATATTTTTACTTGAATTTATGTGTATTATTTAGTATGAACCTATTCATTTCAAAGTTATAACTCTGATGTGAAACTATGTTGGATTTTTTTCTTTTTTTAAAATTTAATTTATTGGTACATTCTAGGTAGACCGTACAGCTACATTCATTACTATGTTGGATTTTGAAAGAAATTAAGCAATCAATAATCTGAGATATCCAAAGCAACCCAATTTAAGTATATGTTTCACATGCTGTTAAAATATTCACTTTGCTATTCAGACACCTCACATCCTCATTTCTAAATATGTTTAAAGGCAGAGTTTTCCTCTGAATTAAAAGAGTAATTTACCATGGTGACTTTCAGGGAAGAAAAATGTCTTCTGACCTTTTCTGGAAAGAAATTTTCTGGCAAGATTTCACTTGACTACATAAAATAATCAATTTCAAGAGCCAACCTTTGCATATGGGCTTAGGTTGCTTAGAATTTTGGAATTCTGAAACTCCATCCAGGAAAGGTAAAAAAAGTGTTCTCAAACACTATTGTTTGCTTTGGAAGCACAATTAAATAATTATATCATATTGCCATATATTTGGTTCCTTGCTTTAAGGCTTTTCTTAAATGTAGTCATTTTTAATTTAAATTTTTTTTATTAGTACATGTTTCCATTACCTGATTATAACCATCGTGGCAAATTGGTATATGTTTGTAGCACATCATAATTCTTTGCACTATAATTATTGTCATCATTAAATTATAGGTTAAAGTAGAGGCATATGGTGAGAGAATTTTTATATTTACTAAATATTATATTTTTCATTTTCTTATCTGGTACAAAATGTATGACATGACAGAAATATCATCATATCTTATCATAATGATAAGTAACTTTTGTATTAAAATTTTCAGGTTACAAAGTACTTTCCAAAGATGTTACCTCATATATATTGACCCTATGAAATAGGTATTATATTCTCCCTATTTATACATGTTTGGCCCAAGACACAAAGAGTGGCAGTAACTTTTCCAAAATTATGCCCAGGATGAAATTCACACTTCACAAAAGTAGCATAGTAAAGTTGGGAAGTCTGCAGAAACTACCTACAGAATCCCAAGCAAAGTATTGCTATATTTTGAATCTGTAATGTTCTGCAATGGCCCCTGTGTAAAAGCTTGGAATCCAGCTTAGGTTTACGGCAAGGTGGTAAAATCTTTAAGAGGTGGGGTCCAATGGGTGGTCTTCAGGTTATTGAGTCAAATCCTGTGAGAATGTTGTAAGACCTCAGCCCTTTCCTTTTGCTTTTTGCTTCTTGGTCATGAGATGAGTGGTTTTCTCCTCCCTGTGTTCCTACCATGATACTTTTCTTTGTCACAGGCCTGACAGTAATGGAGCCAACCCATTATGGCCTAAAACCTTTGATACTGTGAGCCAAAAACATCTTTTCTCTTTTTATGTTGATTATTTCAGAAGTATGACACAGTGACAAGAAGCTGATCAAGACAGGTATATAGAAAAAACACATCTTCTTTATCCAGTCTCCAACTGATGGGCAATTGGGCTGTTTCCAGGTTTTAGCTATTACAAACTGTGCCATTATAAACATATGTGCACATACATCATTGTGATATGATTCTTTTAATTCTTTTGGGAAGACGCCCAGCAGAGGGATAGCTGGGTCAAATGAAACCTCTAGTCCTAGCTCTTTGAGGTATCTCCATACTGATTTTCATAGTTATTGCACCAGTCTGCACTCCCACCAACAATGGAGAAGGGTTCCTTTCTCCCCACAACCCCGCCAACATTTGTTACTGGTTGATTTCTTGATAGCAGCCATTCTTTGTGGGGTGAGGTGGAATCTCAGTGTTGTTTTCATCTGCATCTCTCCAATGACCAGTGATGTTGAACATTTTTTCATATATTTACTTGATGCTTTTACTTCTTTGTCTGAGAAATATCTGGTCATTTCAGATGCCCATTTTTGAATTGGGTCTTTTTATTTGGGGGGGCTGATTTTTTAAATTCTTTTTATATTCTAGATAATAGTTCTTTGAGGAGCAGCTGGTAAATTTTTTTCCCACATTGTAGGTTGTCTCTTAGCTCTATTGGTGGTTTCTTTTTAATTCTATCATCATGAGGGCTCTAAAATGAGGTTGAGAGAATACATGCTGGATAAACTAAGGGGAAATCTGACACTTACTTAAAGTCCCATTATATGATTCACCTAAATCAAAGAGCTTTTGTTCCACAATTTAAGTAAAATATTTAATTTCCACATCTGTTACTTTGCGTTTGTTTCCTTCCTACTGTCATCATCTGATTATTTGCTACTATCTTTCAAGACAACTCAGCTTTAACCTTTTCTGAAGTACTTATCTGTTGTTTCTTGGAACTTTACTATACATGATCATCCAAGGAATGTTCTACCACAAAGGAGTTTTGAATTCCTCAGCTCCTTAATATTCTCCTAGGATAAAAGAAAAAAGATCATTTTAATTTTTGTTATTAAATTGCTAAAACATTCATTAATCCATAAGGGATTATGTGTGTACAAACATACAAAGATATGCTTGATGCACTAAAAAATCCTATTTTTCTACTTCTGAAGATGATTAGACTCCAGAAGCACATGGCTCCTCTGCTGGGGGCTGCTCTCTCCTAGAGCATGACTTCAGTCAGTTAATAGACACAAATTTTTTTCTTTTCTCTTTCTTTTTTTCCTCATTCATTGTGTTTCCAAAGTTTCAGCATATCTAAGCTAAAAGGATCCTTTTCTTCATTTTTTTCCACTTAAATCTTTATGTCCAAGAAATATTCTCCAATCCAATTTTAATGGAAACAATTTGGTAATTTTTTAGGTACATATAAAATTGAGAAAATTAATGATATCAATTCTTGTAGTGTTTATTGTTGAGTTAATTATGCTAGGAAATATTGGCATATAAATCACTGTCATAATGCTTATTTTATAGTATGTAAATGATTTTATTCATTCTATTTTATTCAGTTAAACAATTTGATTTTATAATTTCCTTCGTTTCATTTATACACAGATTTTTTTTCTTTTTATTGAGTTTATTGGTACAATATAGGTATACAATACAGTTACATTCATTATTGGGATCCTGTACCTTTACATGATAGGTCTTGATTCTCATTTTTCCTCTTGTCCCTGCCCTCCCTTCACCCTCTCCTCCTTTCCCCATTTATCTACAGATTTTAAAGTTATGGTAAAGTCTTTGAGCCCATTCACAGAAATATCCAAAGATATTTCACCTGTACACTGGAGGCAGTGAAGTAATAATCACATGTTTATTGAATGGGGTGTTGTTAATAACTACTACTAGCTCCTTTCGGACCTTCTGTGTTACTGCTATTATTATCTTAATGTGCAATTAACCAATAGTATGCATGTAAAAGCCAAGATCAAGATACCAAATCTATCCCATCATTATTTTTTCTTATTATTAAATTTCCTGAGATGTATCTTCCTTGACAAAATAAACAAAGAAATAAATAAGCAAAACAAAACAGGGGTCACTGTTACCCTGTTTGTTTGCAGATTATTTTTAAATGATCAGAAAAGAAAGGAAGAGCAATACTGTAAGGCATACATCACATCAGTATTGAGAACATTTAAGTGTCTGTGTTAATACATGGCAAATATAGTCCACCACAGGGAAATGCAAAATAATGAGCTTTCTAGGAGAGAATGAAAGTCTGGAAATATCTACTTAATAGAAAGGTACTGCTTCATACCAATTAGAAACACCTTTGAGAAGTTGATACAAAGTTGTATCCGTTTAGCTGTTACCCTGACACAGAATTGCAGAAAGATACCCAGTAAAATTACTAAAAACAAAACATCTTTAAATCAAAGGTAGAATAACAGTTATTAAAAGAAAGTATACATTTCCTGCTAGGAAATATAGAGATTGGACCACTTTGTTTTTAAATCAAAATATCAAAATAGTAAAAAATGGATCAACTGCTGGCTATAAAATACCTCTAAAGTTCAAAACAAGTTCTTGAAATTGAAAGCTAGAAATAGTAAAATGATTATATTGGAAACATACTGAAAAGTAAGAGACTCCATTGGCAAAAGAGTAAAGAAGTATAAAACGTGTTTCACAAAATTACATAAATGTTATTGTGCTTTAAAAAACCCTGGAAACAAGATAATCGAAGAAATAAAAATACAATTAGATATTTTCCAGATCAGGATTATGGAATCTTGAATGAAACAAATCAGACTGGAGCAGGACAAACAATGGATCCAAATTAACTGTTAGTTTTTCAGGTTTGGAGATGACACTGACGTTTTTTTCATAGTTCAATTGGATATGATTTTATTGGTGATTGGTGATTTTTCCTGTATAAATAAGTAAAAACTAAATGAGAACATATTTCTTCCATATATCTTTTCTTTAATGTCAAATGATAAAAGAGCAGATCCCAATTAGTGAAAGCGTGTGAAGAAATTGAAGCTAACTATAATTGACAGGTATACAAATCTAGATATAAAGCTGAAAAAGGATTTGCAATATTTTTTTCCTCATGGAGTTTATTGGTACCTTTTAGGTATGCAGTACAGTTACATTCATTGCTGGGATCTTGAACCTCTACATGACAAGTCTTGTTTCTCATTTTTCTCCTTGTCCCTTCACCCCCTCCTCCATAAGATCCTAATGATATAATTGACAATATGAAATAGGAAGAAAGGGGCTAAAAGTGTAGGAAAAGTGGGAAGGTTAGGGGAAAGCTAATAAGGGAAAAGAAAAAAGTATGAGAAAATGAAAAAATGGAAATGAAGTGACAGTGACATATTTAACATATGTCTATTAATTTCAGAGATGAAGTGAACATGAACAGTCATGCTGAACCTAAGACTACCAGTTGTGTGAAAAGGATTTATAGAAAAACACTTAGCCATAGAATAAATATGCTGGCCCAAGGACAGAGCTAAAAATATTGCAAATTGTATTTAAACTGGGCTCACAGAATTAGAAATGAATTCTGTAAGACTTCTGTTTCAAAGGGTTGAGTATAGACACTCTAATATATGGCAGGAAATGTTGGGAAAATTGTTTCAGATTCACAAAGTAATGAAATCTTACCCAGAAAAAATGTAGTTCATTAAACTATCATCATATCAGATACTTTTTTCATTTTCAGAAAAACCAGGAGTAACAAATGAATACAGTTAAAAGAAAAAATATTCACAATTCTATTAAAACTAGGATTTTTTTTTCAATTTTCTGAATTATTTTAGGTAATCACATATAAATAAAAAAGTTTCATATTCATCAATATCTATGTACCCTCTTGTAACCACTTAGTAGAATGTTAAGCTTTTGTTTTCTCAAGGGCTAAGGATATAGTTCAATAGGAAGGTGCCTGGCTAGTGTGTTGGCCACCCTAGGTTTGATCTGCAGTTGTAATAAACAAATACAAAATTAATTAATTTACAATTGATCTTTCCCTCAAACACTTTCCACAAATAAATCATATTTTCTTTATTGTCACTTTTTTATTATTCATAAATGCATTGTTTGAACCCACAATTTCCATTATCATGCTTGTTCTCATTGATTACCACAATGGGAAAATATTGGCATTAACAAGCAGTTCCAAAACATACATCTGTAAACATGGTGTGAGATAAGATAGTCAAAAATCTCTGGATAGTTAAGAAGATAATTACTATCAGTTTTGTTTACTTTTCTTCTGTGGTTATTTTTCCAGTGTCAATTTTTTTTTCAGCTTTAATTGAGTTTATTGGTACATTTCAGGGATACAGTACAGTTACATTCATTGTTGGGATCTTGTACCTCTACATGACAAGTCTTGATTCTCATTTTTTCCCCTTACCTCTGCCCTCCCTTCACCCCCTCCTCCCCTCCCCATCTACAAACAATTTTGTGTAAGTCAATTTGTTTTCTCTAATGTTTCCTAAAAGTTCACAAAATGGATAATCCCAACTTGGGTCATCAAAAAAGTGAAACTTTTATGTCCTTGGTTTTAAGAGTTATCATGGCTGCCTCGATCCAATACATTTTTCTTGAGAGGAGCATCTGGGGCTTCTTATCTGTCTTGCATGCCTGAGAGGTTAGCATAGTTGGGGCTTAAGAAATGGCACTGGCATAGATACCCTACACAAATTTGCTATAGTACTGTAGGCTAGGCCTGAGCAAAAAGTCCTAGTACTTGCAATGCATTTCTTCCACTTGCCTTTCAGAATCTGTGTATGCAGTATAGGATCAAGAAAAGGAATGGGCAAATGAGAAGGGACATGTACACAGAATTTTCTTCTATGGTTTAGACTGAATCCAGAACCAGGTGCTCAATGCTCTTTTATGTTTATTGTCTCTCTGAGCTCCTTAATTCTCCCACCCTCTCTGCGAGGCAGGCTATATTATTATCCTAAGTGTATCAATGAGTGAAGCTTGAAAAAATGAATCATTTGGCCCTGAAAATCTATGCTTATCTCTTTATGCCCTAACCAGAGTCCCTGGTGTTCAGTACAATCCCTGAAGTGGGCTCACCAGTGCCTTTGGGGAAGAAGAAGACAGGAAAATTTAATCTATGTATTGAAAGGGAAGACTGTCAGGGAATTACGCTCCAAAGTTATATCCTTCTCTCGGGAACACAAAATTTGACTAACTCTGGTGGCCTTTCTCAAAACTTAGACATTAAGGTAGAATAAGACGCTCCATAGATTTTTCTTCCAACAATTTTCTAAAAAGAAAATATTATATTTGTTCCCAAAACCTCCAAATGATTAACTAAGGATTTGATAAATCCAACCTGGACAGTATCTGTGTCTTTCAAAAATTTATCCCAATTTTTTGTTTAGTTAATGAGCACTGACTTCAGTCGTTAATTCAGCAGATGTCTTCCTAGAACCTCCTGTGCTTCTTGTAATTTTTTAAATTAATTTTATTGATACTCTTCTGATATCTGCAGTGATCATAGTCATCATAGGGAACTTGTGCCTATACATAATATCTTGATTCTTCTTTTTTCCCCATTCTCTACTACTCGCTTCAAACTGTAATATTACAACAAGGTCTGTAAAGGAGATAATGTTCTTGCCCAAAAGACATTTGTGTTGCATCACATAAGGCAATTCATAAGTATGTCATCAAAGGTAACCTACATGATCCCAATAGGCACATGATTTTATGGGAGTGTTGAAGAAGGAAGCTAACTCAACCACAAAAAGATGGGGAATGACTTTCAGGAATTCTAAAAAGCAAAGAAAGAGGCTTGGTAGGGGAAGAAGTATGTATAAAGGAATAAAGCTGTGCCTTGATCATGAATGAAGAAATTTGAAGCAAACACCAAGAGAAGATCAAACTAGAGAGGATGACAGAGCCCTGATATGAACTCCAAATATTATCCTATTGGTAGTGGAAAGCTGCTGAAGCACTTTAAAGGGGAGATACATTTGGAGCATATAATCTGACAGCAATACAGAGAATGGGTTCCAAGAGAGGATACATTTCACCTTAAGGAGTAACTCACACTACGCTAGAATGAGACATCTGCTGTTACCACCACCGAGCCAGAAAATTATTTGTAAGCTGGAAAACAGGTGATTTTTTTTCTTGTCCTTTTAAAAACCAGGCAAATCAGTCTTTATGATTGAGTTATCAATTCTAGTCTCTTTGATTATCTTTTGTGCCAGAGCTATCCTTCCTGTCAAGTGTTGTTTCAAAAATCAGAATATACTTTGGTTTATGAACTTTTTTGCATCTAATTATACTGGTATTTATATGATTACCAAGAAGAAATATATGTTGCCATTGAAAATAACATCTCAATTATAATTACAGGCCACAAATTTATATAAAAGGAAAAAATCTGATGGAAAAGTTATTATAAACTTTGCATATATTCAGCCATTTATTTACATGTCATTACACAACTTTAAAAATCTTGTGATTATAGATAACATTCTATCAGAATTTGATATAAAAGAAAATGTTCTTTAATTTGTAACAAAGTTGAGACACTACAAATTAATGTGTTACTTGTCCTCTAGGTTAAAATTTATCATTTATAAATGGAAATATAGATTATACAAAGGGTCTGACACTTGAGATCAGGTTTATTGAGGCAATGCCTGCATCATGTGTTATCTATAATTTATGATTAATATTCAGAGAGATGAAGCGTTTTCCGAAGAGTAAAACAGCAAGGAAATGATAGTTCTTACTCTATGGTCTATATGCTTTCTCCCACATAGAACCCATTATTTGTAAATTATTTTTAATCTATGAAATACATAGATAATTTTTATTTGATCCATTTTTTTACATGCCAAAACTGAGTAAAATGGCTGTAAAACTTTTACATATTTGGATATAGCTCTAACGCTAGGCAGTCCCAGGCACATATGGGGAAGTTCATCTCAGACTATGGATGTTGCCTCCTTTTCTGTGTGTGTGTGTGCGTGTGTGTGTGTGTGTGTGTGTGTGTGTGTGTGTATGAAATATATTCTGTAGAAAATAAAGATGGAAAAATTAAGTAAAAGTATGCTAAAACATTTTTAAATTTTCTTCTTAGTTTGTGATTGCTCCCCTCCCCCTTTTGGGGGGTACTGGTGGTTGAATTTAGGTCCTTCATATTGAGCTACATCCCCAGCCCCTATTTTATTTTATTTTACTTTATGTTTTGAAAGGGTCTCATTAAGTTGTTAAATTCCCCATTCTGGGCTCCAAGATATGATCATTCTGCCTCAGCTTCCATGAGTGCTGAAAATACAGTCATGCACTACCACGCTTGGCTCCAGGATTGATTCTTGAGGCTTGCTCCCTCCCTACTTAGAAGTTCCTTTATGGAGAGCAGTGGATGGTCAAGAGCACAGTGGATGGCTCATAAGAAGAATGACCCTTAAGAGCAGTGGTCAGATCCAGATAAAGGTGAAGAGCAGAAAAACCATCATAATGAGCTTAGGAAGATGGCTGAGTGGTGAGCAGAAGAGAGAGGAACGCTGTGAGGCTTTTTGTTGAGAACTGAAGCCTACCAGAAGAGCAAAGCTAGTCACTGTAATAAAGATGCAGCAAACTACAGCAGGTGGTGAGTGGTTGGCATTAGCACCTCCTACTAGAGCTCAAAATTGTTGTGGGGGAGGGGAGACTCCAACCTGCAGCAGACACAGGTAGAGTTCAAATCCACAGAAGGTTAAGGAGTTCAATTCCAGCCCTGCAGCCGGAAACTAGGCTGAATCTCAGTGGACTGTGGCTGGCTTAGTGAGATTAATCTACTCAGATCTGCATGCTGCTGCCCACATTGTTTACTGGCAACAGCAGAGATGTGCCTTAAAGAGGAATTTTTTTTTTCTTTTCTTTTCATTCCTCTCCTTTCTTGTTTTTTTTTT
>NW_022900917.1:46879654-46891920 GCF_012274545.1 Fukomys damarensis
TTTTTTTTTTTTTGATTTTTCTCATTTTTATAGGAGTTTGAATAGTTTCTAGTTTTCCTATTACTCCTAGTTTGTTCTGTAACTTTTTTCATTCCTTCCTTTTCTCTTTTTGTCTTGTCTTCATCAGTTTCCCAAAGTTTGTGTGATCTTTCTGTGTCCTCCAGGCCTACTTTCATCTTTCCCTCTCAGTCTACTTCTCTATCCCCATTCAACTCCTTCCAATTCTTCTTCCTGGAGGGTAAATTCACTATATTGAAGGGCTCATTTACTGCAAACATATTTCTGCTTGGTCTTTGATTTTGATATACAATCACAAGTGTAGTTTATGCAGTTAAAGGTGACAGATTTATAGTTACCATAATTTGCAAATTTCTATGTTGCATTTGATGCTGTTGTTGATGCTGATTTTATTACTTTGGCCAAAGTGGCATGATTATAACGGTCAGTTGTCTTTCCTGGTATAACAAAACCATGATTGTGAAAGGTCATTACAGACTCAAAATCCAAAGGCCAACTATACCAGGAAGACACCTCTGAGAAGTAGTCATTGCCTAAGGGTTCTAAATACTAGCAATAAAAAATATTCACAATAAACAATATAGAATTATCAACCCAGTATTTAAACCAAAGACATCAACAACAAAATAAAAATAAGAAGACATCTAAACAAGAAGCAAACCCAGACTTCCATTTCACCAAAGGCAAATCTAGGAGACAATGAGGTGGAACAATTTGAAAGTCAACCACCTGGATTCCCTAGACTGATAAGGGAAGTAACAAAACAGATTAATGTGGCTCTAGAAAAAATCAAAATACAAATACTTTCCCAGATAACTACAGAGATAGTAACCAGAATGAAAGACATGCTTTGTGACTCTAGAACAGAAGTAGATTTAATAAAAAAAAAATAGAAAAGCTCAAGGATGTGATGGAAATCATGAACACCCAGCATAGGAAAGGAATGGAATCCCTGAAAATGATTTAAACAGATATCGAAGAGATTAGAAACTCCACTGAAAGTCTATGCAGCAGAATGAGCCAATGTGAGGACAGAATTTCAAATCTAAAAGAAAAGATTGTGCTTAGTGACAATGAAGAGAGGTTTCTTAAAAATAGCAAGGGACCACAAAAACTCCAGCAGCTGCTAGATTATGCAAAGAAGAATAACATAAGGCTGATAAGAGTCAATAATACAACAGAAGATGGCACCAATGGCATAAGGCAATGTTCACAGGCGTTATAGAAGAAAACATCCCAAAGAGCAGAAAAGAATTCGACATACAGCTGGGCATGGTGGTGCATGCCTGTAATCCCACACTCAGGAGGCTGAGGCAGAAGAATCACTGTGAGTTTGAGACCAGCCTGGGCTGCATAGTGGGTTCCAGGTCAGTCTCAACTACATAGTGAGACCCTGTCTCAAAAAACAAAAACTAAAAATAACAACAACAAAAAAGATTTTGACACAGATAATTGAGGCATATAGGACACTAACCAGCTGCATACAAACAAAAATCTACCTCTAGGTATATAATATTCAAAATTCCAGAAACCCAACAGAAGAATAAAACATTAAAAGCAGGGCTGGAGATTTAGCTCAGTGGTTCTGGTGCCTGCCTTGCAAGCACAAAAACATGAGTTCAATCCCCGGTACCAAAAAACAAACAAAAACATTAAAAGCAGTTAGAGAAACAAAATAAATCACATAAAAAGGGAAGCCCATCATAATCATAGCAGACTTCTCAACACAAATTCTCAAGTTAAGAAGAGGCTGGACTGAAGTATTTCAAGCCCTAAAAGAAAACAACCTCCAACCATTCTTTAAAACTATCAAAACTGATGAAGAAGTAAAATACTTTCATGACAAAGAACACCTGAGGAACTTCATGAATACCAAACCAGAACTCCAAAAATTTCTAAACACTATTCTAGAAAAAGATATGAGGTTTACAACTCTGGGAATCCCAACAGAATGAAGGTATTAGTTAATGCAAGAAATTAAATGGAAAGGGAAAAACATAAATATATAAAAGAGGCAACAGGAAAATAGGACAATGTTAAATCAATACATATCAGTTATAATCATCAATGTCAATAGCCTCAGTTCACTAATTCAAAGAAATGGACTGGCAGAATGGATCAAAAGCAAGATCCAATAATATGCTGCATATGAGAAACACACTTAATTTAAAAAGAAATTCAAACTGAAAGTCAAAGAATAGAAAACAATACTTCATGCTGCAGGAACCCAGAAAAAAGCAGAAGTAGCTATTCTATTAGCAAAGCAGATTTCAAACTAAAATTAGTAAATAGAGACAAAGAAGGTCACTACATCCTTGTAAAAGGAACAATCCAAGAGGAAGAAATGACAATCATAAATATATATGCACCAAATAGTAGTACACCCAAATATATAAAACAAATATTAATGGACATGAAAAATCAAATAAGCACTAATACAATAACACTTGGGGACCTCAATACTCACAAATAGACAGATGAACCTGTCAAAAACCAATGAAATTCTAGAACTGAGCCAAAGTTTTGAGCAAATGAATTTAATAGATGTCTCTAGACTGTTCCACTGCACAAAATCAAAATATACATTCTTCTCAGCTATAAATGGGTTGTTCTCCAAAATAGACCTTATACTAGTTCATAAGCATGCTTAAGTAAATGCAAGGGAGTTGAAGTTATCCCTGTATATTGTTAGACCATAGCACAATAAAATTGGATTTCAATAGCAAAAGAAACCACAAAACTTAATAAATACATGGAAATTGAATATCACCCTCCTGAACAACCAATGTATCATAGAGGAAATTAAAGAAGAAATAAAACAGTTTCTACAATGAAAGGATAAGGTTAATACAACATACTGGAATTTAGGGGACAAATAAAATTAGTCCTATGAGTGAAATTCATAGCAGTTGAATGCCCATATTAGGAAAATCAGAGCAAGCTCAATTAAACAATCTAATGTTGAACCTCAAGCTTCAAGAAAAGGAAGAGCTAAACAAACCCAACGCTTGTATAAATGGGAGGAAACTATAAAGAACAGAGCAGAAATCAATGCAATGAAGACTAAGAATAAAACAAAAAAAATCAATGAATTGAAGAGTTTGTTCTTCTAAAGAATAAATAAAATTTGCAAACCTTTAGCCAACCTTATCAAAAAGAAAGGCTTAAATCCATGCAATTAGGAATTAAAAGCGTTAAATCACAATAGATCCAGCAGAAATTCAGGGAATCATCAATACCTACTCTGAGAACTGGTACTACAATAAGAAGGAAAACAGAAGAAATGGACAGATTCCTATATACATATGAGGTACCAAAGTTGGACCAAGAAGATATAAAAATTCTAAGCAACCCAATATCAATCCATGAAATTGAAAACATAATTAAAAACTTACCAACAACATAAAAAAAGTCCAGGTCCTGAATGGTTCCCTGATGAATTCTATAAGAAATTTAGAAAACAACGAATGCTACTACTTCTCAAACTCCTTAATGAAATTGAAAGAGAAGCAGTACTCCGAAGTTCATTCTTGGAAGCAAGAATTACCTTGATTCCAAAAGTAGAAAATGACACAATCAAAAGAGAACTACAGGCCAATCTCCCTAATCAGCATAGATACAAAAATCTTCAATAAGATACTGGCAAACTGAAAATAGAAGATCAAAAAGATTATACACCCTGACCAAGTGGGATTCATCTCATGGATAGAAGGATCTTCAACATACATAAATTGATAAATGTAATACACTATATTAACAGAGTCAAGGATAAAAACCATATGATCATCTCAATAAATATAAAAAACAATTGAATAAAATCCAACACCCATTCATGATACAAACTCTATAGAAAATTGTGATAGATGGTCTTTGTCTCAACCTGATAAAAAGTCATCTATGAAGATCCAATAGACAACATTATGCTAAATGGTCAAAAACTGAAATCTTTCACAGTAAAATCAGAAACAAGCCAAGGATGTCCACTATCATTCTACTGCTCAATATAGTTCTGTAAATATTAGCCACAGCAATTAGACAAGAGATGAATAAAAGAAATAAAGATAGGAAATGAAGAAGTTAAATTGTCATTACTTGAGGATGATATGACACTCTATATAGAAGACCCCAAATAGTCCACCAGAAGTAGATTAGCTCAGTACAAGGTCAGCACTCAAAAAGCAATAGTCTTCCTGTACATGAATAATAGACTCACCAAGAGAGGAGTTGGGGAAGCAACTCCTTTCAAAATAGTATCAAAAAAAGAAAATGCCTAGTATTCAGTCTAATGAAAGTAAAAAATCTCTGCTCTGAAAATTATAGCATTCTGATAAAAGAAAGTGAAGAGGATATCAGAAAATGGAAACACATACCTTCTTCTTAGGTAGGATGAACCAATGTAGTAAAAATGGCCATACTTCCAAAACTGCTGTATAGAGTCAACACAATCCTGATAGAAATTCCAACAGCATATCTCACAGAACTAGAGAAAAACTCAATAATTCACTTTAGTATATGTGCTGCCAAAGCAAGCATAACCCAATAATTCATTTGAACCAAAAGAGACCTAGAATAGCAAAAGCAATTCTAGGCAACAAAGACAAGCCAACGGGTATCACAAGCTCCAATTTGAAAGTATATTACAAAGCTACTGTGATTAAAACAGCATGGTACTGGCAAAGAAGCTGATTTAAGGATCAATTGAACAGATGAGAATTGCAAAACAAGTCCAGACATACTCAGTCACCTTATCTTTAACAGAGGAGCCAAACACCCTCACTAGAGGAAAGATGGCCTCCTTAATAAATGGTACCAAAAAAAAAAAATAAGTTTTAATTTGCCAAAGATTAAAACTAGACCCAGATATTTCACCAAGCAGAAAACTGAAATCAAAGTGAATCAAAGGTAGAATTCTTGAAGATATTTGCATAGGAAAAGACTATGTAAAAAAATCTCAGTCACATGCAAACTAGTACAGAGAATCAGCAACTGGGATCTCATCTTATTAAAAAGCTTCTACACAGCAACAGAAGCCACCAACAGAATGAAGAGACAACCCACAATCTGGGAAAAAAATTTACCAGCTGTTTCTCAGACAAAGGACTACATCTACAATATATATAGAATAAAAAAAAAAATCAGACCACCTAAATTTAAAGACCCAATCCAAATATGGGCATATGAAATGAAAGACATTTCTGAGGCAAAGAAGTATAAGCAGCAAATAACCATATGAAAAAATGTTTAACAAACATCACTGGTTGTGTGAGAGATGTAAATAAAAACAATGCTGAGATTTCATCTCACTCCATAAAGAATGGCTGCTACCAAGAAATCAATCAATAACAAATGTTGGTGTGGCTGCGGAGAGGAAGGAATCCTTCTCCACTGTTGGTGGGAGTGTGAACTTGTGCAAACACTGTGAAAATCAGTGTGATGATTTCACAAAAAACTAGTATTAGAGGTCTTAGTTGATCCAGCTATTCCTCTTTGGGGTATATTGCTGAAATAATTAAAAGCATCATAACACAGCACTATATTGTAATAGCTAAATCTGAGAAATAGCCCAAATGCCCATAAACATAAAGATGTGATCTTTTTTAATTAAATGGAGTACTACTCAGCCACAAAGAAAAACTAGATATATTTATAGCTAAATGGTTGCATAATGAGGCCATACTCATAAGTGAAATAATTAGGAAACACATGTATAATATCAAATTGTTTCTCTGGCATATAACACATATTGTGAAATAGGAAGAAAATTTCAAAAGGACAAGGATAATTAAGGAGGGGGATGGGGAAAGGGAAGAAAAAATGTAAAAAGAAAAAATGGAAACAGCTTATGTAAATAGGGAGGGGTGGAGGGATTGAAAGGAGGGAAGGGAGATGGGAAAAAATAAGAACCAAGATATATCATGTAGAGGTGCAAGTTTCCAAAAATGAATGTGATCATAATGTATACCTAAAATATACCAATAAACTTAATGAAAAGGAAAAAAAGAGGTACCTTTCTACAACTAGTCAATGAAGAGTCACTTTGCATTAAAGTATATAGAAAAAAAAAACTTTTTTTGAAAATTAAATGCAAAATTTGTGAAGCAGTTCTTACTATTCTTGCTTTACATGAACAGAGACGCACATACATATGCAAATTCACACATATGCAAACTCACATGCATGCATCATACATACATTGTGTTATTTTTACCAAAGATACAAAGAGATATAAAGAACTAAGATTCTCATCAGTGCTAGTAGTTTATTTTATTTTGTAAATATAAGCAATGTAAAATTTAGAGATAAAAGTCACCATTTTTCATTTTTTCTAATGATAAAATAACTTTAATAAACTACTTGATAATTTTGAGTGACTACATTTCTAGAGCGCATCAAAGGGGAAAATATATGCTAAATTGAAATGATAATTGGAAAACTACTGTAGCTTATAAAAGGCATTGACTAGACCTCAGCAATTCAATAAGTTTATAAAATATTAAAAATATATTAGTAGTCCATGAGTTCTAGTGCTGTTTCCTTCTCTGATTAATTTGTTACATTAGTATAGTCTTCTTTTGCTTCTTCTCTATTGAAAGATGATAGTTTCTTTCCACTCTACCTTGTGAGTTGTTTTGATAAATTATATGATATATGTGAATCTCTCTCCAAAAGCTATTCAATGCCCCTGTGTATATTGTTATGATTGTGGTTGTTTATTTAGACTGAACTAATTCAAGCTCAAAGTGTTTTTCTAGAGACAAAATTTTGGAGATTCTGAGTGTTTTCATCACACTGATAATGACCATGACTCAAGAGTGTAGATGCTATAGTTTTGCCACACTTGCCTTTATTTATTCTTCATTTTTTCTCATCCCTATTCACCTGTGTCACAAAAGTCACTGGTTCCCTCACTCTTTCATTTCTGGTCAATAGACCTCTTCTTGATTTACTATTGAGGAATGAGCCCATCGTCTATCTACAAAATTATTCACTATTAGCCTCAATACTTTGGTTCTCCATTTTTAATACCATAATAATCCAGCATACTCCTAGTGCTGAATCAAGACAATAATCCATCTCAACAGCTGCAAGTAAACATCACTATATGCATAGCTGCACAGATTAAAGACACCAGCAAATTATGATCTTCAACCTAAGTGGTTCATTAAATGAATCAAGTCCGTTTTTAAACTGTGGAGCTAACTGAAACTCATCTTACTGTCATATAAAATTTGTCACAAGATGATGCAAAGGAATGCGGAATTGTTACAGGATACCTATCTGCTAATACTAAAGAATCTTTTCAAAAGTAGCTGTGTTCATGTCCCTTAAATTGCTTCTACCTATCATGTTCTTCATGTTCCTCTTCCAAAAATTCTCACTGTCCTCCAGATTACCCCAGCCTCTGTCCCTTTGGCTTCATACTTCTCTTTCTATCTAATTCTACTGCTTAACCATTGAACATATTTCTTGTTTAGCAAAACAGTGCATTGGCCCAATACCAGAAGCCTGATATTCTACATCTGGTTAAGGCTGTGGACTTCACAAAGATTAGAACAGGGAGAATCAGCCTTCCAGGGAAGGGTAACTGAGTACATTATTATGGTTACTATGACTATTTTTAATATCATCTGCATCAACTATAAAATACAAAGTCACTCGAGACTGAGGCAAGATTTAACGTAAACCTCAAAAGTGCTGTTTTCCATAGACAATATGCTGCAGAATCACATTAGATATTTTTTAAGTGCTCTTTCCTGGACTCTACTCAATCAATGACCATCACACTGCTCTCCCTGTTGTATGACTGAAGCATCTGGACACGTTTTTCCAGTGAACATCTGCACCGTTTGAGAAGCTCTGATCTAAAGGTACACGTGTAATGGTGGTGAGGCGTTTATGTACTTCGGGGAACGCACACAGGTTATATGAGTGTACAGCTGAGAGGGGGTCTTGTCTTCATTGAAAGAGCTCCAATTATTCAGCTCTGCAATGTTGTTGCCTCACAAAAAGCTGAATCCGTAGCTACCAAGTGTTTTAATTTTCTGATGCCAGAAATCTTATACTCTGTAGGTGAGAAATCTGCTGACTTCATACAATAGCAAATCATTCCCAATTTGTTAAAAATTAACTTTGAAGGACAGAAAACATATCACTAGTCAGATTTAGAGAAACTTAAATAATATAGCTAGAAAAATAGAGAGGAAGATGGCTAAATTAAAATAGTCAAAATGGAAAGAACAAGGAAGAGGTCAAGGGAAGAGAGGCTTACAAATGAGAGAGGTCATCTGTGGTGGAGAGGTCAAGTAGGATGAGGATTGGAAGCAGACAATTGCCAATTAGGAGGTCACTGGTGACTTTGGTGGAAGCACTTTCAGACCTATAGGGCAGAAGCTAGATAGTAATGGATCGAGAATGAGAGGGGTTTAAAAAGACAGTGAGAAACAACAAGCATAGATTATTTTGTCCAGGCACTTGGCAGTGAAGTTGAAGAGGAGAATAGTGTAGTGCACTGAGAGATTAAGGCAGCACAAACATAGCCACCTCTGTAACTTTTTTATTGAACCATGCAACATATGGAAACATAGACAAATCATAAGTGTAGAGAGCAGTGAACAAACAGTACTGTACTCAAGGTGAAAGTACAGAAGAGTAAAATATTGACAGCACCACAGAGGTCTTTCCAGGTCTTGATTTCTCCATCCTTGGTAGTCACTGCTACCCTGACTTCTAATCCCACCAAGTAACATTGCTTTTTGTGCACTTTATGTAAAAGGAGCCATAAGAGTGTGTGAGCTTTGGTGCTTACTTATTTCATACAAAATAATGTTTATAAGATTCATTCACATTATTGCATAAATATATGAGTTTGTTTAATTCCATTGCTGCATTATGTAGACAAATTTCAATGCGTTTGAAATAACTTTTTAGTCTTGATGATTCTGAATAATGCTGTTATAAATATTTTGTGCCTTCTATATTATATATGCATGCTTTTCACTATATGATTAGTAGTGGAAATGTTGGGTCATAAGATAAACATGTTCAAATTAGTAAATACTACTCCAGTTTTCAAAGCATTCATAAGGATTCATATTTACATTAATGCTCTCAAACTTAGCATACAAATGCTTTTATTGGTTCATATTCTTGCAGTATTTAGTATCATCTTGCTTAAATTTAGTTACCTGGTACGCTTTAGTGTGATCTCATTGTGCTTTAATTTTCATTTTCTTAATGACCAATGAAAATGGTTTGCTGAACATTGGATCATTCTTTTTACTGAAGTCCCTCATCAAGTCTTCACTTTTACCTTTTCTCTGTTGAATGAGCAGCATGGTTGACTGTTGAATTTAGGAATTCTGAACAAGAATCTCTGTTTAGTTATATGTGTTACAAATATTTTTCTCCCATTCTCAGTATTGATTTTCACTCTTATAGGTATCTTGTGATGAACAGAAAGTCCTAATTTAATATAGTCAAATTTATGAATCTCTTCCCTTGTGTTTAGTCCTTTAAATTGTACAGTCTGATTCTAATTCTTAATGGCTGGTATAGTAGGGATTTCTGACCTCCTTTTTTATTGCAAATGTATAACATAAATATCCTTAGCTATCAAACTACAAGATAGTTTTGAAATATACCTTCAGTACGTGCACTCACTTACATCTTCAATACATACCCTCAGTACATGCACAAATAAAATCAGTTGTCATTTTTATCAAAATTTCACAGAATATATGGATCAATTTGAGAATTAACATTTAAAAATATTAAGTTTTCTCATTTCTAAATACAATTCATTTGCCCATTTATTCAGTTCCTTAATATTTTCTATAAAGAGCTCTTTCAAAGTTTTTGTTAAATTTAATCAAGAGTTTGGTAGATCCCCACATTCCTATAATTGTCTAATATCTTTTCTACAGTATTTTCTGATGGTTGATAGAAATCTTGATGAAGTCACTTACTAATTCTAATAATTTCTCTGTAAATTTTTTAAAAATTCTAAATATACAATCAGGTTTTTACAAAGAAGTAATGCTTTATGTAATTGTTCTTAGTATTTATCCTGTTAGGTCTCCTCTTCTTTTTTTAGAAACTATAGAAAATTTTTATATAATGTTGAAAATGAGGATGATGAGAGATCTTTCTCCCAGTAGTCTTAGTATCAGGAGTAAATTCTTGTTATTTCACCATTTACTATCTTATGTTGTGTACATTTATACATTCCTCTTTTTAAAAAATAAATTTAAATTTTAAACAATTTTCCATATATTTTAATATAAAATAACTCAAAATATTTTTTAAATATCCATTCTATCTTCTAATATAGAATTCAAAATGTAGAGTTTAAGTTTCCCAGCAAATTTGTGATAATTTGCTTTGGCAGCAATAAGAAACTGGTATATCTATTAATCATACTGTTTGAGGCATTTAAAGAAAGTTAATTTAAAAATCTATAGTTTCGAGAAGAGTTTGGCTGTAATATGTTGATGTGACGATCAACATCCTATTGATAATATTCAGATAGGCCAAGAGGAGGCCGATTGTGATATTACATGTGTTAGGAGAGACACAGTTTGCATTTTGCATAATACATATTGTATTAAATGCATTTGTATTAAAGTTTCCAAACATTTTTATAGCAGTGCCAAGAAAATATTCTACTGAAGTTCCTCTGATTCAACATTTCAGAGTTCAGGAATCTTTTAACATTTTAGTTTTATCTGCATCATTAAGAAAAACCAGGTCTTTCACAGCTCTAGACAATAACAGTAATTTTTTTATTACTGTTATTCTATTAATCTCCCTTTTTCAAAAGTGTAGACTAGTTAAAAAGGGTAACTGATACCTAGGTGAACATGCTAAAGTGGAGGCTTGAAATGAACAATAGAAAAACTTCATGATTCAGAGTTAATTCATCATTAAATTTGCTTGTAAATTCATTAATCTTATAAAATAGTCCCGTAAAAGGTACCATTGTGTTAGGTATCTCCATATTTTAATAGTAACTTTTATCATTATATTTTTTACAAAGGATTATAATGCTACTTATGACAACTCATGAAAAATTCCCAAAACTAAATTCCTGGTGCCATCTCTCCTTTCCCACCTTTCAGAACACAAGAACTGAGCCCAGTATTCAATACACAAGGTCAAATAATAGTTTTTCTATTTTATTTCATTTTGTTTATACCTGTTGTTACTGTTTTGCTTTGAAAAGTTTGAAGCTATATAAATATTAGGTAAATATATAAGAAATAATACAGTTAAACTAATGAAGCCATTGAGTTTTTCAAGGCTTTAGAAATAATAATAATAAATAATTGGGCTGCTGATTTAAATTTGATCAGTTTTAGGAAAACCAGTGACATTTGTTTTCTTGTAGATGACATGAGCTAGAGCTAGTGTTCCTAATACAGCATCCAATAGAATTTTTTCTCTGTGTTATAGAATCACCATAAGTACTTGATTTCTTCCTAATACAAAAATGAGCTCTCTTCATTTATCAAGCTCTGTAATTTATGAAAGAAGGTATCCAACAGTAATTCATTAATAACGAGTCTTTTCTGGGTAAATTTGCTTAAAACAAGAAATAATGAAAAACAATAGATGATATCTCCTAAAAAATAAACTCACAGAGCATGATGACCAACTATTGCACTTTTTAATATCATAGATATATAAGTAATATTTTAAAAAGTAACTGCATTGGTGATTAGATTTGGTAATTCTTAGCTGATGTGACCAATTCAATACTAATATCCAGTAGAGCAAGGATCTTAGAAAAAGTGGTTTTGATAGAGTTATATTTAAATTGACTATAATCAAGTCCATTATTGAAAATATTAGCTCACTTTTGAATGTCTGCTAATTTTGTATATGAAAATTGTGCTTTCTTCTAATTTATATGTTGAATCAAAGAAAGGGAACAAGCATTAACACTTATTTTTTTCTTTCTAAACAAAGAAATAAGATCATAGTTATTCCTGTTCTAAACAAGTTTACAATGTAGATTTCCATTTCTTCTTTCATCATACTCTATGTGCTAGTGAGACATCTTAGGTAGAATAAGAGATAATCTGACATGAGACAGTATCAGGAATAGATTGAAATGATGGCTTTTGCCAAAGACACCTGAAATGAAAAAGTAGAAAAGTACTGCGAAATGAAATGAATTTTATCCATGTTGTAATATTCAATCTAAATCTTCTCTGATGCAAATGAATAAAATAGTAAATTATTTTAGT
>NW_022900917.1:46891996-46905590 GCF_012274545.1 Fukomys damarensis
ATATATATATAAAAGAAAGAGTGAAGGCAACTAACAATTCCTCTATCATTTGCTATAGATATTCTATAATGCAACTCCTATTTTTCAAATGATCAGTTTTACCTTTGCAACCTACAGTTGGAACCACACTACTCTTTGTTTTATCAGCTAGAAGAAAATTTTGCTACAGTAACTTGAATTTATTTTTCTTATTAAAAGTACATGAAATTTTTGAGTCAGAAAATAATGTTTTATATAGAAAGTATGGAGACAATAGTAGATTTCATGTATGTGCACAAACACATTTATAGAGTGATAAATGAAAATAAAGTAAAATAAAATAAATGTATTAAGTAGCAGGATATGTAGTCTGGGGATGTAATTCAAAATTTCTTTTGTCCCTAGTGGACATCTCATAGTCAGTAACTCCAGGTTCTTAGAGAAGAGACAGAAAATTTGTCTTATTTGCTTCCCTGTTTCTGAAATTTAGAATGTAGAAAAAATACTACAAGGCATTTTTTAAAAAAATAAGGCATAACAAAACAATGTATTTGACATCTATATGTAAGAGTGTAGTGTTAACTTTTATTTTCTTAAAATTACTTAATAGCTTTTCATACAAGAGACCACTTTTATTTCAGAGTAATGTTATGAACTCCTTAGTGATCGACACATATAATAATTAAGGCTTTAAATAACTCGGAGGTATTTGGGAAATAAAAGAGGATGGCGATTCAGGATGTCAGCCAAGAAGAAAAGCTGAGCATCCTTGAAGGTACTAGCAATTCCATGTCTCCCAGTGATTCAGAAAAAGAGACTTTGAAAGTCACATATCACAAAAGATATTTTTCCTTTCTTCCTTCCTTCCTTCCTTCCCTCCTTCCTTTCTTTTTGGCTCAGTAGCACATAGTTCTGTTTCTACTTGCACAGGAAAAGCAGAGAGAGGATGGTTTTAACTTTAAACAAAGGTGTTAAATGCACTTTTCCCGTTGCATTTTACCTATCAACCATAATGAATTTGTAGTCTCTTTTACATTGCTTGTTTATTTCTATTTTCTATTAACATGTTTGTAGTACATAATGATTACATTTATTGTAGGGAGTTGGTACATGTACATAAAATTTCTTTTTTCAATCCCTACTCTTCCCATCCCTCACTGTTCCTTTTAGCTCTTGGCCCCCTTTCATTTGAAAAAGTTCTATTTTCATTTTTTTTTCACCTTTTCTCCTCCCTTCCCTACATCTCTCATTTCCTCCCTCATTTGAAAAAGATAATAAGTGAAGTAGATCAGATACACAAACTTAAATATTACACAGTTAGTTTCTCTCGTATCAGATACCCCCTAACATATAGAGTGAAATACAAGAAAGATAATAGGCAGTAGGGATATCATTTATTTTGATTCCTTTTTTTTTGGCCCAGTCCTAATCCCCATATATTGCAAGTATTGTAGCTAGTCCATATAATCTTACTACAAAGTTGGATTGTTGTTAAGGCTTTGAATTATGAAGCAGAATGTACCACCTTATGTATGAGTCTATCCAAGAACATGAATAAGGTATATTTCATAAAACCACACAAATTTATCTTCATCTCAAAAATAAATCATTGTTATAAATATAAACAAAATATGTTATAACTAGCTAACAATTGTTTTACTTAGAATTGTGATTCAAAAAAGAGATATTTTGTTATCATTTTTATTTTTTTGGTTTTTTAATTCATTGTATGTATAAATTATTCTCTAACCATTGCTTGTCTGATGAAAAAAAATCATAATACATAATTTCTTATTTTGATCCTGTTCCAGTTATGTTTGGTTGTTTATTAAAGTTGCTGCTAATCTGATATACTAGCTGATTGCAGAGAGTCAGAAGGAAGTTATCAAATCCTCATTTAATCCCTCTGAGGGTTAAGAAGTATTTTCTCAATTTTTTTCCATTTGACTGCTCTTGGTATAAGCTAAACATGCTAATATCTGTTATAAGCAACCCAAAAATCTCCTTGGCTTTAATGTAACAAATAATTGATTCACACTCACAGTATGGCCCAATACATACCAAAAGGGTAACATTTCACTGAAGCCTTCAGGGTCCCACACTGTCTACCTAGCAACTTGACAAGGTCTTGGTGGTTCAAGCCCCTCTTTTAGATTCATTGGATTAGAGTGGAGCACATGGAAAGAGAGAGTGGATGACTCCCTGGGAGGTTTTAAGGGCCAGGCTTAGAAATGGTGAACATCACACCTGTGAGCACTTTGCTGGTCAGAAAGCAGTCACATCAGCTGGCAAGAAGGGGGTTCTTGGATACCATGGGGGAAAAAAAAAAAAAGATTTTTACATGCAAGGCTACCTTTCTCTCTGTGAGGAAGAAGATGTTTGTATCCTCATTATATAAAGCAGGATAAAAGCTGTTAAATACCTGGACCATGATCACACATCTGGCAGATAAAAAACTACAATTCAAATCTAATAATAGTCTGACTCTAAAACCATTTCCTTTCCACAAATTATTTCAGGTGGATTGTTGCGTTCTTGGATCTGTTGGAAATAATGGAAAACAGCAGTTGCTTGACTTTTACTCTATTGCTCTTTTTAGTAAATTATTTCATGAGTAAATTTGAAGGAGACATCAAAACATGTTTGCAAAGACTCTCCAGCCTATTGAATGCATTGGCCTTCAGCGTGCTCTTGTCCATCTTCCCGCTCGATGGAGAGTATCTGTCTCGTCAGTGTCACCTTCCAGCTCTGCATTAGATTGAAAGTGGGATTAAGAAGGTTTTGTTTTTTTAAAGGGGTGAATACTACAAAGGCTTAACTATGGATCCAAGGCACTTCTTTACAAATTTTAGTAATATAGCTTCGATCTTGATTTCTATTTTCAATTCTCTCCCTTAAATTATTCTAAATTTCAGAAGGGAAAGAATAGAGTATTACTAACTTCATAGAAATCTACTATTTAATGTATTTTTCTAGATCAGTAATGTATTGATAAAAAAGGATAAATTGTGTGCCGAAGGTCACTCACTCCCTTGCAGAAGGAAACAGTCATTGATAAGCCCAAGGCAATTAAAGAAATAGATTTTATATACTGTGTTGTACAATACTTGACAATTTTATTATTAATACTGCTGTGTGACTTTAGTTATAATCAGGACTGAAGGGCAATACTTTGAAAGAGATGACCCATTGCATAAATAATCCCAGGAAGAGCTTCATTATATTTTGGAATGCTTGGAAGCGTGAAGTCTTAGGATGGGCAGGTGATTAATGCAGACCTCGACAAGAGCAGAGAAGAAACTGAGTCTTGGAGACATCATGCCAGGCAAAAGCTTTTAAGTAAAAGAAAAATGAGGATAAGTACTTTCTCTGACTTGTTCTAGTTTTCATTTTTTGAGAGCAAATATAATTGTAATGATAGATATTTAAGTCACATATCATAGAGTATTTTTATATACATATGCTATACAAAAATAAATATTATATATATCCAATATCAGAGAATGAATATTTCACTTATGCTTGTCTATAAAATGAATCTAAGTGCGATTATATTTTAATGTGGTTATTATTTTTTAATGAATATCTCTTTTTTGCAGTGGAAAACAAGGATGAGGTCATATTGGAAGTATAAAGCCAAGCTAGAAACAAGCTAAAAATCCCTCTGTACCACTTATAAGTACTACATAATAAAATCCATTATAATAGCATTGTAGTTTTGTCATAAGAGCATAACAAACCACAATTATTACATAAAAAATAGAGTCACTAATATTTTGCCTAGTAAAACTATAGTAAATTGGTTCTAGTAATAGCAATACTATAATAATCGTACCGAAAAATAGCTGCATGTTACAATCTGTATATTTACTACACTATTATAATAATTATAGTTCTACCATAGATTTCTTTTATACAAAAGCTAAATTTACTCTAGTAATTGCATTCTTTTTATCTTCTGCATAATTATAAGAATATAAAACTGTAACTTTTGATGTGAAGCATGAAACCTTCCATTTTTTTACCATTGTTAAATGACTCAGAATTAAGAAAGATTATTTTTAAAAAGAAATTTTTTTGAAGAACAAATACATCTACCTGAGTGAGAAAAAGAAATACTTTCTATGATGTCAAAACCAAAGGTGACTTAATGACAAAATTTAAGTATAAAAGCAAGAGACCCAAATAAGTGAATGTAACAGGAAAAAAAAAATGTTCTGTAATCTGTTTTTATCATCTCTGCAGAATAGCCCAGCTTTTTCACGACTTGGGCCAATACCTCCGGACTCTGCCTGCTGTTCCTGCTCTTGGAAAATGTGAAGCTCATCAGGAATCTCCGAGGAAAGATGACCTAAAGGGGCTTGACCATGTGTTTTGGGAGATCCACTACATTTTTGAACAGCAATAAGCCCAGGAGAAAATCAACACAGCTCCTTGGCGATGGCTCTTACCTTGTCAAGTGTGGACATTTCCTATGACAATTGAAGAAGAAATTTGACAAAATTTAACAAAAGAAACTCCAGCTTCTACAAAAGGTAAAGTTCTTCTTCTATCCTTCAGTGGCAAAGACTGGCTAGAAACTCCTCAGATCTGTTTACACTCCCTGAACATATTGTTAAAGTATATTTCCCAGCTGTAGAAGTTTACCTGATGATTCCAAGACTTTGTTCAGAGCAACAGGGAATGGACAAAGGTGACGCTTTGTCAGTCTAAGGATGAACCCACCAAATCCTCACTGGGCGCTTTCCTTCTGCAGGGAGTAAAGACCCAGTACCGCAAGACAACAAGCACCCTATGGATGAAACAAAGCTTCCTGAAACAAAGCTTCTCTGCTCATATGGGCTGCAGTTTGAGCAAGCAATTGATCTTGATTGTATTAAACCACTGAGAATTTGGGGGTGTATGTTACAGCACTAAACCTTTGCTGATGCAAGAAGCTCTATCAAAAGGGCCTTTTTATATTGTGCTTTAACAGTATTTGTAGAAGCAGTCACAGAGAGCAATCAGAAGCAGTCTGTTTGTTTCTTTTTTTTCTTCCTCCCTTCCCTTTCCCCCATCTTTCTTCCTTCCATCTCTTCTTTCTTCTCTTCTTTCTCTTTCTTCTTTACTTCTTCCCTCCCACTGTTTTTTGATTGCTTGCTGAAAGAAATGAGTAAGTAGACGGCTATAACTCTTTCTCACTTCTTATAACTTTGTTTTTCCTTTCTCCTTACTCCTTGGTACTACTTTGCTTCTGTTTAGAAGTATATTTAGAATAATAACATGTAAACATAAACATATAATGTTTTGATTGTAACCTATGAAGAACCTCTGCAGAATATTTATACAAATCTAGCACAGAGATTTAAGAAACAAAAAGCTAAGATTTATACTGTCTTAATAGCTTAAGGATGTATCACAACAATAAATCTCCCGTTATTTAACACTACTTAAAGAAAGGGAGGAAAACACTAGCAATTTTAATTTTGAGCTCTACAATTCCTAAAGGCAGAAAAATAACTGTTTCTCATTATGTTTACAGGATTTTTTCCCTGTGATTTTCTATCTATTGCTTGTTTTCAGAACTCATTTTGTGTAATCCCCTTCAACCTGGCTGGCTGCACACACACCTCATGCTTTGTTGCTCATATTATATTTCTTGCAAGAGATCATGCAGATCGATCTAGTGGCTCGTTCTCACATGGCCACCATATGTTACATTTATTATGTCAGAATATTCTCAGACTTGAAATGGATCACCTCAATGTTTTCTTACTGCTTTTGGTCCTTTAAATGACATCCTCCCTACTCCCTATTTAAAGGTACTATCCAGAACACACAAATATGCATCAGGGCTAATCTGCCTTTTGTAAATTCTCTTCTCAGCAACCAACTTGAGAAGCAAAGCAGTGAAGCCTTTGGTCTATGTGCTAGACTCAGCTTTCTGACATTTCAATTGTCTAAAAGCAACACATTTTTTACAAAAAATTTCAAAAGCAAATTTTGCTCAAAATAAAGTTTGTGTTAATATGAGATAATGTGGTTAATAGAAGAACATTGCTACTGTTCTTGGTTTGGTTTGGAGAGACACAGTTTTGCTGGGACAGGGAAGCCAGGCCTACACTTATCCTCTGGCAAACACTCAGGGTGATCCATGAAGTGGTTCCAGAGGGTGACACCTAATAATTCTTAACACAGTATTAAATGTAGTTCTTATCATTTCTTTAGAATTAAACTTGTGTTAAAGCCTACATCGTGTGCCTTTATCACAGCATTATAGAACACAGACTCTAAGATCAGAACAATGTATGGTCAAATCTCTGCCACTATCTTATTGTTAATCAAGAAGACATTTGGGACACTACAACTTAGCAGTGGTAGAGGGACAACCAGCCTGGAAAAGTGAGGCCACTAGGTGGTACATGGCAGATTTCAGCAGGAAGGTAGACTCAGAGGGTAAGCCCACAGCTGACCCAGGGACTTGCCATATCAAACGTCCTAAATCCAGATAACTTCCTTTTACCATGCACCTTCCACATTCCAAATATTCTGGGTTATTTTTAAAAGGTCTGGTATTCATTCTCCCTTAGACAGAGAGACTGTAGCACAGGGCTAATGCTGTGTCTGGGGAGTTTATTATCTACGCTCTTGGTAACAACCAAAAAAGTGGCGTCTGGGGCACCTCTTTTTCTATAATAAAATGTGAACACACGTGTGCAAATGTGCATGCACACACACATATCTCACTTCTGGCAAGATCTCTTGTGTCCCTAGTAGAACAATGGGCTGCATGTGATTAAGTGATGGACATTTGTTCCCTCGTTTTTCTGAATATATGATTGTTCATTACTCTTCAAGCTACTTTGTACTTGTCACAGGGGTGGAGGATGAGCTGTCTCATTCAAGTAGAATTCAAATGGGCTCCACATAAAACTGACAATTGAAATGTTAGCTACTCCTAGGTTATAAAGAGATCTCTGATCACTGAGACTAGGCCTACTAGGGAATTTCCTTTGGAAGAATTTTTAAGTTATGTAAATGAAAAGACAAAATAATTACCTGGAATATTAAGGAAATAGGAGAATAAAAATATTCAGAATTTATATTTGGAATGTCATTCAAAAAAATCCCCTTCTCCCCTTGAAAGAGAGCCAGTGTCATAACCAATTAATTTATGGTACTTCAGAATCGTAGATATATGGAATTCTACTGGGATGGATAGATGTGTCAGTGAAGTTGCAATTACAAAGAAGAACAATAAGTCTTTTGAAATAAAATTATATTGAGGTGAGGAAGAATCTATTTTAATGTCTTGCTGTTTCTACAAAGTTATTAATTTTCCACTGGAGAGGCTTTTTGTATTTGTTGGCCACTGTACTGTTGGATTCTGGAAAGTTCTACTGACCAGCCACTCTGGCACAGTAATGGGAGCATGGGAAACAATAACCACTCCTGTGAATGTGAAAGGAAGATCTGGAATATGATTCTGGCAGAGACTCAGCATCCCGGGCATCCTGGAAGATTAGATAGGTATCTCTCAGATAATGTAGTACAGAAAGTGATTCCATGTGGCATTAGTAGACAGTGGAGGTGCTATGACATCATGTTTCTTTTAGGTTAGTTAAGCAAAACAGTACTGAATCTGCTTTGGGATTAAAGGGGTTCTTCAGTGTTTGTGGATATCTACAGTAAAATACAGCATTTCCTCACTCATATGATGATTAGTCAAGGAACAATAAAAAATTATAGTGGCTGCTTATAAACTAAAATGTAAAGTAAAACATCAATGTGTTTACACAAGTAGTGTCATCCACCTTCTTCTGTTATTTCCTCTATATTACCAAAGTTAGAAGTTAATCTATGCTTCTATAAATGGCAAAAGTCTTATTAGAAAATAAGTAAACATTCTGTAATAAGTAAATATTCACTATAAAAATCGTAAATATTCTGTAAGAAGGAAGTAAAGAAGGCCATCCAAACTCAAATGCATACAGCTATATGTAAAGAGACCTATGTAATTTGTGACTACAGGTAAGAAGGACTTTCTTAAAAATATATAGTCAATATAAATATAGTCCATCAGATTCAACTCTCAGCTATTGCATACTAATTCTATAGAAGACATTACATTTGAGTCTTTGACCTTGAGACTTGTCATAGAATTATTACAAATGTTGATTCAAGAACTGAATTCAAGAACTGAACCAGGCTGGTTCATATTGCAGCTCTCCACTTGCTAGCTTTGCATCTTAACCTCTCTGATCCTTGTTGTCCTCAATAGGAAGTCAGGCAGAATCACAGGACATCTTACAGACTTGCTGTGAAGGCTAAATTGTTGTGTAAATATAAAGCTCAGTTCCTGGCATATCATAATTATTACTATAAACATCATTGTATTATTATTGTTATGGTTATTAGTAGTGGCAGTAGTATTCTGTTACTCGATTTTATTAAAGCAATAACACTAAACCTTTATTCCAAAATAAATGGGATTGAAGAGTGAAAAGAAAATGAAGGCCAGAAAGGAAAAAAAAAACAATTGTTCCAAATGGAACAAATAATCAAAAGTACAAAAATTACTATCTTAGAGCAATTGGGAGGAGAAAAATTTACTAATAATTGTACATATTTGGATAGTATATAAAACAAATTATTGAAAAGAATACATGAAGAAATAACTTTGCAAAGAGAAACCTGACATTCATGACATTTCCATTAGATACCATTCCTTAGGACAATAATGCCTTTCTAGATGTTAAAACATATAAGAAATATCCACCTAATGCCACACTCTCCACATCTCTGTAGTCACAGGATTGAGAAAAGCCACAAATTAGTTTAAAGCAACCAGTAATTAATTACTGAACATGAAAATTATTGTTCAGTACTTCAAAGAAATTAAATATAATGCAGTCCACTATCTCGATTATAGTAAATCAAAATGGTCTCTAAACACAAATAACAACTAAAATTGGAAAAGTAATTTGAAAAGTTGAAGGAACTATTAACTTTTTGTGACTTTAGGCTTTAATTTTCTTTTTGAATGCATTTTTCTCAATACAATACTTTAATGAGAAGTTATGATAAAAGAGAGAATACAAAAATACTATTTTTTCTTGTTATGTAAAGAGGAATATAGCTTTTGTAGAAATACAAGTGTTTTTAGGAGAAAATTATCTCCTAAATTATATCTGCACTGCCAGTCTATAAGGGTGCTAATCTAGTTGTTTTCTGTAACTACTACCAAACGATGAATTTAGCAGCTCTTTTCTTTCAAGTGCTCTGTTCTTCTTTTCTTTTCTGTTTTTTTTTTGGGGGGGTGGTATGTGATTAAAAAATCATCCAAGTCAAAACAATTATTGGTCTAAAATCAAATTCATTGCATGATTTACATTTTTAGAAAACAACTATTTTGATATTATATAAAAATCATTACAAAGAACTAGTATATTCCAATTCAAAGGTAAGCAACAAGTGACTGATGATCTTGCCACACTTAGAATATTGGGCTTAGTTCATGAATCATTATTCTTTAATCTGTTCAGACTCTAATTGGACCTAATTTCTTTCTTCACTTTTCATTTGTCTCTGTCTATTAATTTAAAGTGTTTTTTATTTTGCATTAGGTGGGAAATAGTTTAAATAACCTTTCCATGAAATAAGGAAAATAAGGAAGAAACCAGAGTTTGAAGTTTGGAAAAGCTAGCACTTTAACCACTGCATCTAAATCACCACCTATGATTTGAAATAAATTCCTGTCACAACCAACATATTAAACATATTAAACACAACCAACATATTAAATCAGGGACAAGCAAAGAAAAGAATGTACAAAGAAAGCTGGTACTCCTGAGGTAGAAGAAAAAGTCTTAACTGCTGAAAAAAGAAATTTTCTATATAGTGATTGTAAAAAATGGGAAAAAATGCATATCAATGTAAATATAATTGCAATAGATTGCTCTGCAGTCTCATACTAACACTTGATGCATTGCAGGGATACTTCAAGATGTTCTGTTAGTGGATCATTAGACAGGTCGTCCTATCCTGATCTTTTTCAGAAAAGGTGGTTACACTGATGGTAGGAAATATGCCTTTTTTTTTTTTTTTTTTTTTGGTTTTTTGAGACAGGGTCTCACTATGTAGTTGAGACTGACCTGGAACTCACTCTGTAGCCCAGGCTGGTCTCGAACTCACAGTGATCCTCCTGCCTCATCCTCCCAAGTGCTGGAATTACAGGCATGCACCACCACACCCAGCCTTCTTTCTTTTTTATATGCAGTATTGTGGATTGAACCTAATGACTTGCACTGAGTATATCCCCAGACCTTTTAAATTTTTTATCGTGAGATAGGATGTCCTTAAGTAATTAAATTGCCTAGGTTTGGCTTAACCTTTTGATTCTCCTGCTTTAGCCTTCAAGAATGCTTGGAAATAAAAACGCATAGGCATGCACCACCATGCCTGTCTAGAAAATATCCCCCATTGTCTTTTAATTTTTGTGAATAATTTTATCAGATCATAAAAATCACACATTTGTACCTCAGGAAAATGGAGAGCCTACAGAAAAGAATAAAGGAACTAAACATAATCTTAAAATTTAGTGATAAACTTTTTTAGCTTTCACCTTTTTTCCTCTCATGTGCATGATTTATGTTATAATCCAGAAAATATTTTGTTTGATTTTAAAGATCAATTTAATTACAAGCATAAGAGTTGGTTATTGTAGGAAATCTGGAATTTTTTAAATGATGCAGGATTCTACTGTATATGTACATTTGGACACCTTTGGTTCAGACTATTTTTTCTTTATATATTCTGTATATTTATTAAAACTCCACATCCTGTTTTAATGTGTTCTTCTAATTTAGCAATTCATTGTATGTACCTGATAATGACAGCAACTGTTTTCCCGTAACATGTCCTCCAAAGATTAGCGTCTTCCACTGAGTGGCTTTATCATTATTTAGGCAACAGATTGAAGGATATTTGAGTTACCAGAATAACCATTTCTTAATTTTTTCAATAGTAGACAATGGCAAATTGAGGATTTTGTTTGTGTGACTGGAAGTAGAACATTATAACAGTATGTAGATTTCAGCTAGAGGATCAAGAGATTCCATTGGTGCAGGCTTCTAACTCAATGCTCATAATGCTAAATGTGCCTCGCTACACTTAACTAAATGTAGAACTTACTAAACAAAGGCTGACAAGACAGCAGCAGGTTCGATCCAGAATATACCTTGGTCCAAAGAGGAAGGCTTGTATGAACCCTTATCCCTTAAACAAGAACACTTTTATTTACCAAATTACTGAAGAAAACAGAGGGACACTTGGCATTTCACAACCAAACATCATTTCATATAGTCCATATAGAAGCTCACCCTGGTTATTGAATTAATTATTATTCACAGCAACTGTCTGAAATAACTAAGTTCTATGAATTGAAAAAGTAGACATAAGAAAGTATGACTTTCATAAAACAACAAAAGAAGTAAAAAGCTAAACAAAACAGAAATCTTTGCTTTTTCTCTTGCCTACCCATTTAGAAAACAATGAAAACTACAATTGAGAAACCCATATTAAGAATATTTTCTTGAGTAAAACATATTCATTCCTTTTGTGCATCTGAAGCTACACCGTTATAGAGCGTTTTACTCTATTCTGAAACGTCTAAATAATAAGGAATGAATCTAAACAATTTATTTAATCAAGTTTATCAAAATATTAGTTGTTTTTAACTGCCTCATCAAACTGGGCATTAGTGTTGATTAGATAAACTCCAAAAGAAGAAGTTGTGCTCATATTCATAAAAGTGTATAGTATACAATTTTCACATCTTATTGCATTTGTGATTAAGCTCATCAATATTTTTAATCAAGAAAATATTAGTTAAATCTAACAGGCTTATCAAAGGGCCATCTGTTGATTAAGTTTCCAAAGATGATGATTACTGTATGCAAATATGGGTATCTTTCATTTTAAACTTACATATATCTTCCTATTTTCAACAAAAATACCGATTTATTTATAATGTTGTGGGAGACAATCACTGCTCCCCTCCAAAAATCTCATGAACACACAAACCTCAGGCTCTTATGGAAGGGAATTCTGCTGAACAACATTGCTAATACCAGCCTTTCAACCAAACAATGGGAGAGTAAGTTTAAGAAAATTGCTCCTTTCCTTTGATCAAAATCATTGCTAAATTCAATCAAAATAGTTGACAACACTCTAAATATCTTTTTAGACTGTATAGAACAGAAACAATTTAGTTTTTCAAGGCATAATCTTCAATGTAAGAGAAAGTGTAGAGGAATCCTCACAGCAACAGTACTCAACAAAAGCACAGCAGAGATTCAGCCATGTGGAAGACTTTCTACCTTACGAATCCCTAAGGTTTTGAATAAGAATGCTTGGAATAAAAGCTGTGTGTGTGCAGAGGAGAAAGTAAAACCATGTATCACTGGATTTGGATGTGTCCAAGTCAAGGTATATTTCCCTTTTTAAAGAAATAGGATTCCTGTCCTATAAAAGATTAAAGAAACTTAGATACATTTCTGTACGGTGCTAAAGATGCTATCTATTCTTTGTTCTTTATATGTAGAGGTTCAGTGTTGCTAATGGAGCGTTTCCTTGGGGTGAGAAGAGCTGGCTTAAATCCCAATGCATCCACTGTGTGAACTTGAGCTGCCAACTCTGAATCTCAGCTTCTTTCTTTCCCTGTCAAATGAAGAGAGCAAAACTGTCTATAGTTTAGGATGTATATACACCGTAAATGATTACACTGAGGGGGAACAAAAAGCATAGTAAGGCACAAGACACGTTAGATATGTGACAAATGTTTGTTTTGCCTCTTTGATTTTAGAATGCTCTGCTATAAGTACTAATGCTGCATTGTCACTATATAATATAGTGTAGAATTTGGGCATTTTTAAATTTTCAATATTTTCAAGCAAATTTAAGTGTTTATCTGTGTTTGCCCCATAACATGTCCTGTTTATTTCATAGCATTTATCATAACTTTATATGCCTATTCATTTGCTACTTTCTGCCATTGGGGTGTCAGCTCCAAGACAGTACAGTATTTTTTTAGTACTGAATCCTCACCATGAAAAAGTATGCCTGCTCTGTACAGGGAACCAACAAATCTTTATTAAAATAAAAAAAATCTCATAAGGTTGGTTCATTTAAGGACAATTCCAGCATTTCTCAGTGAAATTTTTGGCAACCACACATTTAACTATTTACAAATACACAGATATGTGGACAGATAGTATCAGAATCTATTTTATAACTTCCTCAATATAACATTAATACTTATCAAATGTATTGATGTGTTTCTTCTTCAATAAGTCTGTATGCATAAGCCTGTCTTCATATGGCAGAAAAGCATGATTTCTCATTTTATATAGATAAATTTATTTATTTGTCGATAATATTATAAGCATATTTTCCAGATTATATATATTCATATTTTGTCATGGCATTTACTGTATATCTTATAAAATACAGATTACTGTACACTATATGGCTTACAGTATTTTTTAGACTTATTGTATTCCTATAGTACATACCCACAAATACAATGCTGTGTGTGTGTGTGTGTGTGTGTGTATATATATATATCTATATCTAT
>NW_022900917.1:46905750-46930967 GCF_012274545.1 Fukomys damarensis
ATGAATGAAAGCAGCCATAAAAACTATTTAGACATTGTGGAATAATGCCAGAAACACTGGTATAAGTACTATATGTCAGATGTCATTGGGTCCACTTATAAAGAAAAATGAATGCTGAATTTTGGTCAAAACAAAAAATAAGTAATGTGAAATAAACAAGAAATGCCATGGATCAGTTTTATTTACCATACTGCTTCTTCCTTTATTTTTTATTTTTTCTCCCCCAGACACCCTGCCACACATAGGTAAGAGAGAGACAGAGACAAAGAGGAATAAAAAAGCTTTCCTGGAGAGAAGGGGGCATCTTTTAAACACTTCCGTTACTACTCACAATGAACAAGTAGGAGCTCACTCAATCGCTGGAGGTCTTTGAATACTGGAAAGAGGACTGGAAAGTCACGTGTACAGAGAACATGGCCTGCTTTCCTCCCTCACACTCTCAACTCTTGGACTTTTGCCAGGCAGGAACTAGAATCTTTTTCAGAGTATCACTGCAGTATTAGAAAGCAACTGAGAAACTTGATGTGTATGGCCATGTGACAGCAAAAGGCCCCCTCTGTCACACAGTGGCAAGTGAAGTCAAGGGAAAAGACCTACCCAACTAAAGTGTCGAGCCCAAGGACAGCTCTGAAGGTTCCTAGGGAAAAACCTCCTCCTATAAAGGTTTTTGCTTATTTCATTTGTTAAACCAGTCCAAAAGATAATACAGTGTATTTGTGTAACTTAATTCTAAAGCTTGACACTCTCTCTTGAACTTATGTCCAGATTCTTATCTCACCTGATTCAGGGGAAATTCATTTTTCCATTGTAAAATGTGCCTGAGAGTTCATCATGGGGATTTTCAAAAGAGGACAATATTATTGATAGCTAATCCAGGTGTGTGTGTGTGTGTGTGTGTGTGTGTGTGTGTGTTTGTGTGTATGTGTTCACGTGTCCTCATGTGCATGTGTGCAGAAGCTTCTAAGCTTCTCCCTCCCCTTATTTTCATTGTGTCACAATATTCTCATATAGTTCCCATCTCGTATCACCTTATTTCAACTTCTTTATTTCCCCAGAGAACAGTCTGGCATCTTCCAAACTGATGCGTTACTTTCTCAGTAAAGAAAGAGAAAAATTCAATAAAAAATATTTGGCATCCTCTAAGCTGCCTCCTGCACAAGTACTCCTCATATATCCATACAAACACATATAACTTTTTTGTCCTGCTTTACAATGGAATTCTGGCTGTTTCATGAGTCTTTGCAGGTACCGAGGTAAGCCCAGGACATGTGAAAACCAGGAGCTGAGGAGAATGAAAAACTAGATGAGCAAAGTAGCCCGAGGAAGAGTTGTCTTTCTCTGGGTCAGAGCTGGGAAGAATATTTGCGTACATTTCCTCTCCCCCCAACAGGGCTTGGAAAATTATTCCTAAAATGGGAAGGTAGAAGAAAGGAAAGAAAGGGTTAAAAAAAAGAACAACCGCAAAAAGATTTATAATCTTCTATTAAAATAAATCATCAAGGGGAGGACCAATCTGCCACTTGCTCTGAGGGCTCTGGGATTCCACACTGAATAATACACCCTGGCCCATTTTGATCTACACTGAAATTAACAATCAGTCAACCACTTTATGAAATATTATCTTTGTTAGCTTTACCACTAACAAAAATACACTTCCAATTTTTCACATCTACACACTACATCTATTAAAGCAATCTGGGAAATTAGTTTGAGATAAACTGTACAGCAATTTTATTCATAGCTTCCCTGTATCTCACATTGTTAATCTGCATCACAGCTCACTAAATAGTGCCTAATGTTTATTGCATTTAACTGAATGTATACGATTCTGAGGGTACGCCAGGGACCGATTATCATAATTATACATGTTTCTATGGAAACCCACAAGTCTATCAGTTTTGATTCATTATATTGTTATACCTTCTAGCACTTTCTAATTATTAGGTGCCCATAAAAAGTCTCAGCCTTGCTGTTACTATAGAAATGAGCTATAGACAGGCCTCAATTGTTAACCCTTAAAGGACCAAAATATATAGACTGAGACAGCTGGTAGCTCTTCATGTAACTGAAATAGCTAATACTTTCATGCATTACTCAAATTCCTAATTGATTTGTTGTTACTAATTTCTGAAAATATTTCACTTGGACAATTTAGGATGATTGGCTCAGATTTTATAAAATTGTCCTAACTTTGAGGTTCTCTACTGCTGACATTTCCCCTCAGGTACAATAAAAGACATACAAACACTAATACAACACTAGATTGCTGAGCACAAAGTGGAAAATGAAAAGTCTTTCAGGAACGATTTCTTATGTCATAGATAAAGACACATTTGCTGGTGTAAACATAGAATTATATGTTAAGTGATAAAACAGATAAATCAGAATATAATAGAAAAAACTCAAATGCACTGAGAGTCTTTAAATCAAGCATCGCAGATTGCTCCACAGCAATATGACTATTTTGGATAATTTAATATTGCTATTTAAATTGCAATTTGTAGTTTAATATTTTCATTTTACTTTTTCTCCTGCATTCACTAACAGAATCTTGTGAAAATTGAAAGGGACTGAGCAGTTTCATTGTCCCTCTAACTCTCCTGCTATTATAGCTTTCAATTAGAAGTGCCTTTTAATTTAGATCAGGAAAGCTCTCCTAAAGTGACAGCTCGCCCTTCACACTGCATATCTATTTATTTCGGAAGTCAACACACCATTCAATAACCTGAGAACAACCCTGATTGCTATGCTAATAGTATTCAGAAATATGTCGACACCGATGGAAACAAGTAAACTAAGGCTAATTCATAAAGTGAATAATAAAAGGCAGAGGGAAGCCTTTCATACTTTGTACTGCTTCAGCTGGAATCTTAAGCTAACAAATTTAATTTTTCCCCCTCTCTTGGGGAAATGAACACTATCTGATAACCAAACTGAAATTAGATTTTACTTAATATTACAGCCTAGCCTATTTGACGCAGTTTGTTTTATTATAGAAAGCTGTAGAGGGAAGCAGTGGGGACAATGCCCATATATGTTAATGCCTGTGTGTTCTAGGAGATGCTTGCTTCAGCGGTAGCTTTCTTCAGCTCAAATCTAAATGAATTTGCTTTGCGAGGAGGGGGAAGGAGAGGGAAAGCCACGAGAATGTCAAATGTATGCCCCCACTAAAAAACAACAGCACGTGTTAGGTAACCATTTTCTTCATGTTACAAGCCCAATCTACCAATGTCCATAGCCGCTCCCTGCCAATTAGGAATAAATCAAATTGTATTGGCGACAAAAGAGACAAGCATTTGTGTGTTGAAGTTCAAACTCTTAAAAAAAAAACCCAGAAAACCAATCAAAGCCTTTTTGTCTTGGCGCTTCTGTTGCCTTTGGCATAGTGTAAAGTAGATGTACTACTAAATGAGAAATTTAAAGTAAATTAGGAATAAATTGAATCAGATACTGTAAAAACTCCATTTTATCAATGCATACATATATTATTGCATATACAGGTAAAGCCCAGAAATTAATTATCTTTAATTCACATTGAAAAGATCCTCTTCCCAACACCAAAATATTTGTTATCTAGACTACTTAATTCATTTGTATGCATAGTTTTATCTACTTCTAAGAATTAAACTAAACTTTAATACTTAACACTTTATTGTTGAGATTGTTTATACTTTTATTCTTATAATTATTCATTATTCCACTCAACTCTTCATTCCCCTTCAAAAATTTTGTACTTTAAACTGACAATATATACATTCCACAATAAACTCTTTCAAAATATATGTGGAGAAAACATGCTAATATTTGTAGATGATTCAAAGAACTATGTGAGAAGAGTAATGATACGAGGTCCAAATTTTCATACACTGAATAATTTTCAGAGCGACAGTGGAAGCTTCTGAAAGAAAATGCTACCTAGTGTATGCTTTGAAAGAATATCTGAAGGTCACAGTTAAGTTAGTGAATCCTGGGGGTGGGGGACTTGAGGAGGGTCAGATACCAGGGTCCAGAGGGTGATTGGGCAAAGAAAGAAGGGAATGCAAGCCTTTCAAGCAGCAAGCATATTACCACCCAGGACATTATTTATTTCCTGAGATAGTTGAGCGAGGTCCCTAAATGGTAAAATCATGAATTAATTATGTCCTCCCCACTTGTTGAGCACAAAGTACTCAAATTTTCTTTTGGGGTGACAGGAAGAAAGATGACATATTCACAGCTGGATATTAAAATCCCAAAAGGGAGAGCCACAAAAATGCAGTTCCTGGTGACAAAAAGGCAGGAGTTGTACTATCAGTATGCATAAAACAGAAATGTGTTAGGATTCATATTTATTTGCACAATTTAGTCACTGAGGAAATGCCTAGTCAACTAGAAAATGTCTAAATTCTTTTTTTTTTTTAAGATATAGACCTGGCAGTCAGCTGTGAGTCCCTGGAACAGAGAAGGGATCAGGAGAAAGCTGGCCAGTGGCCAAGAGGTTTATGGACCCACACAACAGGCCTTAGGCATTACCTCTAACCCCACAGGTTAGTTTCCAGACCAGCGATAGCCAGATTCTTGCAGAGGGGCACAACCAGCCTGTCTTCCTCTCCTAGACTTTCTAGGGTGAAGAAAGAGATAATATCCTCTCTGTGGGTTGTTTTTCAGGGGCCCTTTCGAAATGCATCCCTTAACAGTTTAATTACTAGAAATCAGAAAGAAGAGAGGTGGCTTTTTCCTAGATTAGGAAATGGCCAGTAAATGGTAATAGAATGGAGCCAGATAAAAGAAATGGATTCTTCACAACTGAAGGAGGGCATCCTGGGGAGAAAAGTGCAAAAAAAAAAAACAGGAGAAAAGAGATTCAGCTGAGCAGCTGCCACTACTGGTACTCAGCTGATTCTATTACATTCAATATCCTTCTTTGCTGACTTTCTTCCCCATATATTGCACACAGGAAGAAGTATGCTTTTTAATTGTCACTTCCTACCAACACCCATAAAAGCACTTAGATTCTTGGCAGAACTGAGTTAAAAGAAGTGCTTCTATAAAAGATAAAATGTGATCACCATTCAAGAGGATTTGGGGCTGGGAATGTAGCTCAGAGGCACTGTGCCTGCCTGGCAATCAAAAGGTCCTGGGTTCGATTCCTGACACCAAAGGGGGAAAAAAGGTGAGTGGATATAAAGAGTGATCTAAAGTGTTCATTTTCCACAGGCCCTGTTTTGTTCCAATAAAACCATCTTTATGCTTGAAGAACACACACAAAAGAATCAAATACTTTAGTTTGTCATATTAAGCAGATACACAATATAATTCTCTCCCTCTAATGCTCTCTTCTCTCTCTTTCAAATTCTCCCTTGCTCTTGTGCTTTCACTTACTTTTACTTATCTATAAATCAGCCAAACACTCATTATTCACTTGGAGGAATACTCATTCTGAGAGGATAAACAGCAATGATCAAAATTTATATTTAGTTTTTATACTACTGAGAGTTTAACAATGAAAAATTGCCAAGATAAAGAAATTTTGTTTGAGTCCACCAGCGGCATAGACCGTGCACATGTGATCCCTACTGCAAGGGACTTCCCTCCTGTTACAGGGCACTGCATGCACACTACCCCAGTTGGTGTGGGTCAGACCAGGGGTTTATGTGTAGTCAGCAGTAAGGGAAAGGTCAGGCTGCCAAGGGAGAACTGGAACATCAGGGCCTTGGACATGCATAGGAAGAAAGGGTTAGGTATAGCCAACAAAAGGAGATGCAGAGATATCTCGACAAATCTGGAAGTTATGATACTCTGAAATAGATTGTTTATGATGATGGAGAAAATGCAGAGAAACTAAGTCTTGATCAGTAGGTTTAGAAGTTTAAGTATGATTCTACTGATGACAGAAAGTCAATGACTATATTTTTAAATAAGAGATGCAGTACTCTGAGGAAGAATTACTAAGAAGTCATATGCCAGGAAACTAAAATGAGGAAAGACTTTGGCCAAGAAGTCAGAGAATATCTCATACTACAGGCAGGAGTTTTATACCAGAGTGTTCATGGGGAGAAGAAAAAGGACTAACCATGATGAAAGAGAAATAAACTGAGCACAGTGTGTGAAAAAAGGAAGGGAAAAAGCATGGTACAAACAATAGGCAAAGACATGAAGTGAATGATGATACTGTATTTGGTAAGAATATGTTTTAGAGTAAGAGGACTAGCTTGATTTTAACACGGTGTTTGAGGCACCAATAGCAAGCAGTTGTACTAAAGATTTGGAAATTATTTTAAGGGGTAAATGATCCACTGTGAGAGCACTAGATGATACCATATACCACAGACAAGAGATTGGGGAATTGGGAAGCACCGAAGAGTGCTTTATCCTTTTTTTTTTATGGTACTGAGGATTAAATCTGGGGCTATTACACTGAGGAATGCCCTTTCCCTTTATTTGTTTGTTTGTTTGTTTGTTTGTTTGTTTGTTTTTTTTTTAAGACAAAGCCTTAACTACATCACTAGGTTGTCCAGCCTAGGCTCACAATTGTGGTCCTCCTGCCTCAGTTTCACAGAGTGCTGGGATAACAGACAGGTACCACCATATCTGGCTCCAAGGGGACTTTAGACCTAGAAATGTAGATCCCTCTGAAAAAGTAAGAAGAGAAAATAGATGATAATCCAGAAATATTCTGAGGTTGGAAAAGGGTATATATAAAAAGATAAAGGTAGTGAAGAAGAAATACATTTCAGATGACTTCAAACTAGGAACAAAATGGGTGAGTAAACCAGTCTTTAAATAACCAGCTGACTGAGTCCAAGAAGTGAAATTGGTGTTGAACAGGGAAACTTCAGGGAGCTAGTATTGGTAATATGAACAAAAGTCATCTAGATTTTTACTCCTGAGTAAAGCTTTTATCTGTAAGCTATGGACGATTGTAAGGTAGGGAGAGTGAAGCAAACAGAATATCATCAAATCATTTTAAAACTGAATTTGATTAAAAATACATTTCTTGAGTGTTGATTAGAGGCTAGATATCATGTTAGACATTGGCAGAGAATTGTTTATGGGATTCTGGAAATTGGAAGCTTGTGAAAATATAAAAATAAAAACATATTTTGTTAATTTATTAAAACTAAAAATGAACAGCTTCTAAAAAGGATGAAGCAGTGTGGTGTACAATTAGCCTCTGAGAATGGCTACATTATTTTCTCCATAACACTGTTGGGAAATTTTCATATTTTTGGCAGAAAAGGAGAAAATCAAAGGGTAGATGATTACATAAACTATTATTCTACTACTAATAATGCAATTTTACCTCCCCAAATCAGAGATTAACCATATCGCTCCATTAGTGGCTGACTTTCCTCTTTCCCCTGTCCCAAGGTCTCCTTATCACTTACCACCAGAGTATCAAAAGAAGTACCATGAGATAGCATCCTAGAATAGTTCACATGTATGATATGACTATTGTATTAGGAACAGTGTCTGTGTCATCTTATTTCATATTTCTATCTTTATGAGACCGGTATTACTACCATCCCCATTTTATAGGTGAAAAAACCGAGGCTAAGAGAGGGTCAGTAACTGCCCAGGATGACTAAATTTGTAAGCGGGCAGTCACAGATTCAATAATAGCTTGATCTTTTTCCTATGTCTGATTTTTTTTCCTCTATACCAGTGACACTCAATCTTGCTTGCATATCAAAAAAAAAATGTAGAAAAGCTCCAAAAAATACCAATATCTGGTCCTTGTCACAGACCAAATAAGTGGAATATCTGTGGGTTTGAAATGGCATCTGAGTGTTTGTCACTATGCCTGGGTACTCTAATTTGTGGCCATTATGGGGCTTCAGTTTTCAACACTACCTTTCAGTCTCCTTTCTTCCCTGTTTTTATCTGACTTCCTCAACGTCAGTCTGATTTTCTACACTGTTTCCTATGGAGAGGAATAAAAACTGTCTTATGTGATCTCATATTTTCTGTTTTTCTCTTCTGTAAAGTGAAAGTGAATGATTTTATAATCTGTCCTTTCTCTGGAGTTAAGTTGAGCTGCATGGATATTTGCTATGAACATAGTATTCATCATTCTTAAAAATGTTATCAATTTCCCTCTGTTTTCCAAGCTCTATTTTAGGAGATAGGGCTATCATGGTGGGGGGGGCAGGTAATGCAAGGAAATAAAGAAGAGTCGGGATTTGAATTCCACCTTGTAACTTTAAAGTCATTCTTATTAGGTGAATATACACCAAAATTATTAGGACATAAAATTTTATACAATGTATACACAGTATTATATTCTGTGATTTCAGAGGCACAACAATACTTCATCTGCCCTATAACCTCTTTCTCCCAGTATGTCTGTTCCGATTCTCCTTCTGAACAAGGCCTGGAATTTCCACGACTCATTTGAAATAGGGGTAGACATGGGAGAATGACTTTGTATCAGCTATTTGATAAAAACAATTTCTAGGCACCAAGTCACATGCTATTTAAAACTGGAGTTCAAAATGTACTGCATTTGTGAGGAGAGATGAACCAAGAGGATCTTTAGCCTTTTACTCATGTGTTCAGATAGGCTTCTTAAACATGCTGCATGTTCTCTTAGAAAGCATAGAGCTTGAAATCCGAGGAAACCAGGAGTTTTTAGACTGGAAGAGGTCAACTGTCAGTGATAGCTCTTTGTTATCAGAAGCATCAGAAGAGACCCTTGTCAGGTCTCTGTGAAGAGCAGTGGAGGAAGCAGCTGCTCATAAACAAAAGAGCTCCAAAAAGAGGGCTGTCAAGAGGTCGGGAAACATGTGGACACAGTTTGGATGAAACAGGCCTCTCTCCGTGAAAACTGCTTCTAATACTGTAAAAGTCAAATCATTTTTAACAGCTTTATTGAGATCTAATTTAAATATCATATAATTCACACATTGAAGTATACATTTCAATGATTTTTAGCATATTCACAGACATGTGCAAACATCACTACAGCCAATTTCAGAACATTTTCATTTTCACAACCAGAAATTCTGTACCCTTTAGCTATCACCTATCTATTTACCCATCCTCTACAACCCTAAACAACCACTAAGTTTGCCTTTTTCTGGACATTTCAGATAAATAGAATTTGTAATTTGTGGGCATTTATGACTGGCTATTTTCACTTAGTACAGTGTTTTCAAGGTCCATGCACCATTAACGTGTACTGGTACTTTATTGCTTTTAACAGTTGAAAAATATTCCATCATAGTATATTTATCTGTTTATTAGATGATAAATATTTCCTTATTTTCATCTATTGGCTACTATTAATAATGCTCCCCTAATCTTAGTCTACAAATCTTGTGAGGATATATGTTTTTATTTTTCTTGGGAAAATATCTAGGAGTAGAACTGACGAGTCATATAGCATTCCTATGGTGATCATTTAATGAATTATCAGTGTTTTTCAAAGTGACTATACCAGTTTACATTCCCAGCAGCAATAAGTGAGGGTTTTAATTTTTCCATATTCTTATCAACATTTATTTGATTATTTTATTCTACCACTTTAGTGAGTATGAAATGATTTGCATTTTGGTTTTGATTTTCATTTTATTGATTACAGATGCTATCATGTTTTCACGTATGTATTGACCATTTTATATCATATGTGTGTGTATAGATAGATAGATAGATAGATAGATGATAGACAGAGTTACAGAGTTAGTAAAAAATGTGTTCACAATTCAGGAAATGAAAAATTTGTATAAATATTTTAATACTAAATTTATTGAGATTATGAGATTAATACAAGTTACCTAAGAGGTGCTCAATGTCTTGGTCATTAGCTTTCACACATTTGTGAGTACAGCGAAAAGTGGTACTTGGGTAACCTTGATCATTGAGGTTGTGCATGCATTTTCAATTTCTGCTCTGTGGGCCAGCAGTGTAGTGGGTTTTCTGTGATATACAACAAAATCTAGGGTCCCTCATACAAGGTAACACCATCTGTTGAAAAAATTGAAAAAAAAAGCATACTTTTTTTCTTTTCCTGAAGTAATATATGTACAGCGAAAAGTGGTACTTGGGTAACCTTGATCATTGAGGTTGTGCATGCATTTTCAATTTCTGCTCTGTGGGCCAGCAGTGTAGTGGGTTTTCTGTGATATACAACAAAATCTAGGGTCCCTCATACAAGGTAACACCATCTGTTGAAAAAATTGAAAAAAAAAGCATACTTTTTTTCTTTTCCTGAAGTAATATATATATATGATCATAGGAGAGGAATGTGACATTCTTGTCATGAGAGCTTACATTCTCAAAGGAGAGACAGAGAAAACAAGATAATGAAATTATATTTTCAAGTTGTAAGTACAATGAAAACCACAAAACATGCATCATATATGTGTGTGTGTGTGTATATATATATATATGTGTGTGTGTGTGTGTGTGTGTGTGTATATATATATATATATGTATATATATATTTGGCAGAATGCATATATATATATTTTTTTTGCATTGCAAACACACACACACACACATATAAAACAAATATTTTCTCCCACTATTTGAGTACTTCTCTCTTTATTGATCATGCCCTTTGCAGCACAAATATTCTTAATTTGGAATGCATTCAGTTTATTTTTGAACTCTTTTTTGGTTGTTGGTGGTGTGATTTTGGTGTTATATCCTAAAACGTAGTTAAATCTAAGATTATGAAAATTTACTCCTATTATTTTATTGCAAAAGTTTTATGATTTTTACCTCTTACATTTATGTCTTTGATCTATTTTTCATTTATTTTGTATATGGCGTGAGGTAAAGGCTCAACTCATTTTATGTGCCTATTTTTTTAAAGTAGTATTTTTGTCCATTTCATGGTCTTGGCATCTTTACTAGGTATAAACACATGATTCTATTTCTGGGTTCTCAATTCTGTTCCATCCATCTTTATGTCTGTTCTGCCAGTATTACATTGTCTTTATTATCATTGCTTTGTATTTTTAAGTTTTGAAATCATAATGTGTAAATTCTCCAACACTGTTCTTTCTCGCCATCATTTGGTTATTTTGAGTCCCTTGTAGTTCAACAGTAGAATTAACTCGGCAATTTCTACCAAAAAGCCAACTGGTCAGATTCACAGCATTTGATCAGATTTATGTTATATCTACAGATCAATTTAAAAAGCTGTGTCATTTTAAAACTTAAATCTCCTAATCCATAAACTGCTTTCTAATATTAATAAAGGCATTTCTTACTGTATTTAGCCTATTCATCATAGGTATAAAAGAAACAAAGTAAATAAATAAGGAGTCAAATTTCAATAGTATGGGTAAAGTAGTCATGATTAAGGAATAGAAGAAGCATGGTTCCTGCGAATAAATGCAGGGAGAACAGGTCTCTGAAAGATCAATCTTTTGTGTTTAGGAGGAAATCCTACAGCCGTTCCCTTGCAGCGCCTCATTTGGGGTCATCTCTTTCTTCCTCATGCTGCAGCCCCTGGGCTCCTTTCCCTTTCATTGCAGTGGCTTCCATGGCAACAGTTCATATGGGCCTGAAAAGAGAAGATGAGGCCTTTCCGGAACCATCATTAGTGCTACTGTGGCCAGCAGGGGGTGCCAACAAGAGCAACCACTCCCACTTTCCTTTGCATCTCTTCACACCAATCCTCAGGAAGGCCAAGACCTTGATGTAACTGAGGAGGTGTCTATGCTGCTCTGAGAAGAGACCTCAGTGAGCTCCCTGGAGGGGTGTGTAAGAATTTGCGAGAATTTCTCTGGGAACTTGTGTCAGAATAAAATTTATTAGTGTTTAACCAGATAGGACAATTGAAACTTTAAACTTCAAGCTATAATATATGATTTTTTCAGAAATCAGAGATCATTTTATTTTATTTAGTTAATTGTGAGGCATAATAATTAAATCTTACACTTCATGCACTCAAAAGATTCACACGTATGAGCTTTTCTTCTCTTTGTGTACAGTGTACTAAACATCCTAGGGAATTAACAAGTGTTTGTTAAGATAAGTTTCAAAGCCTGGTCCTGGATACTGAAGCAAACACTATCTCCATTCAGGATGTGGCAGAAGATCATCCAGCAATCTTTTGCTACTATCATAGCATGAATTTCAAGAGGACAAAGGGTAAATACTTTAGAATTCCATTTTATATATGCATCAGAATATTTGGCCTTAAACACCTGGGCAGGCCAACAGCTATTAATTAAACTGAGATGTCAAACACACAGCAGAGAACGAGGTAATGCCTCCTATCACCTCCTAGAACAGTATCATGTGGGTAGTCATGAATTTATATTTCTAGAGTTACATTATGTGGAATAATTTGCACATCTTTGACATGTGATCTTGAAATCTCCTTATCATGGATGCTTACGACTGGTACTTTTTACCTTTGCAAATTCTTTAGTATGCAACTGATGCTGCCTGGCACACATAGATGACTAAATATTTATCAAATATTCAGACACTAACTTGGTGGATTAATTATTGAACAGGCTTCCACTGAACTATCTTTCCCTTTACTACAGTGAATTCTCTGTTGCTCAGTTGACATATGTTCTGGGGAGGCAGTGAAATAGCCAACTCAGCAAACTGCATTACTTTCAAGGTTATGCATATAAGTGTGTGAAGGCAAGCTACATAAAGAAGCCAATATCACTGATTTGGCAGGCTCAATCAGTGCTTAAAGATATAGATGAAACTCCTAACCAGTTTGGTTTATCTGCCTTTTTATTAAATTTAATTTAAAATAAATCTATAGCAATGCATTAACCACCAAGGGAAAGTAATTATTTTAATAGCTAAAATAATTATTTCCATTAGCAATTATGACAAAAGAGTGTCCTGTACATTATTTCATTTATTTTACATAGCAAATTCAAGATTGCTTCTTTATCCCCATTTTAAAGATGAAGAAGATGAGGTGTAGATTACTCATTGATTTTCCCAAGTTTATACAACTGACAGGCACTGGGACCTGTATTCTGCTTTATTCAGTATAAAATAGCTATGAAGGACTGGGGATTTACCTCAGTTGTTCTGCCACCTGCCTCTCAAGCGCAAGGGCCTGAGTTTAATCCCTGGTACAAAAAAAAAAAAAAAAAGCTATGATATTAAATGGATAAAATGACAATTGTTACTTAGTTAAATATGATTTTATTTTATTTTACTAGAGTTTTCATCCTTTTCTCTATTCAGAACTCTATTATGAACATTTCCATTCTTGTTTCTCATAGACTGTAACAAAAATAAGTTACAGCTTCTGTAAGCCAGGAAAGAAGGAGTGGTGGAAAGGGAGTCCCCTAACTCTGGACCTTATAAAGCAGCTCTGCTGTGACCTCAGAATTATCATGTGCAAGATGAACAGGCAGCGATCAATCATAAGATCAAAACTGGGGTCAGTCATTCAAACAATGGCAACTTTAGAGAGGATTATAAATAAAGGGAGAAAAGAAAATCAACTTCTGTCACTATCACGGTATTAAATAGGACTGTGTTTTGTGTCTCTAACACAGAATATCTACTCCTCAGAAAAATATCTGCTCCTTTACAAAGTTTGGTTTCTGCTCCCAGTTAAATTGAGGTAATTTTATATCTCCTTGATAAGAATAATAGATCTCAATCTTCTATATATTCAACATCTCAGCAATTTTATATCCAAGTCCTGTAATCGGTTCAGGGAATTTCCATTAAATATCGTCATTACACATCATTGCAATGGTATACTTCTAAATCCTAACTTTCTTAACTTTTCTCTAACAATATTCATAATCTATCCTTTCCACTAAAAATAGAAGTTTTAACAATATTCTTGATATCACAATAAATAAATAATTTTAAAGCAAAGCACTTGAACATACTTCCAAAACTTTTTGTGAAGAAACATTCAAAATAAAACTATTTGCTATACATACAGCAATCAATATCTAGGCTAAATAAGTCCAAATTTCAAGGCTACTGACCAAACATTAATTACTAATGTATTATTTTGAATAAATAGCAATAATACATGTTGCAACATTAGTAGCAGATGTGTTCATGTTGTAAAACGTGAATGGTATATTTAATTACTTTTAATAATACAAATGCTTGACATAAATTCTTGAGATTTCAGATGTGGAGATGCTTTTATGAAAAGTTTTGAAGTCCACTGGCATATGCCATTCTTTTATTCAAGATAAATATGTGTGCAAATCAGCAGGAGTCCAGTTTGGTTTCCAGAGTGCCCTGTAGCTGCCCACAGGAAGGTGCTGGAAGAGGCAGCTGCATATGGCTCAGGTACACAATTACTTCAACCTGAAATTCAGCAGAATACTCAGACTTGTGTTAGGGTATTCCTGCAGAGGACATGACCTGGAAACTGTTTTGTGAAAGTTGCAGAAAAATCCTTAGTCTTTTTGATAATAATAAAGAAAAGATTTTGTTTTCTCTAGAAAGGAGAAAAACAATTCATCCAAGGAACCATTTCTTTAGTCTCAGAAATATAAACTACATTCCTATTAAATATCTAGATGAGTTGCTAAAATAGTGACATTTTCCCCCAAGACTGAAGTTCTTTGTAGAAAAATATAAGTCCAGACTCTATGGATTTTTTTTAGTGTGTCTAACTTCATGTTGGTGAAACCAAACTTCATATTTAAAAATTAGCTGTTTATCCCAAGTATAATAGTCCTCAAACCGAAAGAAAGGGGGACAAAAGGATTTGTAGTTTTAGCAACATACAAGGACTGACTTTCAAATCTGTGGTAAAGGTCAGGTGTAATATTCAAAAGTAAATTAAAAGGCAGGCATTCTATTGGTCTCAGAAGATTCCAGCAAATATTGGGCACCCATGGGCATTGGCTCAAAATGTGTTTACTGTGATCACACCCCAGATGATGCCACAAGCACTATTAAGTACCCTATTCACCACCATCCTTTTTGCATTATGTATTCAGTTATTGTTTTGCATTATGCACTATCTAAAATGATACAAAAACATTTTGCTGAAAAATAAACCACTGGTTGTATGCTTAACACCAGGATTACAAAATGTGATGTCATGAATTATTCATATCATTCGATTTAATGTAATCACTTTTTCCTCAGTGCTAAGCCTCTGTGAATGGTGCCCTGTGCAGCCACTGTTTTGAAGAACTTAATACCAGGGGGAGAAACACCTGGCATTAACTGACAGTGAATTAGGCTCATTGTCACTTTAGAAAAAAATTGCAATTTAATCTTTGATCTCCTGTACATCCTAATTTCAAAAAACCTTTTCAGCACTACAAATGAGCCAAGCTGAGGAATTTATAGAAATACTGACCTCAACATTTAGTCATAGACATGTATAAAAATACACACATATCTGAAAGTTGAACACTAAAATAGAATGCATCTTTGTTTCATAAAAAGTAGTAATGGGACCCATTCTCAATGTTTTCCCTCTAGTAGCAAATAGAGTTTGATACACATGTATACTTTATTTAGATCAACTTTCTGAGTACTAATCTTAGGAAAAAGCACGTTGAGAAAGATCAATACATCAATCAGTTTAGCCTAGAGATAAAAGTAATATATCTTCAAGGAAGTTTTAAAAGAAACAAAAACAAAGAAAAGCAAGAGAAAGTGTACTGTTGAATGTTTTAACCCCTGATCAAACAAAATAAACATTAGTGTAAAATTGCTAGGAAAATATTAAAAAATCAGAATTACTTTTTGGTGGTTGGCCTGTTTTGACTCCTCACACATGTTTTAATGGGTAAAATATACTAAAATGTTCCCACTACTTTTAAATGAAGAGATGGTTCATTCTAAGTTGAATTTAAATGGTCCTTTTACCATGAAAAGAGCCAAGAGCCAGCAAACCAAATTCCTAATCTTAGTCCCCTTCACTGCCTGATACCTAAGTCTCTAAAACGATAATGTTTTTCTCTCAGGATGTTGTAGAAAGAATGTAACATAACTATGAGATAAGGTACATCAAAAACTCACACGAGCCACAAATTGGGGATTATTATTTGAAACCCAAACTATCTATGTAGATATAAATTTGTAAGCATCAGAAATGTGAAGATGGGTAAGCAAAGACACTTTGGTATCATATTAAGTAATAAATATAAAAACCAAGGAATTGACCTAATATGAAAAAAAAAGCACAGTAATCTAATAATCAAATGGTACCCAAACCTATATGGAGTGACTTACATATATAATAGCAAAGGAAGATAAATTTATGTTTAAATTACATTTCCAGTACAATTTTAATTTCTAACAGAATCCAACATATATTGGAATTCAGTAATTGTCACCTGGTTGGCAATGAAGACAGTCACCATGGTCAACTCAACAGTTATTGAGCACCCATTGTTCATAAAGTCAGTGTAAACTCTGTCTGCTGCTGCTCTGTGATAACAAGCTTGAAACTCAGCCTTTAGGAAATAATAACAAACTGATGATGTTCACCACTTTCCAACATAGCAAGGAGTTATTTAAAGAGGCCAAGAGTAAGGAAGTTAGGCTGGTGGGTGGAAAATATTCTTTAAGCTAATGGATTGATTTATAAAATAATACATTGATACGTAGTGATTATTTGATTTCTAAAATAATTTATTTTCTACTTTGTGGCTCTGGATGAAATAAAGTTTCTTTTTCCTCCAAATAAAAATAAAGTATTAGGCATTTTGTCTACCAATCTTAGTAGACATTAGAACTAGAGTTTCGTTAACATTGTGAACGGGGCCAGGAGACACGGTGTCACATGAGAAGAGCTAGCTGTCTTTCATTTCAAGACATTCATTGACCTTCTCCAGCAGTGACATCCTGTGTTCCTATCAAGCTTCTTACTGCTTTCCTGTGTGGCCGTCTAGTCTCCCAAGAGGCTGAGAGCCCCTTAGCACAGGGGGGGTCCCAGAAGTAGTCTGCAAAGGAGGTCCCCAGGGTGGGCTTTTCATTTGCTCACTCACACTCTCACTAGCAGTTTTTTTTAAAAAAAATTATCATGTATTCAAATCCCAAAAATGTTTGTGCTCTTTAAAAAATTCTGAAGAGCTGAGAACCAGAGCCTGTGCTTTAAGTCTCTCTGAGAAGGTACAGCCTAATTACTGCCTGCTGCGTGGTGCAGTTAAACACAATCAGTCAGAAAGCCTTAAAGATACAATATCCCCTTTCACAAACTGTCTGCTTGTCAATTCCAAGTCACCCCCCTGCTTTAAATCAACCAACCACAGAGCTGTTATGAACAGCAACTGATTTTCCATGCAGTGCTGCAAAACAAAATCACACTGTATCCTATTTTTAATGGCCACAGTTTTTCAACTGCATAACAAGAGTTAGCTGGCACTGCTGAGCTGAACAGTATCAAAAAAATGGGTTCAAGTAGAAATAACATGGGACCCTTGAAGTGAACAAGTACAGACCCAATTACAAGTTCATTGTGATGCTCAGTACCAATTACATTGAAATAACAGTGGAACAAACTCCCCCCCTTAATAGTTATATTGTAGACATCAACTCCTTTTATTTTTGTTTCTCCAGGATACAGCTTGATACTTAAAAGAAAAAAGCTGAAAGACAAATATTATTTTATTAACATTTGTTCTATTTATGCACAAAGTCTTCTCTATGAGAAAAACAGAGAGGTGTTCTATTTCTTCACATGAAGTTCATGGGTTATCAAGAATTTCAAATTCAAATCAAAATTCCTTTCTATGTAATGCTCATTATAAATTATCATTTCTCTCTAACAATATACTTTTTAATTTTTGGACCCTTAAGGGTGTAAATAGGCAATGTGGGTTATTTTTTTATTATTATTTTTAAGGAAAATTTAGCCACATCCAAAGTACCAGGTAAAATTAAGCCATCTATTTAATTTGAAACAAGACCAAAACAACAACAACAACAACAACAAAAAACCTAAAGGGGAACAGGAAGTGGGACCCCAAGGGAAAAGGAAAGAAGGGAAAGGAAAAAATGGAAATAAAAAAAAACCTAAAGGGGAACAGGAAGTGGGACCAGAAGGGAAAAGGAAAGAAGGGAAAGGAAAAAATGGAAATAAAGTCTTTGTAAATAGGGGAGGGGTGAAGGGATGAAGGGAGGGCAGGGGAATGGGGAAAAATATAAGAACCAAGATACATCATGAAAAAGTACAAATTTCCAATGATGAATGTCATCCTATTGTACACCTAAAATGTATCAGTAAACTTAATGAAAAAAATAAAATTAAGCCATCTATGAATTGAGAAAGAGGCCACTTGGGCCTCTAAGCATTGATCTGTGACAACTTCCTTAATGACTAACTGAAGAAAGAAAGAGAACTAGGAAAACAAATGAAATGGAAGGAGAGTTGAGGAGTGAAGACAAGGCCTAAACAACAAATTAATCTCAAGATCCAGAGCTGAGATATGGGTAAGAGAAGCAAAGGATATTGTCAAACAAAGCAGGAATAAGAAAAAGGTTAGCCATTAAATATGTGTTGTGCTGTTCTTACTATCGTGGAATCAGGGAAGCAGATCCCATCAGTGTCACCCTATCCGATTCAGGACCACAGACTGTTCCAGCAGACATCTTGCTGCACTGAAACATCTGCTACAGATGGCCAGCTTTCATCTGCTTCTTGAACATTAGCTTCACTTGTGCTTTCTTTGGGGCCAGCATAAGGACTCCAGTAGCCGCAAAGTGACACACAGTTTCAAGGGTGCCCAATCAGACTGGAGAAAAGTGGTAAGCAAAAAAAAATACTATCCTTAGAAGTGCATCACTATGACTCCAAGGATGGGAGTATAATGTGCATTTGCTTTCTCTTTTTTCTGTTGTCTTCATATCTGGAGTCTGGAGAGGAGCACATGGTCCAATATTTTCCACCAGTTTTGCACCCTTCGCTTTTCCCTCTTTTCCAGTTCAATGTGGACCCCATTCTGAAGCATGAAATAAAATGTTATTTGAGATAAATAATAAAATTCACACTTTTCACTGTTTTCATTTGAGATAAATGATGGACAAGAAGGATGACACAGACTAAAAATAATTGTAAAACTACTAACTCATCCTTCCCTCTCATTTTAGAGATGAGGAAACTGAGGGCTCAGAATGACTTGGGTTCTATAAAGCATTCATCATCAGCACGCAATGGCATCAGAAGCCATAACACCTGGCACTGATTCCACGACTCATAGTCTCTGTGGGAATGCTATTTATTGTACACAGTGAGCCACAAATCTAGATTATGTGAACTATAAAATGCCTGACTCAGAACTCTAGAGAGTAGGGTGCAAATATAACCTAAAATATTACGATCTGAAATATAGGCTACAGACTGCAGTATAAGGCCTTGCAGGATTACTTTTCAAGGTTGTTTATCTAAAGCAAAATAGAATATAGTCATACACTCATTAATAAATAAGTGTAAAGAACTTTATAACAGTAGCCAGGTAGCTTTTGGTGACAATCGGTATATGCACTTCTGGGCATTTCTGCTAAAAGGAGGGGGCAGTCAGAAGTGTGGTAGTGGTCAGAGTGTGGGAAGGTGAGGGGTGGTCTCAAAACAGGTAAGGAAAATGGGTGGAATCAAGGGAACTGGCAATCTAGAAGCCAGGGAGGAGAAGGGATAGAATCCCTTGAGTCCCAACAGGGACCCCGGGCTGAGAATTTCTTTAACAGAGAGATAGGGAAAGTCAGGCAGATGGTTACCAACCTTTCTTCTGCCCACCGGCCAACTTTAACATCACCCAAAAATGTTCAGTCAAGTTGCCCTTCAGAACTCTGAGCAATTTTATTCCTTCCTCCTTATTTTCAAATTTGCCCAACCTTTGACAGTAACTGATATCCTAACACAGGGAGAGCTCAAGTGACCTGAAATGCAAATTCATAAATGAGGTAATGATTAATCGGTAAAATAAAAAATAGAAACAATTCATCAAATGTCAAAGACTGATGTGCAACCTTTTCCTGTCTTGTAAGAGGAGTCTAAAAGCAAAAGGAGCGTACTGGCTAGTTGATCTTGGGTGGGGGGAGGGGAAAACGAAATATATTTAAGGACAGAGTTAAGGACACCAGAAGAAATCTTCAACAACACCACAATTCAGCAAGGCTGTGGAAGTGGGGCACCAAATGCTTTATAATCTGTACCTAGGAGAATGTAGTTTTATCCTGAAATGATTTATGAGTATTTTGAGAGAGTTGTAGACGTTAGAGAGGGTTTTATTGTTTGCTGCTTCTGTTGCTTTTAACATCACTAACTTCCCATAAAGAAATCCCCCTCAGGGGATTCTATCCCTGTAACTATATTGACTTAATTCAGAAGCACCAGTGCAATTAAAAGATGGTTCTAATTAATAGGCAATAGAATGGCTGTATGTAAAAGATTTAAGCAGTTTATGCTTGGTGCACTAAATGAATTTGAACAAAGTCACAAAAGGCATCAGGGCTCCATTAGAATTTGTCAACTGAGATGTTTGGAATATTTTTCACATGAGGTAGTCAAGTTGGGATTAAACCGATAGAAAAAAGAAAGGTCGACATATTTTTCTGTATCCGTGGCAGTAAAATGGCTTCTCATTACAACAGAGAAGTGCCACCCACCACAACAAAAGCACTTTTCCTGCAGGAATTTTGTACCTTTCGTCTACCATAAAGAAATACAACAGAACCAGTGTCCCAAATCTTCTGATGTGCAACAAAGCTGACTAGGTCAGACTCCATAGATTCTACCACCTGGGACTTAGCTCTGGGGGTAGACTCTTGAGCTGGAAACTTAACCTCTCTGCCCCAGTGTTATCAAATGTAAAATGAGATGAAGATAGTTCATGCCTCCTAGGTCTATAGGAAAGACTTTGTGAGTTAATTCTTGGAACATTCAGAATGATGTGCACCAGGAAATACTTGATGAATTTTGTATTATGGTTTTTATCAAGGTTCATGATTATTGTAAAAAAGCTGCGTGACGAAGCATATCCCATATTTCATTGCCTTATATTTTTCCAGTGGATATAATAAAGCATACTTAGGGTAGAAAGGAAGAAGCTCTGAATTCCAAACTCAAATAAATGCTGTACAGAACATTACAATTCCGTATTCTCTTCTACTAGTTCCAATGATTTTGAAGGACTTGAAATAAAGACAACTTCTAGTTATCCACAAAGGATAATCAAAATTGGCATTTCATATTGTGTTGCCATTATCATTTATTTACTTTTTCCTAAGCCAGTTTAATGAGGAATAGTTAAAATACAAAAACTTTCTCATATTGAATATATACAACTTGACTAATTTGGAGATAAATATAAATTGAACATCTTTAGTTTTAAAATTACGAAATCTGCGAAGTTCCAAGGTTTGAAACTTTTGATTATCAACATGAAACCACAATGGTAAAATTCTACACCTGATCTAATGTGATGAGTCACAAAAAACTATTAAAAATATGGCATAAAATTATCTTTAAGATGTGTATATCGGACCTATATAAAGCATCAATGAAATTTTGTGTTTAAACTTGGGCCTTATCTCAGCATATGTCATTATGTATATGTAAATATCCTCAAATCTGAAAAGAATCTGAAATTTTAAAAACTCTGTTCCCATGTATCCTGTATAAAGGATGAGAAATCTGTATATACCCATGAAATCATGACCTCGATTGATACCATAAATTTATCACCTCTCAAAGATATAAGAATACTTAATACTTAAGATTTTCCCACTTTAGCAAAATTTTCAGTGCATGATACTGTATTATTAGTTATTGGCATTAAGCTATGCAATAGATCTCCCTCATTTATTCATTTTCTATAATCTATGTATTAAAATAGCAATATCCTTGATGTTCTTATTCTTGCATATATTCAGTATGGAAACTACAGAGAAAATTTCCTTCAGAAACTACACCACCTGATTCTCCGCTCATCCCAGGACATCTCAGGAAAGTAATAAATTTAAAGTCTAACAGTGGGAAGGTATGATGCAAGCTACTGGAGGCACGGTGAGGGTCATTTGTTTGGCTGCTCAGATCCTGAGTCCTTAGCCCATATTGGAAGCCTTCTTTGACACCATATGTCCTTCTTACAGCCCCTGCATACACGACCATCTTAATCATAACCAAACTTCAAATAGGAAGGGTGGGACAGCCCTCTGCAGCATCCAGGAAGCAGTGGCTATGATTCTAGGCAAAACTCTGAGTTTCAAATTCTACAGTAGAGGAAGCAAAGCCCTGGAGATCAGTGGCCAGCTACAGTGGTCTCTCTGCCTGGATCCATCTGGAAGTACGATTTGGGGCTCCACTTCTGGCTACTTAAACTCTGAGCTCATTTCTCTGGCCTCTGCAGAGATTCTGTGAGCTACCCAATGTCTTTTTAAGGCACTTCTTTTCCCTAAGTATCAGTCATAGTGAATTTCTCGTACAGCTAAGAATTCTGTCAGATGCAGTAGCTAGTTTGGGTCTCTTCTGAGCCAGACATTGTCATAAATCTTGAAAAGCATAAATTGAAGTGAAATAATCTAAAAGGCATTCCTTGAACTCTTTCTGACAAGTACACAGTTGGAAATTGCATTAATTTCTGAGTGCCAGTTTTTAGAAAAATTTTGTCAAGCTGGAACTTGATTCCAAGGGCACAAACATAGAATGATCGTGGCAGAAGGCCTATCGGATAAGGAAAGTCCTGCGGATATTTCTGTAGACTCTTGCTTCCAAGCAGGACTAACAGAGAGTAATTGCAAGTCCCTTGACCTTTGATGAGCTGTTGTGATCCTTAAAAGTTTTATCGTTACTAGTCTGCAGGGATTTCTGCATAACTAGCAGGTTAGTTAGATTACAGCTGCAGTTATTTCTCAGCACAAGATACAATGTTTGCATTGGAAAACCTAAATTGCGAAATGCTGTTTTAAGTCCACTAGATGCAACCTCGAATCACCAATCCCAGTATCTACTGTAAAGAAGAGAGAATATTTGACATCACAGATAAAATTCCATCTATGTCCACCAATCTTTCTTTCATAATTTTTCAGTTACTGGTGGACTGTACTGAGCATCTACCAAGAACTCCGTCAATACTGCGCTGCATCAAGCTGAATTCTGTCACTGCCCTGTTCAGCCAAGGCCATCTTTTCCAATTTCTCAGCTTCGTCACCTTCACTGGTTGCCTGATTCTGTGTTCACCTTCTTCCTGACCCTGTGCTCACTGGCACCACTTTAATCATTCAGTCTTCTTGGTCTGTCTACTAAAATACACTCATTTCAGCTTCGTACTGACCTTGGACAACTAGCTTACTTTGCCAACTTTATTTTCTTTCCTTTCAAATGCTCTAGACCGAGTAGTCTCCTATGGCTGCCCAAGTATCTTTCTCAGGGTAGAGGCTCAAGGATATTTGTTGGCTAAATTAGTAATTAATATTTTGTAATGATTTTAACAGCCATTGGCTAAATACAAAAAAAGTATATCAATTTTCTAATATTTCCTGTATGCTAATGAACACACATTTTAAATTCTCAAATATTACTTGCATTTATACTTATTTTTATTCTGGGTCAAAGAACATGCTTACAAATCAGGCTTAAAAGGCAATCTGTGATAAACATGCTATATAAACTTTGAAAATGATAGCTCATTTTCAATGCAGTTGCTCATAAGCTTAGTGTATTTCTAAAATTATGTGATATAATAGTGATAATTAACATTACTGCAGATAAAACCTGCAAATAAGAGACTCTTTTCATAATACTAAATAAATGAGGGAGACCTGTGGCCTTTATTTAATGAAGCAGGCTACTTTGACCTCATGAAAAGGTGCTAGTATTAAGTAATTAAGTATGAGACTTTCCCAATTTATCAGTTAAGTCATGTGTAAGTCTTTAATTTTAAACATTCCATCAGAATGTTTGGGAAAACAGTGTTACTCTCACTTTCTCCACTACTGCCCAGTTGTTTGATAAGTTACAAAGACTTAGATTCATCAAGTGATGACAGCAGGTGGCCTTTCAAAATTTTAGCCACTAAAAACACATTTCTATCAATTTTATCTTACTTCAAATATTAATGAATAGTTCCAGTGATAATTAGCAATTTTCCCTAATTACAGAAAATTGGCACTTCATAAATAACAAACTCTGATATTATTTAGTATTGTGCCAGTTTTCCTATTAATTTGGAAATCAGCAATTATCACCAGAACTATGTGGGTTAAAGTGTGTCAGATTCTGGATAAACAACTTAAAATACCCAGCAATATGAGATTCAGTGTTAGGAAGGTTCAACATTAAGATTTGAAGATAAAGCATTAATGACCAACCCTTGCTATTGAAGCACAGTAGGAAGATTTATTCCAAGTTGTGTTATTTCAGCCTAGATGACATTAATTACAAAACATAGATGGTTTTACCTCATTGTCAATTTGAAGTAAACAAAAGTACAAATATGTAAATTCTCAAATTGATAAATAGCTAATATAAAAGTTCCCTATCAGGTCTTAAAAGGACATTAATATTAACTTTGTTCTAAAATCATCACAATTAAGAAAACAGAAATTCTCCAATACCTTTCCTAGGTGAGAAATAATGGCCACATTCATGTAGTTATTACACTTTCTAAAATAATCACCTGATTCTGACTTTTCCTTAAAATCCATTACATTCCTCCCTTCAGCCTCTGATTTTCCTCTTACCTAAGGTATTTAGTCACATTAATTGTCTAGACGAGTGGGATGTGTCAACATAGTCAACAGGATCGCTCGAACTGTACTCAACAAGGATAAAATACATATTTTCTTAAGAAAACCCAAAACATTTTCAAAAATTTATTATCATTAAGACATAAAAACATGCTAAAATGTTCACCAAATTATTATCCTACTTATATATTTGGGTAGCCATTCTATGAAGTCAAAAAAATTTCGAAACATCATTTTTTAAGAAATTTTTTAAAAAGTACTATAATAAATATTCAGGTGGTGATAAAAGAAAAATAATGATAGAAATGTAAATTAAATTATGGTAATTAAATTTCATAACTTTTGATATAATAAACATATAAAAAAATTATAACAGTACAAATAACATCTATAAAATATAGAGTATTAGAATTCTTTTGTTAGAAAAAAGGCTAAGAATTAATAACTATTTTATTTTAAAATTATAAAGTATAATGAAATACACTCATAAAAAAGAAAGAAAATAGGCCAGGGATTTAGCTCAGCGGTTCGGTGGCCTGCCTTGCAAGCACAAGGACCCGAGTTCAATCCCTGGTACCAAAAAAAAAAAAAAAAAAAAAAAAAAAGAAAAAAAAAAA
>NW_022900917.1:46931257-46952527 GCF_012274545.1 Fukomys damarensis
CCCTAGAGTTAACCGTGTATAAAAAAAAAAAAAAAAAAAAAGAAGGAAAATTAAAATTAAGAATACTAGTTAGAAGAAAATAAATAGAAATAAGATACAATAAAAATCAGCTAAAATATTTTTTTAAATTAAGTAGACTATTCAAGGAAGCAAAGCAAAAATGTAATAAGTTAAACTTGGATTAAATAGTGCACATAAGTCAGGAATTAAAAAGATGTCTTCAGATATTTTGTGATTCAGATGTCTTGTGATATTTTATTTGCCAGTAGATTTTAAACTTTTGATGAAATATAAAAAGTCTTGGACATAGAAAACTTGTGATATTTTATTTGCCAGTAGATTTTAAACTTTTGATGAAATATAAAAAGTCTTGGACATTTAAGAGGTGTAAATGATTTAGGAAGAATGAGAAAGTCTTAAAAGTTCTCTAACCATTAAAGAAATTCAAATTGATAGTTTCAGTCTTCATGCAAAAAAGGACTGATAGTAGTTTTATATATTAATCCTACTAAATTTTAGAGGTAGACATCTTTCATGTTTTATGCTTGCTTTCCCAGAGAACAGAAAAAGAGAGAATGGTACACAACCTATTAATAAATACCAATATAGAAATTGCAAAGTACCTTCCAATTTCATTTACTATGTAGATAGTTATGTGAACTCAGTTTCTTTCATTGTGAGGCATTATCAAAAAGTGTATTGTTTAAAAATCAATAAATGATAGTATGACAATATAATTTAAAATTACAAGTATAACAACCAAAATGATTTACAGCAGACACAAAAGCAGGTCACCTGTGGTGAATACGAATGGAGTTGGCTGGCGGGGGTGGACTTCTTCAAGAGCACTTCAGTTGTTCCACCTATAACCAAATGCTAAAATATGCATTTTCCCCAAAACAAAAGAAAATATGTGCTTAAGAATAAAGGCAGTGATGGATATATAACATATTGTTAAGGAAAAGATAATCTGAAAATTTAAATCTCCTCTTCTCCCAGGTTCCTAGGCTTCCTGATTCGTGTGTGACTGAGACAGGGCCAACTATGGAAATGGGGTACTATGCACAGCCACATCTTCATCGGTGTTCAAATCTGTTGTCCTGTTTTCAAAACACTTCTTATTTTAGCACATTTTCTTTTATTAAAAAGAACACCTAAGACTGGATACTTTATTTTTTTTTAAAGTTTATTGTGGCTCAGCTTTCTGGATTGTCTGCTTGGCTTCTTTTGAGGATCTGGTGTTTCTGGGACTCACACCATCAGGAGTATGCAAAAGAGGTGAGGTGTCAGGGGGAGCCTCACATCCCGTCAGCCTGCCATACTTGTGGATAGAGTAAGTTGTGGCCTATTTGTAAAGTCCCAAATGGGTTTCTCTATGACAAATCCTATTATGCTACCATTACAGTTCTATGTCTTTGGGTCTTGAACATTTTCTGTTTTCAGAAGTTCTGTATTGTACTTATACCTGCAACTCAAGTCTGTGTTTCCAAAACTGAGGTAGATACACCACATGCAGAACTGTGTCAAAGGAATGAGAAAGTGTATAATAAATATGGTACTTCCTGGACAATAAACTTTACCTGAAAAATTGGAAGGCTAATGTTAAGTAGTTTGAAAGTTAATTTGAGTATGTTTATATTTACAAATATGCAGTTATATTGTGAAATACAATGCTAAATGTATATGAATTGTCAGGTTAAAACCAAAACTTCAAAGAATTTCCAAGACATTTTTTTCTTTTAAATTGAGTTTATTGGTACATTCTAGGTAGACAGTACAGTTATATTCATTACTGGGATCTTGTACCTTTACATGTCAGGTCTCGGTTCTCATTTTTTCCCCTTGTCCCCACCCTCCCTTCACCCCCTCCTGCCCTCCCCACCTTCAAACACTTTAATTCCATTTTTACATTTTCTTATATTCTTTTCCTTTTCCCTTGTTCCCCTTTCCCTATCCTTCTCACTGTCCCTACACCTTTGGTCCTTTTCTTCCTATTTCACATTGCTAATTGTCCCGTTAGGATTTTGAATACTCTTCTAGTTTTTCACACCAGAGAAACTATTTGGTATTTGCATATGTGTGACTTATTTATTTCATTTAGGAGTATATCTTCAAAATGTACCCATTTACCTATGAATGAATCTACTTCCTCATTCTTTATGGCTAAGTAGTATTCCATTTTATAGAAAACACATCTTCTTTATCCTCCAAGACATTATTGAATCAATAGGATTTTGTATTTGTTCATTTGGAATGATATAGTGTCCAACACCTAATAGAAATAGAAAAAGAGAATTGGCTTTGCACAAAAGGAATGATTTTACTTATATAATTGTAGGGCCCCTGAGAGGAGCTGGCCTTTACTTAGAACTTTTCCATAAGCTTAAAAGATGTTTTTGGGACATTTTTCTCCTTACAGTCTACTTTCCTTCATATTAACCTCTTATATCCAAAAGATGAGTGCTCCAAAGCTTCAGGTTTATATCTCTTTGCTTCAAATATCAGAGGAGAAGGCAACTGGAAGTCCCAGGAAAAAGATGCAGTGAGTCTTGCTGGCTTGAGTTGTATCACTAAAACAGTCACTCTGAGAAGTTCTGGTTGGCCAACCTCACACCCAGGAATTTCATGAGAAGTCCATAAATTGTGAATAAAATAATTTCTTCCCTCTTTGATAAAGTATGGAATGTCTTCATGAATAAATGTGAATAATGCCAAATGGCAAGCAGCACACACACACAACACACACACTACATGCATGTATACATGTGCACACACACAGAGATACACAGAACTGTGCATCAGAGTGCAACTAACTCACCTTCTCTTTTCCCATATTTGGTTCCATTCATCAGGGGGATATTGGTAGAAAAATCTGAGAAGTACTGTTTGGACCCGGATTCCATCCCCAGTACAAAAAAAAGCTGGAAGAATCTAGCAAGACTCATTGGCAATAGGACTTAAGAACTAGGCTAAATGGATTCTGGCATAGACACTGATGGAATGTATCCTTCTTTATATGCTTTTCATCTTCATTTTATTTAGTGCCTGTCCCACCTGTGAGTTGATGATTGGAGGTAAAATTGGCCAACCTAGAATATGCAGAGCTGTAGAAATGTTTTCAAGAAGAGACTTTTTGAGACCTTTTCAAGGTTGGCCAAGACAGTTGTGAAAAGTATAATGAACCATAGCAATGACACTGCAGAGACCCATAAAATGCAAGATGATCATTTCTTAACACAGGAAATATCTGACCCTCTGGGCAAACCACACAACTGGGAAATTCTTTAGTAGGGAGGTAAACTTTGTGTCTCTAAAAACTTCAAAAGTAAAGGGTATTGTTCCACATGCTGTAACACTACCTTGCATTCTTTCCCAGTCATTTTCCCCTCCCTTCCAAAATACTGCTTTGGTTCAAGACATTATGCTGAAAACACATTTATGTGATTTTATTTGCTAATTCTGTTTTTTAACTATAATCCACATGATGGATATTGGTAATTGCCTATTTGTTACCCATTCTCCTTTTCTTCTTTAAGAAAACAATCCGTATTTTTCTTGTGGTAGAAATGAATCCAAACAATGGCCCCAAAAAAGTGAAAAACTTTCAATAGCTCCATCTTGTTCATAGATAAGTGGCACTGGAACAAGATTTTTGGCCTGGATTATATAAGCAAATGGCTTCTGGAAACTTCTGAGAACATTTAATAATTTTTAAAATAGGATCACCCCTTCATTTTTTGCATTTCATTTGAATGTCTGAATCAATGACATCAAAGTTGAGTTTAAACAACCATTCTATGACAATAAGGCAACAAGCACTAGGGTAAAACTATATAGTAAGAAGGGCACAGGAAAAGAAAGAACCTGAAAAAACAGCAACTACAGTAAAAACAGGATATGCTGTACCATTGCTGATCACATCTCAAATTCCATGCTCAATTCTTACATGAAAAATATTATAATATATTGGGTTGAGCATCTATGCTCAAAGTTCTTTCTGTTCTACAAGAAAGTGTAACTAAATCCTCAAATTATTATTAAAATACTTGCCAAGCTATACATTCCATTTATGCACATCATGTAGAGAGGAATGAATAGAAGACCCACCATATCACTTCTTGGTTTTCAATTAGGTAAAGGAATCATCACCCTATATAATTGTGGTGGTTAAATTTAATTATGTCTATTTGATTTTGGTGTGAGCTTCAAAGGTGATTAGTAAAGCACACTTCCGGGTGTATTCAGGAAGTCATGAAAGTACAGATCGGGTAATATATTTGGAACCTGGCTCCTTCCTCGCTGGCACTCTTCCCCTGCTCTGTTTCCATGAACTAAGCATCTTTGTTCTGCCACATCCTTTGCCAAATGTCTTTTGACCATCCAACCATCGACTGAAACCTTTAAAACCCTGAAACAAATTATACTTCTATTAGCAATGGGAAATCTAATACAAAAAATTGGAATCAGAGAAGTGGAGTCATTGATGTGACTCTACCTGACCATGTGGTTTAGCAGTCTGTCAAACTTGTTTGTGGGAAGAGTTTGGAAATATTTGGTGATGCTGGTTGGATTAGCTTTGTAATACAATAAAAATGTCTGATGGATGATTCTGATCATAACTCATAAGACCAAAATGCTGAAGGAATGTGGACAGTAAAGACCAGTCAGGAAGTTTCAGTTGGGAAAAAAGAATGCATTTACTGAGACTTTGTGGGAAACTGAAAGTAAGTGTAGTGGACTGATTCATCTGGTGGAAGAAATTTCAAGGCAGTCTACTGTTCAGGCTGTGGTTACTTTTATCCAGATTTATAGTGGGAACCAGGAGCAAAAAGTAGAGAACAAACTGAAAATCTTAAATTTTGGCCCTAAGATATCCATATGTAAAGTTGGGGAAAAAAGAAATGCAGTTTCTGGAGTGATTAGCACCAGTGCCATTAAAAAGAAGCCAAGTATTTTGTACCAGGATAAGAAGAAAGATGCCTTGAGGCCATCTCAGAAATAAACAAGGCATCACCAATTATAGGCTAGGAATCTGTTTAAAAATTTAGAAAATTACAATAAGAAAATGAGTACTATAATACTTGTAAGGATACATAAAAACATACAAAGGGGATGGGAATTTAGTTCAGTGGCACCTTGCCTGCCTCTCAAGTGCAAGGTGTGAGGTGGATCTCTGGTACTGAAAAAAACAAAACAAAACATACAAACAAACACACATATACAAAACAACATACAATTTTAATGGTACACTATTTAAAAAAGACACATCTAGAAAGTATAATTAAAATTTTTAAGGTAAAGATGTATCATATAAAGAAGCAAGTAAAAGACAGATAAAATTCAAGATTACCAGCATTATATAGGGCAAATACTTATAATCATAGTTAAAGACTTCATTATAGCTCCTTCAAAAATCAACAAATTTTTATGGAAAAAATTGAATTGTACAATACGGTGATCTGTTTTGATATAGTAGAATATAACAAATATATAATTATTTTGGTATTAGGAAATAAAAATTTGAACTAATGAAAACAAGGCATAAGAATAGACAAAGAAAAGAACAAAAATATTCTAGTGTTATATTTGGATTGGAAATAATATGAAATCATGACTCTTTCTTTCAAAAATATGTCTTTCCTCTGAAAAAGCCTGTGAGCAATAGCAACTCAATAGCAATGAGAAATGCTGTAGGAAGATTGTGCTACATATATATCATTTGTTGACAAATAGCTGATTACAATTCTGAAAAATAAAATATAGAAGATTTTTCTGTGACATATTGTCCCAGAGAATAAGAGCACAATCTCAAACTAATGGGGTTATGTTTAAATGGCACAGGAGCCAACATGAAGAAGGATAGAAAACATGAACATAAAAGAAAAAAAGCCTAATACTGATAAATATCCACTCACTAGAAAATCCAATAAGTAAAAAAGAAAAAGTAATTTATAATCAAGTCAAAAAAGTAACAAAATAAAGCAAACATAAATCTTGAACATCATTAGAAACAACTATCACAACAGAAGAAATCCAGCCTAAATATGAAAAAGAAAAAATGGAATTTTAAAAATTACTAGTTTTGCAATCTCTAAAAAAAAATTATTTAATGTCAGTGATCATCAGTAGATCAAACATGAAATAAAATCTTCATTGTAAGCTTAGCAAAAGAATGCTCAGTCTGTCACTACCTGAAAATATTAATCAAATTAAAGCGGAACAACTGGACATTACAAAATTTCTGGATTTATTAAACATGAGGCACTCAAAATGGCCTGTAAACATTGTTGCCTCCGAAAAGTTGAACCTGAGTCAAATCAAGCTTCTTAATTTCCAATATATAAAAGAAGTTGTAAATAGAAGCAAAGAACAAATCCAAAATATAGAACATTTCAACTGACAACTAATTGAATTTATTAAACAAGCTGAAAACCATAAAATAGTGGGAGGTAAAAAGAAAATGAAGTATTTATATGAAAGAAACAAAATATATAACAACTCTGCAATATGTGATATCTAAGGATCCTAATTAAAACATGTCATACATTGAAAAAGTAATTTTTTGAGTCAAAGACTCTAATTTGATTGGGTACTTGATAGAAAAACCAAAGACTACAGTTGTGATGGAGATCACCCTGAGCAAGCTACAGTTTCATAAATTAGCTTTTTGTATTAAAAGTTTGAGTCTGCCTATTGGCCCGCAGTGGCTTGCCTAAAGATCCAGAAGTTGGTGCGTAGGAGGAAATGTACAGAGGCCTCAATGATCCATGACATTGTGACATCTTGGATGGAAAGACCATAGTGCAGCTAAGGTCAGCATTACTCATATAGAAAACTCCCATACAGGCAAAAATCAATCCATGGGAAGAAACAAATTGCCCATTAATCAATGATCTCTTCCTACTTGAATATCCTGTTCCCTTGTTGCTAGAGTCCTGCACACATCAGTGCTCTCCATCTCACTGTTCCCTGAACAGCCCTTTACCCACTTCTGCAAGCTGCATGAGAAATAAATGGTAGCAAGCTCCAAGAGATGGTATCTTGGCCAGATAAGATCTTCAACAGCCCAGGCCATTTATGCTTTAAGGTCTTGTCTTTTTTAATCCATCCACCATATCATTGTTTAGATGATTGGGCATCTGATCAGCCTCCAATATAGTTGATTTGGTTAAGAAAATATCTTAGATAGGCCTCCACAACTATGTAGAAGTTAAATGGTATGATATATATTTTGACTTTTTAAAATTTAGCAACAGAAAAAAAATGAAATTATACTGGGAAAAGAAGGGAAAAAAAGAAAATTTTTATTCAGAATACTGACTTTGGTGATGAATATAGAGGGTTCATTTTGCTGTTCTTTTCATGTAGTCCCAAAGAGATTCAAAATGAAAAATAAAAATAACCACTATATAATCACTTTCCCTCTAATGAGTTAATTCAGGTTTGGATAAATATCTCTGAAATGTTGTTCAACCTGTATGTGGAAAGAAGATCACATCTTTTATTTAATCCATCTAAATCACAGCAAAATTGTAACAAGAGCTTTAGTTATCACAACCTGATAAATCTGTACAAAATTATAGCTTTATGGTTAGACCAGAAACTGAAAAAGAGCAAAAAGAAATGAACTAAGCATAAAAACTAAGAATCTTTCAAAAATTAAAAAATGAATGCAAAAAAGATCATAAGTTCTTTCCAGTTTTATCAAGAAATAAAATGAAAAGAAAATGTGAATAGGAGGTAAAAAAAAGTTAAAAAAAATAGGAAGAAAAGAAGAGAAAGAAGGGAAGGAGGGAAGGAAGGAAAAGAAGGAAGGAAAAGGTACCTGGAACAAAGAAAAATGTTTTAATTATAAAAGACCACTAAACATATGCAAAAATTTTAAATGTACAAATAAATGTTAAAAAATATATATTACACGATTGGCATAAGAAAATAAGAGAGATCCAGAAGAGTATGAAATGAATTTGAAAAGCTAGAAAAACATCTTTATCCTTAAAAGGATTAGATCCCCTGATTGAGCCAGTCCTTGGACACACTCTGCAGAGGCATGGCAGGCTATAAAGGGTGGTGATTGACTCTATTATGTTCCTGATTGTATTGATAGGGATAAAGGATAGGGATTGATTTGATGAGTTGTTTTCTCAATTATGAAAATGAGAATGTCTATAAGTCATTAGAGAATCAAAGGCTGGGATGCAACGATATCAGGAAGATTTAATGACCAAGAGTTTGAATCAAGGGCAACCCAACAGCAAATATAAAGATGAGAAAACACTTAAGCAAGCCACAAAAACAGACTTCCAGTCCACCAGTGGCAAACAATAGGGCAAAGTAGGATGAAAATTCAGTGAACCTCCAGGACACTGAGAACTCACAGCACAGGAAGTAAAACAAACTGATCAATCAAGCTCTAGAAAAATTCAAAACAGAAATTATTTCCTAGATAACAATAGAGATGGTGAGCAAAATGAAAACCATGATTCAAGACCCCAGAACAGAAACTGACAAAAAAATAGATGAGCTTAGGAACACAATAGAAGCCATGAAGGCCCAGAATAAGAAAGAAATGGAAACAATGAACACCCAACATAGGAAAGAAATGGAATCCATTAAACAGATTCAAACAGATATCCAGGAGATTAAAAACTCTATTGAAAGCATACACAACAAAATAAAAAATTGCAAAGATAGAATCTCGCATACAGAAGATAGGATAACAGACAGTGACCATGAAAAGAGAGGTTTCTTAAAAACAGTAAGGGAGCATGAGAAATAGATCCAACAACACCTAGATGATGTAAGGAAGAATAACATAAGACTGATAGGTATCCATGAAGTACCAGAAGAAAATGCAAATGACTTAAAAAAGCTGTTCAAAGAATTAATGACAGAAAACTTCCCAAACAGAGGGGAAGAATTAGACATACAGATAAGCGAGGCATATAGGACACCAAATAGTCATGATCAAAAAAAATCTACACCTAGACATATAATAATCAAGATTCCAGAAACCAAACAGAGGAACAAAATACTACAAGCAGTAAGAGAAAAGAAACAAATCACATGCAAAGGAAAGCCCATCAGAATCACAGCAGACTTTACAACACAAACACTCAGGGCAAGGAGAGCCCAGAGTGAGGTATTTCAAGTCCGAAAAGAAAATAACCTACAACCAAGACTGATGTATCCTGCAAAACTCACTTTCAAAATGGACAGAGAAATAAGATACTTCCATGACAAAGAACACTTGAGAAACTTCATGAATACTAAACTAGCACTGCAAAGAATTTTAAATAATATCCTAGAAAAAGACAACAAAGATCACAACACCAGGAGGCCCAACAGAGCAAATCAAATACCCAAGGCTAGAAACTGAAAGGAGAGGACAAAAAATAAAAAGAGTCAACAAAAGGACAATAACATGACAATAATAAGTCAGTACATATCAGTTATAACCATCAATGTCAATGGCCTCGATTCACCAATCAAGAGAAATAGATTGGCAGAATGGACTAAGAAATAAAATCCAACAATATGTTATATACAAGAAACACACCTAGTGCAAAAAGAAGCCCATAGACTGAAAGTGAAAGGATGGAAAAACAATTCTCCAGGTGACAGGAGCCCAGAAAAAAGCAGGGATAGCAATCTTATTAGCAGACAAAGAAAACTTCAAACCAAAACTGATTAAGAGAGACAAAGAAGACCACTACATCCTTGTAAAGGGAACAATCCAAGAGGAAGAAATGACAATCATAAACATATAGGCACCAAATATAAATGCCCCCAACTATATAAAACAAATATTAAGTAACATGTAAAACCAAATAACCACTAATACAATTGTAGTGGGGGATCTGAATACCCCACTATCACCAATAGACAGATCATCCAGGCAAAAAATCAACAATGAAATACTAGAACTGAACCAAACTTTTGAAGGCATGGACTTATTAGATGTCTATAGAGTGTTCCACCCCACAAAATCAGAATACACATTCTTTTCAGCTGCACATGGGTAATTCTCCAAGAGAGATCACATACTAGCTCACAAAACAGGTTTGAATAAATGCAAAAGAATTGAAGTTATTCTCTGTATATTATCAGATCACAGTGCAGTAAATCTGGAGATTAATAGCATAAGAAATGGTAGGAAATTCACAAACATATGGAAATTGAACAACACTCACCTGAACAATCAATGGATCACAGAGGAAATTAAAGAAGAAATCAGACAGTTTTTACAAATAAACAAAAATGCCAATACAACATACAGGAATCTATGGGACACAATGAAAGCAGTTCTACGTGGAAGATTCATAGCACTGAATGCCCACACTAGGAAAACAGAGCAAGCTCAAATAAAAAAACCTAATGATGAATCTTAGACTCCTAGAAAAACAAGAGTAAGAAAAACCAAAAGCTTGAACAAGAGAGGAAATTATAAAGATTAGAGCAGAAATGAATGCAATGGAAACTAAGAAAATGATACAAAAATTAAATGAATTGAAGAGTTGGTTTTTTGAAAGAATAAATAAAATTGATAAACCTTAGCAAACCTTATAAAGAAAAAAGGACACAAAAGGCTCAGATCCATGCAATCAGGAATAAAAAAGGCGAAGTCACAACAGATCCCACAGAAATCCAGAGAATCATTAAATCCTACTTTGAGAATCTGTACTCTAATAAAATGGAAAACACAGAAGAAATGGACAGATTTCTAGATACTTATGAATTACCAAAGTTGAATGACAAAGAAAAAAACATTTTAAACACCCCAATCACAATCAGTGAAATTGAAAATGTAATTAAAAACTTATCAACAAAGAAAAGCCCAGGTCCTGATGGATTCACGGCTCAATTTTACAAGACATTTAGAGATCTACTGACATTACTCTTCAGACTTTTCAATGAAATTGAAAGAGAAGCAATACTTCCAAACTCATTCCTGGAAGCAAATACCACTTTGATTCCCAAACCTGGGAAAGATGTAATTAAAACAGAGAAGGACAGGCCAATCTCCTTAATGAATATAGATGCCAAAATCTTCAATAAGATACTAGCAAACAAAATACAGAGGATCATCAAGAAAATCATACTGACCAAGTCGGATTTATTTCAGGGATGCAAGGATGGTTCAACATATGTAGGTCAATAAATGTAATACACTATATTAACAAAGTCAAGGACAAGAACCACATGATCCTCTCAATAGATGCGGAAAACGCATTTGACAAAATTCAACACCCATTCATGATAAAAAACTCTGCAAAAAATTGGAATAGATGGTCTATATCTCAACTTAATAAAGGCTATCTATGAAAAACCAACAGCCAACATCATATTAAATGGCCCAAAACTGAAAACTTTCACATTAAAATCAGGAGCAAGACAAGGATGCACACTATCACCACTCCTCTTAGATATAGTTTTGGAAACATTAGCCATAGTAATAAGAGAAGAGAAAGAAATTAAAGCAATAACGATAGGAAAGGAAGAAGTTAAACTGTTATTATTTGCTGATGATATGATACTCTACATTGAAGACCCAAAAAGCTGCACCAAAAGATTTCTCAACTTCATTGAAACTTTGAGCAAAGTAGCTGGATACAAGGTCAACACCCAAAAATCAGTAGCCTTCTTGTACACAAATAACAGACTCACTGAGAAAGAACTTAGGGAAACAATTCCTTTCACAATAGCACCCAAAATATTAATTATCTGGGAATCAATCTAACAAAAGAAGCAAAAGACCTGAACAATGAAAACTGCAGCACACTGAAAATAGAGATCAAAGTGGATATAAGAAAATCAAAAGATATCCTGTGCTCCTGGGAAGAAAGAATCAACACAATGAAAATGGTCATACTACTAAAACTGCTATACAGTTTCAACGCAATACCAAATGAAATCTCAACACAATACTTCACAGAACTAGAAGGAAGGATCCAAAAATTCATTTGGAACCATAAGAGACCTAGAATAGCAAAAGCCATCCTAGGCAATAGACATATGGCAGTGGGTATAACAATTCCCAATTTGAAACTATACTACAAAGCCACTGTGATAAAAACAGCATTGTACTGGCAAAGAAACAGACCTGAGGATCAGTGGAACAGATTAGAAGACACAAAAACAACTCCAGATGCACTCAGCTACCTCATCTTTGACAAAGGAGCTGACAGTCCCCAGTGGAGGAAGATAGCCTCTTTAACAAATGGTGTTGAAAAAACTGGATCTCAACCTACAAAAGATTAAAACTAGACCCTTATCTGTCACCATGCACTAAATTAAAATCCAAGTGGATTAAAGATCTAAATATAAAAAAAGAAACACTATACTTGCTGGAAGATAAGTTAGGCAGAACTCTGGAAGACATTGGCATAGGAAAAGACTTTATGAACAAATCCTCAGTAGCACAGAACTAGCAGAAAGAATCAACAACTGGGATCTAATCTTATTAAAAAGCTTCTGCACTGCAAAACAAACCATCAACAGAACTAAGAGACAGCCTACAATGTGGGAAAAAATTTTTACCAGCTGCTCCTCAGACAAAGGACTATTATCTAAAATATATAAAAAACTCAAAACAACCAGCACCCCCCCACAAATATAAAGACCCAATTCTAAAATGAGCATCTGAAATGAACAGACATTTCTCAGGCAAAGAAATAAAAGCAGCAAGGAAATACATGAAAAATGCTCCACATCACTGGTCATTCGGGAGATGCAGATGAAAACAACACTGAGATTTCACCTCACCCCACAAAGAATGGCTGCTATCACGAAATCACACAATAACAAATGTTGGCGCGGTTGTGGAGAGAAAGGAACCCTTGTTCATTGTTGGTGGGTGTGCAGACTGGTGCAACCACTATGGAAATCAATATGGAGATTCCTCAAAGAACTAGGATTAGGGTTTCCATTTGACCCAGCCATCCTTTTGTTGGGTATCTTTCCAAAAGATTTTAAAAAATCATACCACAGTGATATATGCACACCCATGTTTATAGTGGCACAGTTTGTAATAGCTAAAATTTGGAAACAGCCCATGCGCCATCAGTTGGAAACTGGATAAAGATGTATTTTTTCTATAAAATGGAATACAACTCAGTCATAAAGAATGAGAAAGTAGATTCATTCATAGGTAAATGGGTACATTTTCAGGATATACTCCTAAGTGAAATAAGTAAATTACACGTATGCAGATACCGAATAGTTTCTCTAGTGTGAAAAACTAAAAGAGTACTCAAAATCCTGACAGGACAATTAGCAAATAGGAAGAAAACAACCAAAGATGTAGGAACAGTGAGAAGAATAGGGAAAGGGGAATAAGGGAAAAGGAAAAAAATATGAGAAAATGTAAAAATGGTATTAAAGTGTTTGGGGGGGTGGCAGGAGGGTGAGGACAAGGGGAAAAAATGAGAACTGAGACCTGGCATGTAAAGGTACAAGATCCCACTAATGAATGTAACTGTACTGTCTACCTAGAATGTACCAATAAATTAAATTTAAATTTTTTAAAAAAAGGATTGGTACCCAACCTTCCTAAAAATTCTTAGTAAACATAAACTAAAAATGTTCTCTTCATTTTTTAAAGGATTTCTTTCAGAAAACTTTAGAAATATTAGCTGTATAAAATTCCCATAAAAGAAGAAATTAAGCCATGCATGTGTCTATCCCACTTTCTAATATTTATTTTATGTCCTGGAAAGTGAATTAGGAAAAGTAAAGAAGGAAAAGAAAGTGAATATTCATCATTTTCAGATAATCTCATAGAATTAATTGGCTACAAATTAAACAAATAACAGGGAAGAAGTGAGAGAGCTTGACACAAGATGACAAATATAAAGTAAAAATAAATATATTCCAATTAGACAATAAAGTTAAAAAGTTTTCACTCATAAAATTAAAAAAATGAAATACCTATCAGTAAAATTAATAAAAGCTATTTAAGATCTAAATGATAAAATTATACTTTCTGAACCATTTAGAGTGAGACTTCATACTATAAAATTCTAATTATATTTAAATTTTTATAATTTTTAATGAATCTGCATGGTAGATATAATGTACATTGTTGAAGCAAATATGCTAGAATAATAAGGAAATTTGAAAACAATGTGGAGGAACTGGCTTTAACATATACTAAGGTAAGCTAGTTAATTATACCAGTGTAGTATTTGCACTGAAAAAAGTAATTAATAAGTAGAGCATTTAGAAACCACATTATCTGATATATATCACCCATTTCGTTGAAAAATTATACCTAACAATGACCTTTCAACCAGAACATATAAGAAATATGAGAATATATAATGAATGTATAAGGAGAAAACAAAACAATTGTTAAAAGTGAGCAAAATGGTTGAACACTGACTTTACTAAACAACATACATGAATGGAACATGATAATATTTAATATATTTTCTAATTACTGATTAGTAGCAATAGTTAGGGCACTGCAAGTCAATACAATAATTAATTATTTAATTAATTAGTATGATTGCGCATACCACTAAAGTAACTAAAGTTTTTAAAATTGACAATACCCAAGTCTGGAAAGGATGTATAACAAGTAAAAGTCTTAAACATTTCTGTAGGACTGCAAAATACAACAGTCACTTTAGAAATATATGTGGCAGCTTTTTTGAAATTAACCCTATGCTTAGCTTTCATCCCCAAAATTCCACTTGTTAAAGAATTTCAATTTAAAGAAAGGAGTGAAAATATATGTTCCGAAATGCATTTACTAAATGTCCAGAAACTAGTGAGTGGATATACAATAATTGTAAATTCACACAATGGTGTAAACCCTAGCTCCAAAAAAAAAAATGCTGATACATGCAATAATGTGGATGAGTATCAAAAACACACATATGTGAATAAAACTACATACGTACACCAAGCATGTATATGAAATTCTACTGCAGTTGTACTTGTTCCCAAACACATTTTATGTCTTAATGTGAAAGTGTTCTTGCTCTTTACCAAAATATTCAACTCAATATTCAAAGTATATCCCTCAACCAAAAATATATCAATCAATTTGCATGCAACATTTTGGAATCGCATTGTTTTAGGTATTTTTCTTCTGTTCTCCTTAGTTAAATGTGAATGCCTCAAGAACAAGGACCCTGTCTCCTTTGTGTATCTAGTGTTTGAAAATAATTGATTCAGGACTTCACAGTGACCTAAATATGTTTAGTTTTTGATGATACATATTTCCTTCTGGTCAGCATTTGTTTAATGACAAAAATTTAACTACAAGTCAGTTACTTGTATTTTAGTTTATAGGTTTTGTTTAATTGCATATAATAGTACAAAGAACCAGATAGTCTGATCACATCCTAAGGAAGCTTATTAAAGTTTTAATATAGTCTCATCAGCCCCTGCTGCTGATATCTGACCCTCATGAGCCCTGCAGAAGAGAGATGCCCCACTCCTTGCTGACACTGGTGACGTATGGGTCCAGTGGGAGAGGGGAGAGGCCTTGCCCCACCCCAACTGCTTACACTAGCACATAATGGGTCCTTCTGGAGAGGAGAGAGGCCTTGCCCTCCCCCTGGCAGTGACACCAGCACAGTGTGGACTCCACTGGAAAGGAGAAAGTCACCACTCCACCCCTACAAGCATCACAGGCTGCCTGCCTTCTGCACCTTGCAACACAGGGTGGGTAGAAGTGACAACCAAAAGACTGACCTCACTGTCAAAGACCAAAACCCAGGGGAAGAGTTTCACTCCAGGATTAAAGTTTTACCTCACCTTGGGAGACAGTCTCAGAGTGGTTTAGTTCAATTTAGTTCAGTGGTTTACTTGAGCTTTTGCATTGCTGCACATAACCAGCAGAAATAGGTTGTCTGATTTATTGTAGATCACTATGCTGGTTACCTAAGTATCTGCACTATAGTCAGAGATCTTTTTGCTCTAGTTAAGCATAGTTTACGAATGGTTTTTAAGGTTGGTCAGCATCCAGTTTATATCTGGTGCTATTTTGCTGCTGATTTTACCACCATAACCAAAATGACATAATGGGTGTTGTCAATAGATTTTCTCTGTATGCCGATATCTGGATTGTCTGTGGCTCATGAACATCACTGTGGTTTATTCCCAAAGAACTTGGCAATGGGCCAAAGAACCTGCAAACTCCAGCACAGAAAACAAACAAAAAATAGAAACATGAGAAACCAAATTAACAAAATGCCTCCAAAAATTCCCAAATTCTCCAAAGCTAATCCAGGAGGCATTGAATGGGATGAAATCATCAGCCAAATAGCAGAAATGTCAGAAACAGCAACAGAGGAGATAACAATTCAATAGGTACTTGGTGAATTGAAAAAAGCAGATAACACAAATGAAACAAATGATCATCAAGTCAAGAGAAGATACTAATAAAAATATACTGGAGCTAAAGAAAGAGATGTAAAATATGGAAAGAATGAGAGTCCATAAAAAATTCCAAACAGAAATACAGGAATTAAAAATACGTTTGAAAGTAGGGGCAGCAGCAGAAGTAAGCACTGTGAAAAGTAACACAGACTGTCAGGTGCAGAAGACAAGGCTGTGGTTAGTGATCAATTAATGAAAGATACCTTAAAAACAGATAATTTGAAAAATGGATCCAAAAGATACTAGATGACTTAAAGAAGACTAATGTAAGAGTAATTGGGAATTAATAAAAAGTCAAAAGAGCACAAAAGGCATTAAAAAACAGTTTACAGATGTAATAGCACAAAACTTTCCAGATATACAAAAACATTTAACATGCAGATAAATGAAGCGAGTTAAACCTCAAATAACCATGGTTAGAAAAAATAAAAACACTTCATACTACATGATAATTAAGATACTAGAAACTCACCATAAAAACAAAATTTTGAAAACTGTTAGAGAAAATTAATGAGTCACCTATGAAGGAAACCCCATCAAAATTGCAATGGACTTCTCAACATAAACTTTAAAAACAAGTAGAAATTAGAATGAAGTGTTTAAAGCCATAAAAGAAGATTACAAGCCAGATTGATATTCCTGTAAAACTATCTTTAAAAAATCATGGAGAAATAAAATATTTCCATAATAAATAGCACCTAAAGAGATTTATGACCATCAAACCAATACTTCAAAAATTTCTCAAGACCTCCTAGAAAGAGATGATGAAGCTAACAAAGGCAAAAAGTCCAAAAGAATAAATCCATTCATTCAGGCAAGCAGTTAAGCAGAAGGGAAAGAAAGAAAAACTGCATCAAGTAACTAATACAATGACAGGAATAACTCCATATCTATTGATTTTAAATATTAATATTTATGGACTTCATTATCAAATCAAAAGACACAGAGTAGCAGAATGGATCAAGAAACAAAATGCAATACTATGATTTATACAAGAAATACACTTAACACAAATATATGTATAGACTAAAAATCAAAGGATGAAAACCAATATTCTATGTTATGGGAAACTCAAAACAAGCAAGAGTAACTATCCTATTCTCAGACAAAGTTGATTTAAGCCAAAGCTAATTAAAAGAGATCAAGAAGGGCAGTAAATATTGGTAACATTCAATAGGAAATGATGGCAACTATAAACATACATGCACCCATTTTTATAAAACAGGCAATGGATACAAAAGATAATATAAATATGAATACAGTTATAATGGGGGAACTCAACACTCCACTATCACAAATAAATAGTCTATAAAAATTAATAAGAAAATATCAGAGTTGAAGTAAACTTTTGAGCACAAAGGCTTAATAAATATACAAAGAATATTTCACCCAACAACTACAGAATACAGTCTTTTCACCAGCATGTGATACTTTTTCCAAAAATAGACCACATATTTGCTAATAAAAATGTTTAAGTAAGTGCAAAAGAATTGACATTTTACAATTCATTTATCAGATCACAGTGTAATGGAACTAGATATCAGTAGCAAAAGAAACTACAAAAACTGTGTAAAGGTATGGAAATTAAACAAGACACCCTTGAATAATCAAAGGGTCAAAGAATAAATTAAGGAAGAAATAGGGTAGTTCATAGAATTAAATTATATTACCAGTAAAACATATCAGAACTCAGTCATATGTCCCTGGCATGCCTGTAATCGCAGCACTCAAGAGGCAGAGGCAGGAAGAAGAAAACTATAAAGATAAGATCAAAAATCAATGCACTGAAGACTAAAACAAAACAAAACAAAACAATACAAAGGAGGCTTGGACATCAAAGAGTAACTGCTGCCCAGCACTACCAGATGTTGCTTATGAATAATAACAATGATAATGAAAATTGGTATAAGCATAATGAAGGGTAAGGTGCTATCCCAAAAACAAAGGGAAGAATGATAGGGAAAACTTTAATAGCAGTGTAAGATAACTTTGCCCTTTGCTCTGTTTAGTTCAGAATTAACCAACAGGGGAAGAATCTAGTCTTTAAAAGTTTTGTAAGTGAAAAGAATTATTGTTAGCTTTGTTGACCAAACACCTCCTTTTCCCTTGGCTAGCATAGATAAGTCTTAAAGGTAACTTCCCCTAACAAAGAATGGCATTGAAATTCAACTGCCTTGCTATTATGTTTTGGGTATCAGCAATGTGAACTGTGAAAATGCAATGTGACCCACTGAATAGGATCAAGGCTGTAAAACCCTATAAAAGAAGGAGTTGTAACCCAATAGGGGGTCAGTCAGGTCACTGCCTGTAGGTGTGATCGATCCCCATTAATGAAGTAAACTTTTTTATTTTACTTCCATTCTGCTGCCTCTCTGTGTGTCACTTGCCAGTTCCTTCCATAACGATAAAAGACATGATGAGTCAACATATTTAGGATTTAATCTGAAAAAATCTGGCTCCCTGTCACTCTTGTGATAATGTATATAGTTTATCCATGCATAGCAATAAATATAAAATAATAATAATAAGTACCCTTGAGCTACAATCCAACATGGAGACATACCACATAATTTTAGAAAAGGAGCATGGAACAACTTAAAATAATTGTGCATTCATCTTGTATCTTATATAGGATTAAGTATAATACTATACAATTAAATAATAATGACTTAAAAAAAAGAAATCCAAAAGGTGAAATCAGAGAGAATACTGCTGACATCCAGAAAATTATTATCAAGTACTTCACAAACTTCATTTGTCAAAAACTTGGAAAACTCAGAAATGGAAAGACTCTTAGATACATGTGAGTTGCTAAAACTGAAACAAGAAAACTTAGAAATCTTAAATTATCCAATGACAGGCAATAAAATTGCAGCATTAATAAAAAACTTACTAACTAAGAAATCATGACCTGATGAATTCACTGAAGAGTTTTTCTTCAGGGGATATCTAACAGCAATACTTCTCAAAATCATTAATGACTATGATCAGATCAATAAAGATAATTTTATCTCTAATAAATAAAGATGCAAACATCCTCAACAAGATACTGGAAAACAGAATGAAACATATGACTGAAAAGATCATACACCATGACCAAGTAGGCTTTATCCCAGGTATGCAAGGATGGCTCAATAAAAGCAAATTAATAAATGTAATTAATCAAATAAACAGAAGCAGGGACAAAAATCACTTAATCATGTCAATAGATGCAGAGAAAGCCTTTGACAAAATTCAACATCCATTCATGACAAAAACCTGAAGAAAATAATTATAGAAGGACCTTAATCTGATAAAAGCCATTTATAACCAAACTACCAACATCATATTGTATGAGAGAAACCTGAAAGCTTCCTTCTAAAAACAGGAACAAGACAAGGATGTCCACTCCTGTTCAAATATATATATATATATAGGAAAGAGCCAAGTCAAAATATAATTTGCAGATGATATGATTCTCTACTTACAAGATAGAAAAACCTTTACCAAAATCTTCTATAGTCAAGAAACAAATTCAGCAGTGTAGCAAGATACAAAAACACACAAAAACCAATAGTGTTCCTATACACTTATAACAAACTCACTGAGAAAATAATATTCACAATATTTAGGAAAATAATATTCATTAGTATTTAGGAAAATAATATGCACAATGACATAAAGTAAAACACTTACCAACTAACCTAACCAAAGAAGTGAAAGGCCTCTACAATGAAAATTACAACACTCTGAAAAAAGAAATCAAAGAAGACTTAGAAAATAGAAAGATAGCCCCTGTTCCTGGATAGGGGGAATCAATATAATTAAAATGTCTATGCTTCCAAAAAACTGATAAGAAAAAACCTTAAAATGTTTATGCAACCAGAAGAGACCCAGAATAGCAAAAGGCAATCCTAGGTAACAAAAACAAGCCAGGAGGCATCACAGTTCCAGATTTGAAATTATACTACAAAGTTACTGTGATAAAAACGGCATGATATTGGCATAAATACAGGCATGTTGAGTAATAAAACAAAATAGATGAGGCAGAAACAACCCCAGGTACATTCGACTATTTGATATTTAACAAATTGAGCCAAAAATATGCACTGGAGGAAATATAACCTCTTTCATAAATGGTGGTGGGAAAATTGGTTACTCACATAGAAAAGACTGAGTCTAGACCCATTTATTTTATGATATTTTAAGCTAAAATCAAAATAGATTAAAGATCTAAATGTTAAATCAAAAACATTTTGCTGGAAAATAAAATAGGCAAAACTCTTGAAGACATAGGCATAGGCAAAGATTTTCTTTTTTTTAAAAAAAGATTGCAGACATACATGATAACAATAAAGATACTAAATAAAAATTTCAAATATACATATAAATGACAGCAAATAAAGGATATGAAATAAAAATTTATGCAACACAGACTAATAATTGAAAAACATTATTAGTTTGATATGATCTTCAAACATTATGTTCTTTTTCATTTTCTTATCATATAATATTTTTGAAATAATGTAATTACAAATAAAACAAAGTTACATATTATAGTTGAGAAACTGTCCTCAAATTTTATGATTTATAAACTCCTTGGTTTTATTAATTGATAAATATCATATGCTTGTTTATTGTACCACTTACATTTTCTAACAAAACTTCCCACAGGAAAAAAAGATATATTTATATTTGAAATCCAAAAGCAACTAAAAGAATTCACATTTTTAAGATAAGATTTTTCTGTTTCTATTTTATTATATCCCGTATTTATTAAATGAGAAACATGGTCATGAATGTGGTAGGATTGTGCACATTTGGCATATTGATAGTTTCTCTGGCAACCTTATGATTTCTCTAAATTACATGCTTGACTTAATTCATAGTCTCTTTTGT
>NW_022900917.1:46952589-46964489 GCF_012274545.1 Fukomys damarensis
TCTACAATGAAAATTACAACACTCTGAAAAAAGAAATCAAAGAAGACTTAGAAAATAGAAAGATAGCCCCTGTTCCTGGATAGGGGGAATCAATATAATTAAAATGTCTATGCTTCCAAAAAACTGATAAGAAAAAACCTTAAAATGTTTATGCAACCAGAAGAGACCCAGAATAGCAAAAGGCAATCCTAGGTAACAAAAACAAGCCAGGAGGCATCACAGTTCCAGATTTGAAATTATACTACAAAGTTACTGTGATAAAAACGGCATGATATTGGCATAAATACAGGCATGTTGAGTAATAAAACAAAATAGATGAGGCAGAAACAACCCCAGGTACATTCGACTATTTGATATTTAACAAATTGAGCCAAAAATATGCACTGGAGGAAATATAACCTCTTTCATAAATGGTGGTGGGAAAATTGGTTACTCACATAGAAAAGACTGAGTCTAGACCCATTTATTTTATGATATTTTAAGCTAAAATCAAAATAGATTAAAGATCTAAATGTTAAATCAAAAACATTTTGCTGGAAAATAAAATAGGCAAAACTCTTGAAGACATAGGCATAGGCAAAGATTTTCTTTTTTTTAAAAAAAGATTGCAGACATACATGATAACAATAAAGATACTAAATAAAAATTTCAAATATACATATAAATGACAGCAAATAAAGGATATGAAATAAAAATTTATGCAACACAGACTAATAATTGAAAAACATTATTAGTTTGATATGATCTTCAAACATTATGTTCTTTTTCATTTTCTTATCATATAATATTTTTGAAATAATGTAATTACAAATAAAACAAAGTTACATATTATAGTTGAGAAACTGTCCTCAAATTTTATGATTTATAAACTCCTTGGTTTTATTAATTGATAAATATCATATGCTTGTTTATTGTACCACTTACATTTTCTAACAAAACTTCCCACAGGAAAAAAAGATATATTTATATTTGAAATCCAAAAGCAACTAAAAGAATTCACATTTTTAAGATAAGATTTTTCTGTTTCTATTTTATTATATCCCGTATTTATTAAATGAGAAACATGGTCATGAATGTGGTAGGATTGTGCACATTTGGCATATTGATAGTTTCTCTGGCAACCTTATGATTTCTCTAAATTACATGCTTGACTTAATTCATAGTCATTTGTTCGGGAAGAATATTACATATGTACTGGTGTTAAATTCTATCATTATTCTTATAAAAATATAATAGGCAAAGATTTTCTAAACAGAACCCCAATGACACAAAAAAAATGATAGCAAGAATGAAAAAATGGGATCTTATCAAACTACAAATCTTTGGCACAAAAAAGGAAACATCCAACAGAGTGAAGAAACAATCTACAAATGGGAAAAACTTTTGCCAGCTATTCTTCAGGCAGAGGACTAACATCTATAATATATGAAGAATTTAAAAGATTAGATCCCCAAAATAAAAGAGAATCACAATGGGCCACTGAAATAAATAGACACTTCTCAGAAGAAGATATACAAATGGCCATAAAACAAACTTTAAAAATGTTCAACATTGCTAGCCATTAGAGAAATGCAATGTGAAACTACACCATCTTACTCCAGAAAGAATTATTATCAACAAAATAATCAAACAATAACAAATACTGGCAAGGATATGGGAGAGAATAACTCTTCTGCATTGTTGGTGAGAATGTAAATTAGTACAGTCACTAGAGAAATCAGTGTGATGATTCCCAAAAAAACTAAAAATAGAAATTCCGCTTGATCTAGTTATTCCCATCTAGGTATCTTTACAAAAAAGATAAAGTCATCATATTATAGGGATACACACTCACACACACGCTTATAGCAGCGTAATTTGTAATAGCTAGGTCTTGAAATCACCATATATTTCCATCAACAAATTAATGGATGAAAAAAATGTGGCATTTATACATAATAGAGAACTACTTGCCATAAAGGAAGATAAACTTGAATTCAAATTCTTGCGACTTGAGAATATAATGTTAAGTGAAATAAGTCAGATACATGTTTAAAAATTGCATGGTTTTTCTTATGTGAGAGAGAGAGAGATAAAAAATAGATAAATAGGAAGTCAGATGAATATCAAATAATTCCCCAAATTATCTATTCCATTGCTTCAAAAATGTTTTCAGATATATGCTAATTTGCTTCATTTTAGGTTAGTACCAGCTTCATTTTCTTCATTGTCCTTTTATTTGTTTCTTCTTTTGAGAAGAGTCTATTTTTTAGGCATGACTACTACTCTGAATGACATTTTAACCATTCTTTTAACGTTGTGATATATGGCATATTAATTAGTGTTATTCTCTAATTATTTTGTTATACAATTTTATCTTTTCATTGCAGTAAGAAAAGTTTCATATTTTCTTTATTAATATCTACTTTTATTAATTAAAATAAAATATAAAGGATTAAAAATAAAAATTTGCTATAAACACGTTAGTTTTCCTATAAAAGTATATAGTCTATACTGAATATAGTCTATATGTAAGAATGTAGCCAGATGTAATTTTTTTTTTTTTTTTTTTTTTTTTTTTTTTTGTACTGAGGATCAAACTCAGGACCTTGAGGCAGGTGACAGAATCACTGAGCTAATTCCCAGGTCCCTCAGTGAAAATTCTTAAAAGCTTGAACGGGATGGCCATGAAGGACACGGATGCCAGGTCAAAAGCCTGTGACTTCACTTTGGTTACTTAATTTTCAACTTCCTTTTTTCATCCTTATTTCCATTCTTCCTTCTTTCCTTCCTTCCCTCTCAGTATTTCCAGCAAAGGAAACAGTGAGGTGATATTTTAAAAGACACAGAAGATGTAGCAAATCACTCAGTGGACCCTGAGAAGATTCTGAGAGTTTCTATAAGCTGAAGCTGGTGATATACTATATTTTCAGTTTCATTTTCAGCAAGTTCCAAATTCTCAAAACTTCTTCAGAAGACCCCAAAGTGTTTTCTTACTCATTTGTTAGTTTTAATTGCTTCTGTGAAAACAGTTAGTGATATCTTTGTTATTTTAAAGATGGAAACAGGTGCATATAAGCATAATTAGAAAATTGTGCATAGTTAAAATGACATTTATAGCTTAATAAAAGATATTTTAAGTGCCTTAAATATAATATAATAGTACTATAAAACACAGAGCTGATGACATTTGAAATAACCAAGACTTCCAAAAAGAAAATGGAAAAACAAAAGCTAGTGACGGAAAATGCATGTAATATATACATATACTTCAGTTCATAAAATTAATTCATTATAGAATTCTGGTGAAGATGACCACAGTTGTATTCATCACCCAATGCAGTCTGCAAACAGAAGCAAAATTTTGTGTGAACTGAAGTATATGTATATATTACATGCCTTTTATATATTACTGCACACATACTATATATATATATACTCACATGCACACACATTTACATTTTTTCAGGGAAATTATATTTGAAGGGGAAATTTTAACACTGCATAGTACCATTTAGCAAAATTTACTTTCCAGAGTGAGCAGGATATGAATGCACAAAAATATAGCAAAACAGGCTCTTTACATATTTTGCTTTGCTATAACTGCTTTTCACAGAATTCATGTTTGGTAGTCTTAGACTACAGTTTTACTAAGACCACTAAGTGGAGAGGATATTGAGTAGCAGAGCCTAAATCTCATGGTCCAAAACAACCCATGATCCCTTTCACTGCTCCTCCCTGCCCAGGATCAGCAGCCAAATCCATTTGGTGAGCATCTCTGCTTGCCTCTCATACCCTCTGGGACCTTCCTATGTGGTGCCTTCAGAATCCATACACTCCAGTTCACCAGCCTAGCGCTACTGCATCTTGGCTTGGGCCCTCCCTCTCAACAATCACCACTTCACATTGCTCTTGTGTTCCTGTCCCATACATGTCTGAAATACCAGTGAATATTCACTCTATGCTCCATACTAAGCAGTTTTTACATGTTACCTATGACTCAGCTTAAAATTTTTATTTTATTTACTTATTTATTTTTTGGTACTGGGGATCAAACTCAGGGCCTTGTGCTTGTGAGGCAGGTGGCAGAACCACTGAGCTAAATCTCAGGTTCCTCAGTTTAAATTCTTAAAAGTCAGAATGGGATGGCTATGAAGGAAGTGGATGCCAGGTCAAAAGTCTGTGGTACTCTCCTCAATAGGAAAGGTGAGGTTTTGCATTCCTCAAAGAAGCTACAAGAGCCTTGCACCTATTTGATTTGCTCCAGCTTCCTCAGGAAATAATACTAGAAAACACTGAGAATGAATAAGGTGGGGTTCTAAATGAAGGCTGAGCAAGGTAAGATGAATGGAGAAAATATAACTGATTGGAAAAAAGTTCAAAGGCCAGAGTAATACTGGCCAGAAGGTATCCATGTAGCTCCTAGAACATTCTCCTAAATATTTATAGGTGTCATCATATCATGGAGGGTTCTTGAGATGCTTTGACTCTTGAGAAGTGTAAACTACAGAAGTCTTTCCAAAGCTCCTGAGGATTCGGGGTCTCCTGAGACCACTGAATTTAAAAAAGGTTTTTCTGTGGCCCTAGTCTCCCAGAAATCTAGTGCACTTAGAAATGAAGCAGCTCAAGCTTACTACTAAGGACTGACTCATATAAAGGTCCAGGATTCCAAAAGAGACATGTGGGTTTGTTTTCATGCTGTTCCTATTTATTAGGAAGTAGGGTTTGGAGGCAAAAATCATCTCTAGAAAGTATAAAAATAATTTAGTGGAGGATTTTTTGCATTGTATTTCTTGGAGCCCAACCTTGTGACAATGACATTGTTCAGGGTGGTGGAGCTCTTTAAGTCGTTATGCAAATTATAATCCAGTAAATTTGGAGAAGGGATTATTTCTACCCCAAGTAATGAAAGTGCATAACTCCAATACTTTCAAAGCCTAGAGCAGACTTAAAGTGACAACTTTAAAATTCTTCAGTTTCCTTAAATCTTCATAAAATATGGGTATAGATTAGTTTATTACATTAAAAAGTCACTTCAATAAAATATAGAATGTTAATTAATAGACATTAATTTGTACATTTTTGGAACCATGGACAAATCAGCTTCCCAAATCATAACCATTACCACAAAATACTGCAACATTTAAAGTAGAATTCTTATAGATCAGTATGATGACACAACCTGAAAATCTCTCCCAAAATTTAAATGAGATAGTACAGTACCTGATATATAAGACATGTTAAATAAATGTTTGTATACTAATGTTATTACTCATCATCCTCATTTGTCCTTTTTGCACATGCTGGTTTCAATGTTACAAAACTCAAATGTAAGGGATCTCAATCAATATTACTCAAACTCCAGATCCCTTTACAAATCAACCTCCACAGAATCCATCACTGGTACACTAAAGGTATTGATTTACATACTCTCTTAACATTGTGAAAATGGAAGATGTAGGTAAGTGACAGTTACTAAGAACACAGTTTTAATAGCAAATCCAGATATGTCTATCAGAGAAGCTCTTTAATTACATATACCAAAGACTGTAATAACATAGCATCTATCGGTCCTAGAGAAGGTTCTCTCTTGCTGTTTGAAAACCATGATATCTAAAGTTGAACTGTGTTGTATAATTATTCTTTCAGTGATTTTTTTTTTGAGACAAGGTCTCACTATGTAGTTGAGACTGTCCTGGAACTCACTATATAGCCCAGGCTGGTCTCAAATTCACAGCGATCTTCCTGCCTCAGCCTCCCAAGTGCTAGGATTACAGGCATGTGCCACCACGCCCACATTATTCTTTCAATGATTAAATGTCAAAAACTCAAAAAATTACCTCTGATGTGACTATAAGGCTGTTATATACTTAAGATATTATAACATTGTGCTAAGATTTCAAGTTTGCTAACGTTTTACAAGTTCCCTACATGATGATAAACACTATTGAGTGCTAAGAAGGAAAAGACAAAATCAAATAAGAATTTGCCTTTGAGGAATTCAGACAGTCAAAACAGTGGATGAGTTTAATACCATATGAAAACACATGCTATGACAGAAACAGGGTACATATATGGCCAGCCTTGAAGCAAGAACCTAAATAGGTGACTACTTCTACGATGCGATTTATAAGAAGAATCTGAAACAATGAGTGACACAAACAAGCAAACAGTTCAGTCAGTGCAAAATGATGTCGGAGGGTGGAAATCAGCAGGAGACAGAACAGGTACCAGGGAATGAAGACCCTTGATTATATATATCCCAAGAAAAATCTTAGAACTTATACTGGGGTGGATAAAGACCTGTTGAGGTGCTTACTCAAAGGAATGTCCTAATTAAAGTTGACTTTCAATAGATCTAGTGGTCCTTCTAAAAAGATCTGGTACTATGCCAGAGACCAGTTTGGTCGGAATGACTAACCAGAGGAGGCGAATGGAAAGTAAAGACAAAGATGAAGAGATAATTTAGAATGAGGGGACCATGGGCCTCTTGGTTCTAGTAGACAAGGAGCGCTGAGCATTTGGCTCACCTTGCTTTTATTTGCTTAGACAAGGGAGCAAGCAATTAGGTTAATAGAAGATTCATCTGCCTTTTGTTATCTATAGTGTGTACCAGGTAAACATCCAGATTGCAGTTGTACTGACTCTTCTCTGGATGGCACAATGTGCCAGCAGGTCTGCCCGGGGCCAAAGAAGGAAAGACTTATCTTTTGTGCTTGCAGAGAAGGTAAATGAGGCCTTGACCTTCATAATCTGGTCTCCTACAGTACCACAGTTAGAGGATTATTGCAGTGGCCCAAACAAGAGGTAAGCCAAATCTTTTTTTTTTTTTAACTCTAAACTTGAGAGAGAGAAGACAGCTTGAAAATATATAGGAATTAAAGCATAGAGCTGGATTAATCATTATATATGGGAGATAAGGGACAGAATGAGTTCCATGTTTTTCCCTTGAGTGATTAGCAATACCAGAAGCTATGACAGGAATACAGCATAGTTATCATACCAATATGCTATCACTTAATGTCAAGGGGTATCATAGAATATTAAGAACATGGACTTTTGAGACAAAGCTGCTGCCTTCAAGTTCTACCTCCATTAATTTAAAGCCTATGTTAATTTTGGCAAGCTCCTCAATCCTTCTGTGCTAGTTTCATCATCTATAATAGTACCCATTTCATAAAATTGCTATGCGGAGTTCATATGTAAATATATTTAAAAGACCTAGAGTCATTTCTTTTTTTTTTTTTTTTGCCTACTCCAAAACATTTATTTAGCATAGATTTCATTTGAAGCTTTTTTTTATATTTATACTTAAGGATAGGCTAGCTTCCTACTCTATCTTTCTTAGCTTATTCTTTCATTTACTTGAATTTGAAATGAATTTACAGTGCAAATATCATTGCAAGATAAGCCATATTATTAATCACTATTGATGCTTGGGATGACTCTGTGGAAAGCAATTTTTAAAACTTGAGTTTATTGGTACATCCTAGATATAAAGTATAGTTACATTCATCATTGGGATCCTGTACCTTTACATGACAGATCTTGGTTCTCATTTGTTCCCCTTGCCCTGGCCCTCCCTTCACCCGCTCCTCTCCTCCCCATTTACAAACACTTTATTTCCACTTTTTCATTTTCTCCTATTTTTTTCTTTTCCCTTATTACCTTCCCCTGCCCTTCCCACTTTCCCTACACCTTTAGCCCTTTTCTTCCTATTTCACATTGTCAGTTGCCTCATTAGGATCTTATGTACTATTATAGTTTTTCACACCAGAGAAACTATTTGGTATTTACACATGTGTGACTTATTTATTTCACTTAGGAGTATATCCTCAATATGCATCCATTTTCCTATGACTGAATCTAATTTCTCATTCTTTATGGCTGACTAGTACTCCATTTTATAGAAAAACCACATCTTCTTTATCCAGTTTCCAACTGATGGGAAAATGGGCTGTTTCCAAGTTTTAGTTATTACAAACTGTGCTGCTATAAACATAGGTGCACATATATCACAGTGATATGATTCTTTTAATTCTTTTGGAAAGATACCCAGCAGAGGGATGGCTGGGTCAAATGGAACCTCTAGTCCAAGCTCTTTGAGGTATCTCCATATTGATTTTGGAAACATCAAACAATAGACAATAACACCATATAAATTTACAACTGTATATATGAACGATATTCAATATGAGTAGGTGGCACAAAATCCAAATTCCAGGAAGCACCAACTCCTGAGAACATAAAGAAGGGTACATGATACAGATAGAGAAGACAAGAGTTTTAAGCATAAGAATATCTCAGAAAGGATAGTGTTTCAGGGAAAGGGGGCAATTGCCAGATGCAGATGTGAGATGATGCAAAATATGTATTAAAAGGAATGTTAAATTCTATTCTACAGGGTAAACTGCAGCTTTGTATATTTATCTTCACACAAAATACAATTGTGTTTGGAAAGCTAAGATGAGCACTGCTCTATAAGTTATGTTGATTACTTATCACTGAACTTACACAAACCATGAAGGCAAATCTGACTTGGGATAAATGTCTAACATTTTAGAAAAAGATAAAACAAAACTTCACTGATTCCTGCATCATTTGTTATATCAATTCCAAGTCGAAGATTAATATGTAAATACAAGGCCAAAATATGCAACATTTTGTAATCAGGCCATAAAATTTACCTTATATAAATAAAATATTCACATGTTATAAAGAAAATTCTTTACAACTTTTCTACAGGAAATATAACTCCCCAAAGAACTTAAAAGAACCACTTAGACCAGAAATAAATATTTTTTAAGGTTTATTTGGGGAATATATTGTCAGGATGTCTAATATGTAAAAAAATTTAAGAAATTTTTAAGAAAAGCTCAATACCCCAAAACAAAAATAGACAAGGACATAACCTAAGAATTCTAATTCCATTCATTATCATCCAGATAGGCAAAGATTAACAAGACATAAATATTTTCTAATGTCACTATTATTAAAAAAGAAAGTCACTAACATTCAGTGGTATTAGGAATGTAGATTAGCAAAACATTTTTGGTATAATTTAGCAATAATAATTAAATTTTAAGTATAACTACCAATCAAATGATTCCACAAAATACCTAGCTAGCACTCTTCAGAACTATGAGAGAGTAGGAGAATGAGGTCTAAAAAGTAGTCAGAGATCAAAGAAGACAAAACAATCCTGAAGACCACATGCAATTAAGTATCGGGGAATGGATTCTGAAACAACACCAGCAAAATACATTAGTGCATTGTCTTACAAAATTCTGGTGTTTAATTAACAGTAATGTATTGGTATTGGTTTCTTAGTTTGACAGCTAAGAATAGTTTTTATACTACTATGGCAATCTTCAAATTCTGTAAATCTAAATTAATTCTAAAATAAGTTTGTTTAAAAAATCAATTAACCACTGACTTCATTTCTGAGAAATGTATCCTTTAAAATATTTCAACAAGGATGAATAAATACATACAAAGATAGATATTATATATTAACTATAATTGTGAAAAATGAAGAAAAGAGATTAAATAATTGAGTTAAGCTATAACTATAAAATAGAGTATTATGCATCCAGTTAAAGGGATTTGTGCTACTTATAAATTCTAGCAATAAAATTATCTATGGTATATCACTAAAAGGATGGAATCAAATATAGATAGAACAATAAATATTTGTAGCTAAAACATTTATGTGAGTATAGTATATAAGAAAAACCTGGGGACAATATATATAGCTAAATTTTGAGGAGGAAAAATGGAAGAATTTCATTTTCTAAATTTTTAATATATCTTATCTGAATTTGTCCTTTAAATATTATTACTTTAGCTATCAGAATTGTATAATTATGTGTCTGTTAAAATTGTATTATAATAGAAAAATAATAGATAATTATGAAGTATTTGAAAAATATAATGAATGATTATATTTTTGTAAAGTTATTACAATAAGAGACATGTTGCCACTTATCCCCCTCAAAATACTCACCTTCATTTCAAACACACTGTCCCATTCTGCTTGACACTTTCTGAAGCAGTGTGCAAAGTTCTCTTTTATGAGTGTTTCAGTTGCAGTGTTGTGGTTACCTCAGTGCCCTGACTCAATTCAAACTGTTGCCCTTTCCTGTTCATTTTGATTTTGAGGAAGAGCAAGAAATTGCACAATGGCAGATCAGTGAATAAGTGAATGAGCACACACTATAATGGCCTTATTTGACAGAAATCACCATAAATGTTTTATTAATGATGAGTGTTAAAAAATTACAGAGGCTCTTAATTATCCCATTAGGATCTTGTGTACTATTATAGTTTTTCACAACGGAGAAACTATTTGGTATTTACACATGTGTGACTTACTTATTTCACTTGAGTATATCCTCAATGTGTATCCATTTTCCTATGAATGAATCTAATTTCTCATTCTTTATGGCTGAGTAGTATTCCATTTTATAGAAAAACCACATCTTTATCCAGTTTCCAAGAGATGGGCAGATGGGCTGTTTACAAGTTTTAGCTATCACAAACTGTGCTGCTATAAACATTGGTGCACATATATCTCTGTGGTATGATTCTTTTCAATCTTTTGGAAAGACACCCGACAGAGGGATGGCTGGGTCAAACAGAACCTCTAAACCTAACTCTTTGAGGTATCTTCATATTGATTTCCACAGTGGTTGCACCAGTCTGCACTCCCATCAACAATGGAGAAGGGTTCCTTTCTCCCCACAACTGCGCCAACATTTGTTATTGTGTGATTTCTTGGTAGCAACCATTCTTTGTGGGGTGAGGTGGAATCTCAGTGTTGTTTTCATCTGCATCTCTTGAATGATCAGTGATGTGGAACATTTTTTCATATATTTACTTGCTGCTTTTACATCTTTGTCTGACAAATGTCTGTTCATTTCAGGTTTCCATTTTTGAATTGGGTCTTTATATTTGGGGGGGCTGATTGTTTTGAGTTCTTTAATTAGGGAAAAGAAAAAATATGAGAAAATGAAAAAATGGAAATAAAGAGTTTGTAAATGGGTAGGGGAGGAGGAGGTGAAGAGAGGTCAGGGACAAGGGGAAAAAATGAGAACCAAGTACTGTCATATGAAGGTACAGGATCCCAGTAATGAATGTAACTGTACTGTAGACCTAGATTGTACCAATAAATTAAATAAAAAGAAATAAATATGCTCAAGTAAATTCTGCACTAAACTGTAGCTATGAGATACTCATATGAATACACGAGTGCATACAGATCAAAATAAAAACCAATTTTGTTAAAAACAATTACAGAGATTGTTTAAGCTTAAGAGTTTATTACCTACAAAGACACATTGCCATTAACTGCGTCAAAATACTCTCTTATTTCTGACACACTTATACCATCATTCTTAGCAATGTCTTTTATTGTAATTTTTTTATTTGAATGTTCAACATATTTTTTGATCACGTCTCATAAGAATAAGAACTTTTCAGATGGTCTCAGTTTGGCATTTGACTAGCTATATAATCTTTCATGTGGTATAATTTATCTGGCTAGTACTTCCTGGTATTGGGAGGAAGTAGGATTTGATCACTTAAGTTCTTTCTCAGACCTAAAATTCTGTTAGTTTAAGGACTTAAAGATTGGGTGACTTTTCAACTCTAATATTTGAATAAGTTCATGCATTTGGTCTCACAGTATCTTTACTAATTTGAATATCTATTATCTTTTAGCTGTTAGAGGAAAAAGTATGATGTCAAAGCAGGATACATTAACTCATTTACATAAGAAAGTCTGTAAAAGTAGTTTAAGACTGTATTCAATTCATACTGAACATAGCCAATTTGTTAGAAATGTATCAGGGGCCGGGGATTTAGCCTGCCTTGCAAGCACAAGGACCCAAGTTCAATCCCTGGAACAAAAAAAAAAAATA
>NW_022900917.1:46964547-47009543 GCF_012274545.1 Fukomys damarensis
TGTGCGTGTGTGTGTGTGTGTATATATATATATATATATATATATATAATTATTTAAAATATCCATTGTTTACAATTAGAAAATGCTTTTGACCAAATTCCTAGACATCAGCCTAAGACACTACCTATATTCTTTGCAGTTAATGGAAGTTTCTAAAACACCATGATTTAAACTTTTTTTAACTCTTTTGTGTACTTTAATGAGTTGCTACTAGTCAACCTTGGCCACGCTCATTACTAAAGACAATTCAAAGCCATTCTTTTCATTTCTAACAATTATATATTTTCCTTAAATCTATTTAGTTACTAAATAGTGTAGGTTTATCAATTACCTCTCCAAGATATCCATTGTCTATTTTGAGAGTATGATTTGTTTTCCCGCTTAAAATATGTGTTAACAGCATGATGTGTTTTGCTTTTGTAATTAATTTTGAACTGACAAAGAAGGTAGGAAAAATTTTCCCATAAATAAAAGTAACGAATGCAAGTATTTTAACAAAAGGTCCTAGCAAGTTCCAGAGAGAGAGAGTGAGAGAGAGACAGAGGGAGGAAGGGGGACGGGGGAGGGAGGGGGAGGGAGAGAAAGAGAGGCACAGAGAATGCTCACTCTGCTCCATGTTTGAAGCTAAAATTAACAACATATCTTGTTCCTTATTCATTCCACTCTGGAGATTTTGTAATTCTAAACACTCTGCTCTGTTTGAAGCTAAAATTAACAACATATCTTGTTCCTTATTCATTCCACTCTGGAGATTTTGTAATTCTAATACTAAAAGGGGTAAGAAATGACAGGTAGGCACACCTCATGGAATCTGTAAATAGGTAACTGTTTATTTCTCAATAAAATTAGTAATGCCAGTTTGAGTATATACATGACTAATTAGCTTGTTCATGCAAAATTTTATTGGAAAATCACTTTTGTAGACATAAATTTCTACCCATAATGAAACTAAATATTTTACTACTTGTAACACTTTTAACATGAGGAGTTTGAAATTAAATTATACTAAATGCCTTATATTTTTTGGCATTAAACATTATTTTCCTTTCTCTCATTCTGCCAGCATGATATCATCAGGACTGAAGAGGGATGCTAATACTGTTTATATTACACTACACTGTCCTCTAATTGACCTTGTTTGTGCAATGGAATGGCTGCTTTTCTGAAGCTGCCAGTTTTTTATTGCAGCATTTTGACCATGCACTAGTGGCTCTTTGTGCTGCTGCTGAGTTCAAGAATCAATACTGGATTCCCCACAGCCAATAAAGGCAGCTGACAGCATGAATTAACTGAGTGTGGCCAGTTGCATGGAGGGCCATTGTCTTTAAGGAAAATCTGGACGTGATTACCAGCCTCTATCTCTGAGTGAAGGTTTTAATGCAAAGTGCGACGTTGTTGTAATTTAATTTTGGCCTGCTGCTCTGACACACTCCTCTTTACCACTGCCTCATGGAATCCAAGCTAGTAATGGCTGCAAACCAAAACACATGCAGAGACAAAGGAGAATTCTCACAGTCTTCTAATAGGAATGGTTTCACCTGACTTGGCTATTATTTTTTCAGAACATTCTAACAGTAATTTCTTATTTCTTCAAGCCAGTCTTCCTACCATAGTAATAAGTCAAGCCAAAGTAAAATATTAAGCTTTGTAGGCCTCCATATAAATGAAGCTTTTATGTGTGACAGGGTTAAAAATATCTGTACAAGGAATCCATTGTCTTTGCCTATAAACTGTTAAATTATGGAAAAGGTATCTATACTTCTGCCTTTCTCATTCACTGCACTGAGCATATTTTCCTAGAAATAAAATCCATTCTTTTCAGTCCTTATCTTCTCCTAAACATTCTACAATGAGCACTTACTCCTTTATAAAACATTGCTCTTGGGAATCTGTCTCCTTTCTTTTCTGTCTTCTGAAAGTCTATGTTCCTCTCATTTTATCTCAGGCCCTCTTCTCTGCTGGTTTTTGTTGTTGTTGTTGTTATTGTTGCTTCTTTGTTCTGTTTAGTTTTGGTTTTTGGTACCAAGGATCGAACTCAGGGCAAGGCGGACAATGGAATCACTGAGCTAAATCCACAGCCCTTCTCTGCTGGCTTTAATTTGCCTTCTTCCATGAAAGACCTCATCCTTTTTCACATCTGTAATCATTATTATTTCCCATGTGTTGACTTTCTACCTTATTTGCATCTCAGCCTTCTGATAAGCTTGGTTGTTTCATTTACATAGTTCAAATTGAGTGCATCATCTTTTACTGGAGTTTGTAGTTCAGAAAGTGATCATCTGTTACATATATCAAAACATGGACCTTACTTTTGACTCCTCTTTTCTCTTTATGCTCCATACCCAATCAGTTATCGAGTCTAGCCAATCTATTTCTTAAATTCTCAGTGCAACTGTCTACGAATCCCCATCATTTTCAATGCCTCCATACTAGTCCAGCAGGCTGTGCTCGCTGGCCTCAAGAACCAGTCCCCAATCAAAGCCTGCTCTGGCTTCCATCGCTGAAATCTACATCCTGCAACCAAACTTATCTTCCTAAAATTCAAACCTTGTACTTTCCCTCTCTGTTTTAAATATTACAATGACTTACTTCTATAACTTCTACCTCTTCACTCCCATTGCACAGTGTTTTATCACTTGCTCCTGCTCGGTGACATGCATTTTAGATCCATTGCCACAAAAAGAGTTAAATCTAAATGCATTGTCCACAGAACAGATTTAGTTTATAGTCAGAACAAAGGAAAGCACCTGTTAGATACTTGACTGCAATCATGATACCCATGGCTTCAGTTATTACCTAAGCATCCCCTAGTATGTTAGACAAAAAGGAAAACCCACAGAATAACAAAGTGAGATTTATATAAGCCTTTAAAGGGGGAAATGACATGTCATTTCTTGCTTTATCAAAAGGCCTATATTGCTGAGAGAATTTTGGTATTGAAAACATCAGTTCTGTTTATAACAGGCAATGTTCTTGGTTGAAATTAATTCAAGCAGAGTTATTCAAGGGACAGTGTATTATATACAAACCATTTAACTTGCGCTTTAAAACGATTTTTTCATGTCTGAGAATTATCAAGAAGATACTAGTTTGGATCAACATTTTCCATAAACTGGAGCAGTGTCTGTAGTTTGAAAGGCTCTCATTTTAAATGCAAACATTTTAAAGACTCTTAAAGGTATGGTATCTGATCTATTTCTACTTTTAAGTTTTGTGGCTATCATGAATATTTGAGGGGTAGAAAATTTATTTTATATTCATTGTTTCAAAAATGAACATCATGCCCATAAAAGCATGAATTGAAGTACATAATTCATATAGTCCCACTTCCATAAGGGCTAAAATGAAGATGAGAATGCTGTAGCTTTCTCAACTGCCTCATTGCCTTCAGAATATGGAAACATAAGCTAAGATCTTCAAGTTGACATCTGATACTTCTCCCAGAATCTTTGAAGAAAAGATGATCCCCTATATCTCTCCCATATCAGATCTTCCCTTTTACATATCACTTTCTTCACTGGCCACTGAATTTATAGGGGTGTAGGGTTTGACAGCTTAACACGGTTCATGGTCTGCTATGGGTAGAAGAGACAGGGAAAAGAAAAGTATAAACATTTCTCTGCTCTTTTCTCTGTATTTCAATGTTATGACATGGAAGGAAACTCAAAGTCTCTATAAAATTCAAGTTACTATTCATTATGGTATATGAGAAGATATTGGGCAAGGTATCTCCTAATGTGAGGCATAGATACACTCACTGTGCTAGAAAGGAGGAAATTTAGCCTAAGAAATCCCAGGAGCAACTGACAGGTACATAATCAACAAGTCCCTTCCCAACCCACCTTCATCTATTTCACCAGGAGCATCATGCTATTAAAAAACAGCTACTGAGTGCTACAATGGAATTAAAAAAAAAAAAGTGGACATGAAAGAGACAGTGTGTAGCCCAGTCTTACATAGGAAAATACATTTGTGTGGCTGCCTCCTATCTACTGAGGTACAATGGAATTAAAAAAAAAAAAGTGGACATGAAAGAGACAGTGTGTAGCCCAGTCTTACATAGGAAAATACATTTGTGTGGCTGCCTCCTCCAAGACTGTCAGTGATTAATTAAACCTACTATTATCTTTCCTACTGATCTGTTTTATGTATAATGATATGAAGAGCAAGAAGACTTTTACCAAATTCCTTAATCGAAAGCAACATTCTTCCAATGAAATCAGCTTTACCACACATTTCATAAGTTTTGGCATATGTTACTTCTTTCTGAAAGAAGTACTGTGTATTTTTAACTAGTACTGTGGTTCTCTGGCTTTCTGGCCTACTGGAAGAGCTGCAGCAACCTTGATAGTGTGCAGGTCTGGATGGAGCATGACAATGAGGCACCATTCATCAAAGACCTCGCTGGGTACATGTTTATTAGAATTGCTGCTTGTCAAATCCTGAAAAATATGTAATTGTTTTCTCTCTTTTCAGCAATGTGCAAAAATCACCTTCAACTTTTATTTATTTGTTCTCCACCTCCAGACTCAAAAGGTATTTGTCCATTAATGAGCCAATTTGACTGCTTTTTGTCTTTCAGTACAAGTCTCTGAGTAGCTCCTCCGACCAGAGCAAAGGCCAGGGAGCCCTGTGGATGATCTTGATGATATATGAGAAGGCTAGAAGGCATCAGCTGGGAAAACTGCAGCTAACACTGGAATAATCAAAAGTGACCACATGCAATAACAGTCTGTGTGACAGTGAAGAGGGGACATCAGGAAGCAGGTGGTCTATATGCCAGGGGATCAATACTCCTGTAGAGGGAATACAGTGGATTCCAAATGGAAAATAAACTCATGGAGAATAAGAGCAGAATAGAGAAGAGGAGGAAAAATAAGCCAGACCTGCAGGAAACATGGTAACAAAGGGAATGTGGGGGTTTGAGCAGGGTCTACAGCTGATTTGCTGATGAAAACTGACTGCATGAGTGTGTAACTAAAACAGTCGATATGAATTTGCTTCCACAGCAGGGAGAGGGGGCAGTGCAAGCATTCAGAAGCCTGAACTGCTCAAATTAACTGGAATCTTCTACATTCTAATTTAACATGTTTACCAAAAAAAAAAAAATCATCATTTGTAAGAAGCGTTGACAGCCTCAAAAACTTGAATTTGTTTGGTGAGGCTTAATTTTGGTAAGAAAACAAGGACAACTCATATTTCATTTCTTTTGAAAATATATTTCAATGAAAAGAGAAATGGGTAGAGACAATCCTAATTTGCATTATTTAGTTCAAAAGAAAAGTTGCTTTGATGCCACTGTGTATATTTTTGTAGCACTTCCTTGCTCCCTTGGAGCCAGTCCTATTAACATTCCACTCCTTTTTTTATTATTTCCATCACATATATTAACACAGATATTCACCTGCATGCACACACACACACACACACACACACACAGGATTAGTTTATAAAACCATAGCAGCAACCTCTGATGTGAGAATTTTCTCCAGAAATTCAATGCTAATGCTAAACACCCATTAAACGAAATATACTGGCAAATATTAATAAACATTTCATCACATTAAAAAAGAAACATTGGAATTTCATGACTGTTCTTACTGTGGATTGTATGAATCTGTTTTTTCAGGGTATCACACTATTCTGTAGTCAGGCCTGGGGAGTATTTCAAATATCACTGAAACTGCAGAATACTGAATGACCTATGGCATCATCTTGATTTTTGTCCTTTCAGTTTGTAGAACTGAAGCTCGCCATGCACTGTTGCTTCTATGCCAGGACAGTAGTGGGCATATCATTTCTCAAAGGCACACAGGGACATGCAAGGAGGACTTTTCTCCTAATCAATGAAAGACAGTGGAAATTAGAAGTCAAGGGCTGTGATCTTCTGAAAGAAACAGCTTCATAAACCTCTAGTTATTCCTGCAATGCAGCAGATGTGTGGGATGCTGCCAAGCTCCAGCTTACTTTGGAAAATGCTGACAAGTAGGCTGGGACTCTGAAAGGAACCGAAGCAGAGCTTACACAGAGCCATTAGGGTGGATCAAATATCCTCCTTGGAGGGCCCTTTAAGGACCTCACTGCATTCCCTACATCTCTATGTTGTTCAAGATGTCCTTGCTTTCCTCATCTTTCTCCTCTCTCTAACTGGACCTTGAGGTCTGTGTGAGGCTGTCACAGAGAACACAGAGCCAGCCACACTCAGAAAGTCACAGTTACTTACTGGGTAAATAAATGGAATTAGTAACTTCAGAGGTTATCAAATGAATGATTAATCTCTTAATCTTAAGAGGTTAAGTCCCTTAAGCCTCTTAAAAGCTGAACTGTCCCCTAAATCTGGCAGGTAGCCTTATGTCCATGAAGGAAGATGTATAACTGAGAAAAGCATATTTCCCTTTATCCAAGAAGGGAAGAAAAGTCAAAGGTACCCACATTCCTTTGACTTAGGGGTCTTTCTTTCTCTTCCTGTGAATGACTGTGAGCCCTGAGCCTCGGTTTCTCAGTGCAACTCTCAGTTGCATGCCGCCATGTGCTTATCTTTGTTACTTACGATAATTCTTTTGTTTCTAAAGGTGACACTGTGTGGCAGCCTGGTTGTTCACATGATCTCTCAACATTACCAGCGAGTGCAATGCTGCTTTCCAAGTCAAAGTCACAGTCAAGCTTTCACCCCTTGGTTATGCTGTTTTCATTTTTGGTTAGTAATAAAGAATAAAGAAGAGGGCCAGGGATTTAGCTCAGTGGTTGCAGCACCTGCCTCTCTAGTACAAGGGCCTGAGTTTGATCCCTGGTACCAAAAAATAAAAAATTAAATAAATAAAATAAAATAAAAAGAGTAAAGAAGATAGCTTGATTCTTTTTTATTTCATTAAGTTTATTGGTATATTTTAGGTATTCAATACAGTTACATTCATCATTGGGATCTTGTACCTTTATATGACTTATCTTGGTTCTTGTTTTTTCCCTATTCCCCTGCCCTCCCTTCACCTACTCCACCCTTCCCTATTTATGAAAATCTTGTTTCCATTTTTTTGGTTTTTCTCATAGTCTTTCTTTTACCTTCTTACATTTTCCCTACCCCTCCCACTTCACCTAATTCCTGTAGACCTTTTCTTCCTAATACACATACATTTTTATCCTTCTTTACACTTTTAGTTTTTCACACCAGAGAAACTACTATTTACATATGTGTGTCCTATTCATTTCATTTAAGAGTATGTCTTCAATGTGCATCCACTTAGCTATAAAGGTCTCTAGTTTCTCATTCTTTGTGGTTGAGTAACATTCCATTTTATAAAGAACAAACAAACATATCTTTTTATGCAGTCTCCAGTTGGTGGTCAATTGGACTGTTTCCAAGTTTTAGCTATTACAAACTGTGCCACTATAAATATGGGTGTGCATATATCAATGAGTATGATTCTTTTAATTCTTTTGGGAAGATACCCAGCATAGGAGTAGCTGGTTCAAATGGGGCGTCTACTCCTTTGAGGCATCTCCATATTGATTTCCACAGTGGTTGCACCAGTCTGCACTCCCACCAACAATGAAGAAGAGTTTCTTTCTCCCCACAACCCCACCAGCATTTGTTATGGGCTGATTTCTTGAGAGCAGCCATTTTTTCTTGGGTGAGGTAGAATCTCTGTGTTGTTTTTATCTGCATCTCTTGAATGACCAGTGTTGTGGAATGTTTTTTCATACGTTTATTTGCCACTGTTATTTGTTTGTCTGAGAAATGTCTGTTCATTTCGGATGCTCTTTCTTAAGGCTCATTCTCAGGGCCAGCTCTTAGTTTACTGTACAGTTAACTTCCATGGTTGCTATAAAAGGCCAGGAGTCTGTGGGCCTTCATCCCTTTGTCTTCTTCCTGCTTCCCCAGGGGCCCAGAAGTCCAGCTGAGATGTGACAGGGCTTGATTCATGGCTAAATCCCATTCCAGCAAGGAGCAAGCTTTTGCTGCAGTCTGTACATCTGCTGTATCCCAAGCTCTCACATTTTATCAAGTCGTTCCTTTAGGAAGATCACAAAGCACTTTATGCCGGGTCATCTCTTCTTGTATCCCCATCACTTGGGAAGAGAAGACAGTGGGGAGCCTTACGAAAAGGCTGTCCCAACTCTGACTAAAACAAGTCCTCCAACAGTATGTGCCATACATTCCTCTGCAAGCACAAGCGACTAATTCTTGAATTTATTCTTTAAATGAGATTTCAAACACTTTCAGTTTAGTACCATATTAAAGATTCTTTTTAAATGTTCTTTGAATAATTAGGACATTCTTAAATATGTACGAAAGATAGTTCTTTATCCATAGAATAAATTTCTAACTTGATTAGAGCCAATCAAGAAAAAATATTTAACTTTTATTGTCACTAAACAATGCATTTTATCCTTTGCATATTTAGTGTGGAGCAGGAGAAATATGATGACAGCTTTCTTCATGTGCGCAGAGACACAAATACATATGTCTTTATTCACATGTATACACGTTCCCATACACGCAAACACTCTTTTAGCTTTCTGGGAACTGCTGCAAGCTCTTTTTGATGCTACAGGTTATACTATCTGTAAAAGTGAAAATAAAGGTCTTTATTTTTAAATAATGAGTTACACAGTTTGATAATAAAAAGAATCAGTTTCTCTTTTTCTCAAACCCCAGCCTGTATTTGTGCTTCTTGCCTGAGTTTCCATTAACTCCTGCTTCCCAGAGTCTGGATTCTGAAACCTCATTCCTTGCAAATAATACATGGACCTCTTACCACTAAGATTTGGTAGGATTCCTAAAATGTGTTCAATAAAAATAATTTTTTTCTTTTGAAGTTATCAATAATAGAGAAAGAGTGATTTTTCTGTGTTGTCTTAATGTACACTCCTAAGGATAATTCACATGACCAAAGAACAGGGCTTCTTAGACTTGGCCTCTAAGTGTGCTTTGAAAATTGACTAGAATCTCACACCCTACTGGAATATACAAATGTGTCACTTGGGGAAAGTTTTCTGTTCCTTAATTCATCCAGGTCCAGAAAAGCAATATTCTAAGAAAAAAAAATTTAACCTACTTACTTCTTTGCTGAATAGAGAACAAAAAACAGCAAAAATAAGAAAATATGTGTGTATATACACACACACATATACACACACATATATATATATAGCTTTATGATAAGTTATTCACAATGTGAGTCAAAGAATCCATTCTGAGTGAAATTCATTTTTTAGAGATGTGGATGACTTAATTGATGTTTGGAATTCAAATTGTGTAAAGATATCTGGGCAACTTAGCCACCTGGAGAGGCTTTGGATTCTGTAAAATTCATTTTCTTTCATGCCTAAACATCATTTATTTACCTCATCTAGACCTTTAAAGGAGAAAAGAAACAAGTAAACAAAAATAAAAATTACCGAAGAGGGAATATAACAAATTACTCCCTAAACAGTAATGATTATGAAGAGCTGCCCTTCATGTCTACTTTTTCTTTTTTTGTGTGTGAAAAACAAAAACAAGTTGAAGGTATTTTCACTTGAAATCCCAAAATGATTTGTTTTCTCAGAATTATCAAAATTATTTCGTGTTCTCAGAAGTATCAAACAATTCATAGAAAGAACTAGAACTACCACACTATCGGTAGCGTCTTAGAAAGGAAAGGGGAGACAAATGAATCAAGAATTTTCTTTGTAAAAAGTGTTTGTAAGAGAACAAGGAGAACAAAATGATCTATAAACCATAAAATATGATTTTTGAAACAATAACTTAGCAAACTTGATTTTCTGAGTTTTGAGTGGTACCCTTTTAAAATTTATTTTTTTATTAGTACCTGTTTGCAGTACATAATATTTACATTTCTTATACAGAGTTGATATATGTATGTAACACATTTTTATAGCTTTTTGTCACCCCTGTTCTCCCCCCTCCTTCTTCATGTATTTTTATTTAATCTTGCTTTTTCCTAAGGCTTAAGGTGAATTTTCTGGCATAAAATTACTGAATTAAACAATTTATATTTGTTGATTAATGTTCTTTGTAGGAAGGGACTATATGACTTCCATACATTTCTGTCAAGGATCACTTAGGCTGTATTTAAATTTTTGTTAGGGTCAAGGAGAGCTTTGATTTCACTGTGGCAAGTCTTTCTCATTTGAAGATAATTAGCATAAGCTAATTTGTCAATTATATATGATGCCACCATAAAAGAGGGGAGAAGTAATAGTGGCAAATCAACTCTGCTTTATTTCTAAAATAAAGAGGTAAGTTTAATGTAAGTCTTTTATCATAAATTATCCCAAGACCTGTGAATAGTTTTACCGATTTAATTAATAATTAATCAATCCATTTACTTCATTTATTTACTATATTTTATATCACTGTGCAAAATATATTTAACCAGTTCAGATTATTGTTGGGTATGGCTGAATTGATGATGTAGATTACCACAAATGTTATTTTCATTATGTAATATTTTCCACCCCCATCTAGTTTAGATGGTTATAGTCAGATACAGTTATAATCCTTCTTTTACCTATTAGGAATATATTTACCTTCAAGTAAAAAAATACTCAACTATAATATCTTAACAGAATAGGTAATTTGGGTGTTCATAAAATATGTCAAAGGCAGATTGTTTCTTGTATATGTTTCAACATTTCTATGGCAACAGTCTTGATATCTCTATCCTCTCATACTCACAAAATCAGTGCAGAGCTCCAGGTACCACATCTGTATTCAAACAGGAAAAGGGATGGAAAATGGTTGCTCTCCATGTCTGTTCATTTTAAGCAAAATAGGAAAAGTGTTTTTTAGAAACAGTCCTAACATATCTTAGATTCCACAGCAGAACTGAGTTGTACAGTGACTTCTTATACCACAGAGAGTGGAAAAGCTAAGAAAACAGTTGCCATGATGGTCTTTGACCAATTGTGATCTGTTTTGGATCCAAGGTATGAAACCCATTCTCCACAGACACGGGGCTTTCTTAGAAGAAGAGGGGGAAATGGATGTTAAGCAGACAATTGCACATAATCAAAGGTTTTCTCACTCATGGCAAAATCCACAACCAGGTGCATGCATTTCAATCTTCAAACTCAAAGTACTTGTCACACAAAACAATGAGTACTTCCTTCTAATTTACAGGGAGTCCTTAATATCCATCATCAGACCAATGCTACACCATAGCAGAACTTATCTCCATATAAATAAAATCTTTTTATTTCCCACTACAATTGGAAAGGAGTCTCACATTGGGCCTACCTATGACTTTAGGCTCCACCTGCTTCACTCTGCTCTCTGTGGTACTAAGACTCTGATGGTTTGCTTTGGTTTGGTGTCCAGACCAACACCAATTAACTTGACAGATTTAAGGGCAAGCCCATGAATTCTGTCAAGAAACAGGGCTTGATTTGTATTTGAGTTTCTTCTTTAACTTACTTCCTGATCTTTGCCAAGTCACTGAATTTCTTGCTATATCTTTTTTCTTGTCTGTATGTAAGGCTAATCATCCCTAACTCAAAAAGCAGCCTCAGGACCAGATGGGTTTGTTGGATGAAGCATTAAGCTGCTCACTGGTGACTCCTCTGTCTCCTTTACAATGGGACCCACTTGTGAGCCAACCCACCACTGAGGAGAGCCACTGGAGAAAGCCACTGTTCCTCTCAGGATCTATTGGATTTTAGTCTTGTCTTTAAGTATGTGGGGAAATATTTTCATGTCTTACGTTAAAGAAACATTTTCACTTTACTGAGCCTAAAAAAATGATTAAAATCCTTTTATGTATAAATCCACAAACCTAGGAAGTAGAAAACAGCCTTAATGATTTAGGAGATTTAGAATTTGGAAGTTTATCAAAACAGTTATCTGTTTCACTAGGGATAGCTGAACTCCTGTAAGGGAGAAGGTGAGGTCAGTATTAAGATGTATCCATCTTTCAAGTCTGGCTTAATATTGCTCTACTTGGACATCTTTAGACCTCATTAAAGTAATTTATCTATGCCTTCTCTGATTTCTTTCTTTCTCTAAGTTTATTTTACAACCAGTCTAACTTACCAGGCTTTCCAAAATTATTTTGCATCTATTATCCACTTCAATTTTTAAAATGAGAGAGGGACATAAAATTGTTTTTAAAAATCAGTGGATTTTAATGGGGAATAAAGGAATAATGTAGATGAAAATGCTCACATTTTTAGTCTTCTAAATGTGTGTGTGTGTGTGTGTGTGTGTGTGTGTGTGTGTGAGTGAGTGTGCATATTTCCAGACTACTTACTCATCAGAACTTTCCAGTATAATTTTTATCATTCTCTGACTAGTTTGGAGGTTTTTATAAAATTCCAACTTTCTCCATTCTATTCGTTGAAGTCTTTAAGAAATCTCCAGAGACAAAAGATTCGGATAGATGTTCTTCCCATTCTGAATAAACATTTACAGACCACTACATATATTTTTGCAATCTTTTTTCACCTATCTGTAAAATTGTGTTTACAGCAATGACTGCCAAAGTTAAATCAAGAGGGGACAGATGGAAAGTGACTTTTGAATACCCCCTAACAACAGCCAAGGCCACTTCTTTACAGGAATGGTTTGATGAAAAGACTGAGTAGAGCTGATTCTCATATGAAAAGAAACTAACACCTTGCATGCAACAGTGATTCCTTCCCAAACATTCATTTTATGATGGGCAGACAAAGCATTAATGGCAAGTTAAAACTGTAGTTGAGGAATTGTTTTTGAAAATTGGAGGCACTTTAGGCATGAGTCCCATTTAAGTAGAACTAGAAAGAGCAGCTATACTACTTAGGAAACATTAGAATAAAATTCTCACCATAAATAAAATAGTGAGATTTAGTGTTTTGTAGATAAATTGATAGGTTGATTTTATTAACTTTTCTTTCTTGAGCCCCCAAAATATTTAAGTAATAAACTTTTAATTGCTATATATGCCTATTCAGAGTCCTTCTACACAAAATGTTTTCAAGCAACTGAGAAATGATTCAGACATATAAAACAAAAATATGTTATAATAAGCATATTAGGCTGTACATACAGATGAATACATGGGTGGCTTCCCTGCAAACAAGAAGAAGCACCTCTTTTTTTTTTTACCTTTGCCTTTTTTTTTACACAGTATGGGAAAAGGCAGCATTAGCAAACAAAAATTGCTTTTCACTTTGCCAACAGGATAAATAGAATGAAATTTCAGCAAAAATGACTGGAAAATGTACATGATTGATGCTAAATTTGCAAAATTTCTAAAGATATGGGTACAGCTTGTCATACAAATGATATAGAAATCTTTTTGTTTTGTCAGAAAAATTATGCCAAGAAAAAAATTGCCAGTTTTCCTCCTTCGGGTCTAATTCTTGCCTAGTGTAAAGACAGTTTGCTTTTTGAAGAAAAGAAACAGTAGTATTTTCACTTTTAAATCTTTTATTTCACTAATCACTAATAATACAAGACAGACCTGCTTCCATGTGAGCCTTGGTAAGGATAATGGGTCTGCAGCTGTACCCCCACCATCCAGGGACCAAAGGAGGAGCTGGGCAGGAACTTTAAAACAGCCCCCAAATATTCATTATCCTTATTAGCTTAATGTTGACTTCGATGTATTCAAACCTCTTTGTGGAAAGGAAAGTGGAATCCCGAACTCTGAATCAAAAGGAAATTAGGTATCCTTAGAGGAGGAGATGGAAGACAAGAAAAGCAAATGGGCTTTTACATTTATAGATCAGGCATGTGCTCAGTCTTTATCTGTTATCACTACAGCAACTAACTTTGTTTCATGGATTAGAAGAGCACAGATTGTTTCACATTTCTCTAAATGTCCATCCCTTAAAACATAGGAGGTCTATATTAAGAGGACAATAAACACCTATTCAATGAATGAGAAACATTTACTGATGATTCAGATACAGGGCTGAGTTCTTTACTTGGCATATCTGATTTAATCTTTACATTGGAATATGTAATAAGCTTGATTCTGAATTGTCAGATAGAAAGCAAGCTTGGAAAGATGTTTGCTATGTGCCAGCACTGTTCTAATTATTTCACATAGTTTTATCACTTACCTTTCAATGCAGGGCTGGTAAGGTAGCTTCGAGGAAGTGCATTTGCCTAGGAACGCATAAAGCCCTTGGTTCAATCCCTGGCACTGCAAAAGGAGGAGTATTTTTTTTTGTTTTGTTTTGGGGGAGAGTATCCTTTTCTGCATTCTTGTGGGTGAGTTGTATCATACCCATCTAAAGGTGACAAACAGATACAAAGAAGTGTTCCTTCCCAATAAAGGATTCTAGTCCTGGCATCTATCCTCAGAGACCTTACTCCTAATTTTAGCACTATGCTGCTTCCCTGTCTGAGAGCACATAATAAAAATGTGGTCCACACAAGATGTTGAGATTTATCCAACTCCTCTTGATTCCAAACTAAGATCTCTTTGGATTCCATATCCAGAAAAGTCTTTCAAAGAGCTTCCCGGAGTTGGAACAGTGAAAGAACATGTGCAGGAAAACTGAACTTTTGCTTTCCAGTTGGTTTTACAGAAATTTCTCAGGAAGAAAAGAGGGAAATATCACTGACATGAAGGAAACTGGCCACATCTAGAAAAGCTTCTGAATTTCATCATTTGTGAGGCAGGTAACACTGCGCCCATTAACGTAATTGACATGAGACCCATGTCCTTAAATATCAGAGTAAAACAAATGCTTTGCAACTCCAATTTTGTAGCAATGAAACTGAATCTACAACATTAGAAAGATGCCACTGTTAAGAGAATGGCAGTATGATTTTATTCAGTAATAGGAATAATTGGCTACATTTTATTTTATTTTTTTCTCTCATTGAATTTATTGGTACATTTTAGGTATACAGTATAGTTACATTCTTCACTGGGATCTTGTACAGATCTTGGTTCTCAATTTTTCCCCTTGTCCCTGCCCTCCCTTCACCCCCTCCTGCCCTCCCATTTACAAACACTTTATTTCCATTTTTTCATTTTCCCATATTTTTTCTTTTCCCTTATTACCTTTCCCCTACCCTTCCCACTTTCCCTACATCTTTAGCCCTTTTCTTCCTATTTCACATTGTCAATTGCCTCATTAGGATCTTATATACTATTATAGTTTTTCACACCAGAGAAACTATTCAGTATTTACACATGTGTGACTTATTTATTTCACTTAGGAGTATATCCTCAATATGTATTCATTTTCCTATTACTGAATCTAATTTCTCATTCTTTATGGCTGAATAGTATTCCATTTCATAGAAAAACCACATAATCTTAATCCAGTCTCTGACTGATGGGAAAATGGGCTGTTTCCAAGTTTTAGCTATAATTAAATTGGCTATATTTTAAAATTAGATACAACATGTCTTCTTTGGTAGAAAACAGAATGTGATGTTCAATTCTGTTGAATCATAATGCCTTCCTGAAAATCAATTATAAATTTCAATTGGACCATAGTGTCACCTCAGGTCCAATAGGGAAGGAAGAAAGAAGGGAAGGAAAAATAGGAGAAAAGAGGTAAAACATGGAAACTAAGCTTTTGTAAATAAGGAGGGTAGAGGGGTGGAAAGGAAGGAAGAGGAATGGGGGAAAACAAGAACCAAGATATATCATGAACAGGTACAAATTCCCAATGATGAATGTGATCATAATGTATACCTAAAATATACCAATAACCTTAATGGAAAAAAAAAAGAAAATACATAGTTGGCTAATAAGCATTTAAAAAATACAGAACAAATGTCATTAAAAATTCAGTAACTTTAATTTCAAATCAAATACATAAACCCATTTAAGGAACTAAAGAATCATAATCACGAAGGAAATTTGGAATCATATTTGATTCACCCCTATGTCTTTTTTTAAGCCTTGTTTCCTATAAACATTCAAATTGGTTCAACTACAAACTCTTTCAAACAATTCATCTACTGACTGTCATTTTTTAAAATAACACTGCCTGCCAGAGAGAGCACTAAACTTCACTTGGATTAATTCATTTAATCTACCCACTAACACTTAGAAAATGTGTTCTTATTATTACAATTCCACAGACAGGAAGACTGAACTATCAATAGGTTGGGTGGCTTCCCAAGGATCAAGTATTCAGGCAAAGACTGGAACCAGAGTTTCATGTAATTGCAGAGCCGTCAGGACTATCCACAATTCATAGGGAACTAAGCTCAGTGATGCATTAATCTTTTATTTGCAGAACATATTAAATTTACATAAAAGTTGAGAGAATAGGAATGAAAGGAGTAAGGCTAGTACAAAAAATACTCATGTACTCTTTACATGATTCACCTTAAATTTACATGATTTACATTAAAATCTTTACTCAGTTACTTTGTTGTCTGTATTTTCTCCAAGTAATTGGTAGACAGATATAGATAGATAGGTAGATGGGTGGATAGACAGACAGACAGACCGACAAACAGATAGATAAATGATAGACTAGATATGTAAAGAGGTACAGAGGTAGGTAAGTAGGTAGGTAAGTAGGTGGATGGATTAATGAGTGAATGTTCAATTCCTAAAAATAAAATATACTCTAACATTAAGCACTATATAGTTTTCAACCTCAGTAAAATCATGATAAATATGATACTATTTCCTGATATATTCTCTGTACTTCAGTTTGTCAGTTGACTCAACAACACACTTCATGGTGCTTTTCATCCTGTAAGTTACAATTTAAAATCAAGTAATGCATTTTATTATTATGTCTTATTGACTTATTTTATCTGCTCACTTCCTATTATCTATGTTTTGCTCCTCATTTATACTGTGGGTTTCTCATATAAAAGAAATCCTGCAATATTTAAGCTTCTATGTCTGATTTATTTCCTTAACATTATGGTCTCAAGATGAACACATTTTCCTAAAAATGACTCAATTTTATCTTTCTTTACAGCAGAGTATTACTCTATTGTGTGTAAATACCACGTTTTTCTTTGTCCATTTCTCTGTTGATAGGTATACAGGATGCTTCCAAGATTTAGCTATTATGAATTTTGCTACTATAAACATAAGTATGCATGTATCACTGTAATGTGCTTTCTTTTACTCTTTTGGGAAAATACCTAAAAGGGAAATAGATGGATCAATGGGATTTCTAGTTTTCATTTTTGAGTAATCCCCTAGATGCGGTACTAGTTTACATTCTCACCAACAATTTAGGCTTTTTCCCTAAAGCCTTGGCAGCATTGGTTGCTATTTGACTTTTTTTTTTTCTTTATCATGGTCATTTTTTGGAGGGATAGAATGGAATTTCATTGTTGTTTTAATTTGTATTTCTCTAATAACCAGCAGTATTGGACGTTTCTTTATATATTTACTGACCACTTGTACTTCTGCGAAGTTCCTATACATTTCACTTTGCCATTTTTTGATTGAGTCTTTTATCTTGGAGAGGATAAAAATTTTTAGAATTCTTTCTATATTCCAGATAGGAGTTTTCTGTCTGAAGAATAGCTGGGAAAATTTTTCCCATTTTACAATTTTTGTCTTTTCACTCTGTTGGTTATTTCTTTTGCTGTTCATAAGCTTCTTAATTTGATATAGTCCTGTTTGTTGATTTTGAGACTATATCTTGTGAGAGTGGGGTTTGGTTTAGGAAGTCCTTGCCTATACCAACAACTTTAAGAGTTTTACCTACTTTCCAGAAAGATCTAGATGTTTCTGTTTTAACATTTAGGTCTTTGATCCATTTTGAGTTTATAACATAGTAAGACATGGAAAGATTCAATTTTCTGCATGTGGGTAGCTGCATTTACCAGCACTATTTATTAAAGCGGCTGTCTTTCCTCTAGTGCATGTCTTTGGCTCCATTCTGTTTCACTGATCTTCATGCCTGTTTTTGTGCCGATACCATGATGCTGTTATCATAATAGTTTTATAATATAACTTCATGTCCAGGATTGTGATGTTTCCCACTTTACTCTTTTTACCCAGGATTCCAGGTTTCTTCTGATTCCATATGACTTTTAGGACTCTTTTCTCCAGTTCTATGAAGAATGCTACTTATTGGGATTGCATTAAATCTGTATTTTGAAGGTTTAGTCATTTTGATTATATTGTTTCTGCCTACCCAGGAGCATGGAATATCTTTTCATTTTTTCATGTTCTCTTTGACTTTGGCTGTGGTGACACTGACAAGCTTGAAGGAGACAGTCCCTTTATTTCCTCTATTGGAACATTCTAAATTTTAAGTTTGTCCAATGTTTCCACATTTCATGATTAAATTTGGTTTATACATCCCAGGATAGAATATTTGTCCTGTACTTTTCAGGTTATCACACTTACAGGTGCATGATGTCTACTTACTCAATAGTGATTTGTATCCATTCAAAGTTTGTCCTATTTCACCATTATACAGTTACTAATAATCAGCTACTTCTACATAAAAACTACATTGTTCATAACTATTCATAAGTTTATATTTTTGTTACATATATATTTCTATAATCTATGTAGGCATATTTTACATATATAGAATAACTCTATAAGCATCACATTCTATATGTAGCTATTATACAGTTGTTATTATGTTGGTAATTGTCTTTCCCTTACAAGTATAATCCCTAGGAAATATTTTGATACCTTCCCAATTTCTTCTTCTTCACCAAAATTCTCTGTGAATTGATGACTCTTGCCTGATCCTATATTTTGCACGATTTTTGGGAAATGTTGATTTTCTAACTGCAATATTTCCTCCATAAGGCAAGTGGAATTCTCCTATAAACAAGAACTCTCCTTTTTCCTGTCCATTTATTATTTCTACTTTTGTCAAATATTCATGAATTATTATTTTTTCAATAGTTTATTAGTGTACTTAATTGGTTTGATGCTCAGATTGTCTTAGCTGTGGCCAGTGGGAGTCCCAGTGAGCTGATACTACCTTGTTGGAATATGTCCCATCCTTTTTTTTTTTTAGCATATTCTCATTTTGGAAAATACCAGTATGTCCCCAATTCACCTTTTACCTACCTGCCACAAATCTGGTATTCACTATGTCTTCAACAAGTCCTAATTCTTTTTTATATGAATAGTGTTAGAGACTAAGATGTGAATGCTAGTATGATCAGCTTTATTTTTAATCTTGAAATTGTTATATAAAATAATGTAGAATTTCTGAAAATTTTTAAAGCTGTTGAAATCTTCCACCAACTAGACCAGGAATTTTTCACATTTGTGTGATTCAAGCTGGAAGTCAAAGGAATTATAGGAGAGTAAGAAAACAGGAATAAATATGGGAATGGGAAAAGGATGAAGAACTTTCTGATTCCTATCCCTAAATATCTTATGTGGGAAACTTACAACCCTGAAGTTCAAAAATTTTTTCTTAGCAGGCTGAACCTAAATATATTATGAAGAAATTTCATCCCATTTGCTTTTGTTCAATAATTTTGGTTATTTTTTAATGTTTGTTCAGTTTTATAAGAATCATGTTTGGAAAAGTCACTGTAGTCAAATAGATTTAGGTGATGATACCAGAACCTGGTACAAAATTTGCAGGGGATTTTAGTGAGTTGTAAAGGCACTATAACTTCCTACATTAGAGAAAACTGGGCAAATTTAACCCAATAATCCCATAATTACTTGCACTCTCCAAGCAACGCTGTGATCATCATGGAGAGCATTGTTTGGAAAAGCTAGTTAATCTGAAGGTAGATTTAAATTGTCTTTACAGTCCTACTCTTCTACCCTTATTTTTTTTCATAGCCTTCTGATCATTTATCATAGCCTTAGAAAATTGCTTATCAAACAATTATATTTGACCGTGAGTTCCTAAAGGACAAATTTATGTTCTTCATATCTCTGGTATTTGATCTTTTGCCCACATTCAAAACTCTTTTTAAAGTATTAATTTTCCTAAGAAATAATGAAGCCCTGAAATTTTACATTAGTTCAGAAGTTTCTCTTTCCCCAACTCAGTCCTAATTTAATGAATTATTTTTAAATTGAGTTTATTCTGGAGCCATAGAAAATCGTCTTCATTCTTGAAGAATAGAGGACAATGACCGATTAGCGTTGATGCTTCATCTAAACACTTGGAGCAGGAAAGTCTTGTGTGATCGGTGTGGTCTCCAACTTGCCTTCAACTGCTGCACTGAGTCAGGGGTGCACAGCAATTTATTGGTCACTTGCTACATACCTCTAGTTTTCCAGCTGTTGCAGTTTCATGGCAATAGACAAAATTTCTTTTGTAGTGGAGCTAATAGTCTATGGATTTAGACAAATGAACAAATAAATAAATTAGAAAACTCCACACAGCCCTGAGTATTTTGGAAACAGGAAAGCAATACAATAGCACAAAGGATGAAGTGAGTGGGGATTTTTTTTAGGGGGAGAATAAGCCAAATCTCTGAAAATCTCAGGAGGGAGGAGCAAATGCAAAGGCCTGGAAACAGGAAAACGTGGAAGGCTGAGCACCACACGTTCACTGGTGGCATCTTGTGAGGGAGGTGTCATGAGGGAGTCAGCCAAAAGACAGCTCTGAGAACTGCATGTGCCAAGGTTTTAAAGGTAAGTGATCAGTGATAATCTACAAAATATAAGAGCAACACGGAGAAAGTATAGTGTTGCTAGTTTAGCAGTTTATACCTCAAAATCTCCTTCCTCTCCTTCTGCTTTCTACTTTGTATCTTGTTTTCTGCTATGAATGTCTTTCTAATCTGTCAGCTGATAGGATTTCTCTCTTTTCTTTTTCTGTTATTCTTATTCTCCATTGGTCCATATCACAGCTTCCCCTTCAGTTTGCCTTTCTCATTCATATTTATTTATTTGACAAATAAATTTGTCACCAGCTCACTTCTACAGCAGTCTCCTCTTCTAAGTACCTGAAGGAGACACTAAGATGAATTAGCCCCAGCACTCCCTGCCCTCAAGGAACTTGTTGGCTTCTGTGAGCAGAAAAGAAAAATCCTGCAATGCAGTGTGTGCTCTGGAGAGGTGCAGATCCATAGACGGACCTTCCCTGCTGTAGTGCTTCCTCTCTCTGCTTTAAGCAGTCATAAAATAGTCTCCTGGTATTTCTGCTTTCAGCTTTCTTCTCTGAAATCTACCTCACATGACGCCTTAAAATTAATCTCTCTGAATCACTGCTTTTGTAAACATTGGAGTCAAAGTGCACCTCCAAAAATAAAACTACATGCAAGCCAGGATCCTTGAAAAGGTTCTGGAAGACAAAAATGATATTAATGAAAAAAATGCTGAAAACCAAAGCTATCTGCAGATTAGTTAAAGGTGTTGAACTAATACTTCCTAGCCAGGATCATCTCTGTGCTCTATGTTTATGTAAGATGTTAACATTGGGAGAAGCAAGAAAAAAGTATGCAATATTCTAATACTCATTTAACACATTACTTAAACATCAGTTAATATTGGTTTTTAAAAGAAAGTATTTCTGTCATTTAAAATATTCGTGGGTAGGAAAAAATAGGATGTTTCTAGTGACAACATTCTTCGAAGCAGAATACTTTAAATAACTTGAACGTCCAAGAGAAAAATGTCAACCATAAAAAAATGTTTGTACAATAGAACTCAGTACAGCAGTGGAAATGTGCTGCACCTCACCCATCACCACAGGGGCATCTTGTCTATCTGTGTAGACTCAAATAAGCAAACCCCAGAGGAACGCGTGTAGGCTGAGCCCATCACAAATGTGAGAGGAGGCCAAAGAAGCACAACACAATCTGAAGACACAAGCATGAACAGTATACAGACGTGAGGCAGAGCAGCACGTTGCTGATCCCAAGCTTTGAGGTGGGCTACCTCTGCCTGTGGCAAAAGAAGCCAGCATTTGATGAAAGAAGAACTGTTTGATCCTGGAAGCCCTTTTAGCCTGGTGGTGCTCACAAGTTTATTTGTTCTTTACAATTATTACTTATACATATATTTCTTATTATCCTTGTGAACGAGCATTGTGCCTAACAGTGTTAAATAAATGCATACATTATGTATTATTCAAGAATTAATGCATGCTCTCACAGGAACAAGCTGTGTGACTCTGGGCAAGTTATATTTGTTTGTTTGTTCCTCGACTGGTCGTCATGAGACTCAAATGAAATAATGTATAAAAACACTCAATGATGCTTGGCCCATAAAAAACACTCAATAAATGCTAGTGTTCGCAAAATAATAAGGAGATAAGAGACTTCTCAAGCCAGAAATGAATGACGTTTTGTGGTGACTGGATTGTTGTTATTATGGTATTAAAAGAAATAATAGATAATATTTACTGAGTCGATGCTATGTTGTAAGAGCTGAGCCAGTTCTAAAGGGTCCAGAAATCTAGATATTTAATGCATTAAGTGATTCTATTACAGGTGGTAAGTGTATCAAATGTAAAATAAGGTTGTCTCATATTAATAAAATTGCAGTGTTTTTAAATGTAAGCTGTATTATTATTCCAGAATGGAAAGGTCAATAGGCCATTAAAAAGACAGCTCTTGACGCTTACGTCCAAGAGAAGAACCTACTGAGAAAAGCACCAGGGTCACTTAGAAGCCAAAGGAAGTACAGGAAATACATGGGCAAGAACATTTATTGTGGTTTCCACAGAAGGAACAGAGAAGGTGGGGTAAGCAGCCTTAGGATTGGCCAGTTTGATAATTCAAGCAGATTTGGGGGGAATAAGTATAGCCACCAGTTCCCTAATATCGTTCCCTGGGCTGGGTGATCAGAGAGAAAAATAGAGGCATAAAGAGCCCAGTAAAATTGTGACTGTGCGCTCTGGTTGTTTTTTACGGATCTAAATAGCAAGCTTGCAGATGAGATCTTCTTGGTCTGTGGGAATTGACTGGGAGGCAAAGCCTCTGAGGGGTCAGCAAGTTCCCAAAAAGTTAAAATATCAAATATGAAAACTAAGAAATGTAGTTATTAAAGCTAGCCCCAGATATGATTTTAAATTTCAGTAAGTTTTTTTATAATATATTCAAAATTATTTCCTTAAAGTATTTTAACTCAATATATTCAAGATATTATCATTTCAACCTATAATTGATACAAAAATTACTGAGATGGTTTTAAATACTTTTGAATACTACATGTCTGATCTATAGTAGGTATTTTACACTTAAAGTATGTGTCCATTTGGACTAATTATGTAGTTAGTGGTTATTTTGTAGGACCATGCAGAACAAGAGTAGTAGAAAAATACAGTGGGGTTGGTGGAGTCTTAAGCGAAATCTCTGAGTATTTGTTTGGAGCTGGCAGCCGTGTATCTCACTAAAGCAATCTTCTCTCCCTCACCCTTGACCCACCCCGTGTATAGTCAGAACTGCTGTCGTCTTTGATAGCTTGTTCTCTCTCCCATCCTCTTATTAACATGTCCCCATCATCCTTGTCATCTTCTCACTCCCTGACTTTCCTTATTAGTCATCTCACCTGGGTTAGACAAAGGCAGACGCTGCTATTGCTTTTCTCCAGCTTGTGTTGTAGAAATCACTATACTAGGGAAGGGTCTGCAGAGTGATGTTGGTGGAAAGAGGGATGTAGAAGAACTTACCAGACAGGCTTTGGTGACAAATGTTGTGGGACATATGAATGAATCCTGGGCCCTTCTGTAAACAGCTGTAAGTACAAGCAATGCCTACCCAACAATAAAGCTTCTTGGTGATTTGGCTATAAAGAAGGAAAGCAGATTTATTGTTGCTCTTGTAATCTATACATCAGCTGAAAGGTCACAATACATATTTATGTTGAAGGATAAAACAGAAAAAAAAATTAGTTCACTAACCTGAAATAATAGTAACCCCCAAATCAGAATCATGTCTATTCTTTGTTTGGATGCAATGTTTTCAGGGCTGATTATTTGCAAGCTTTAGCAGCTCTCTGTGAGTTGTTTTTGTTTGTTTGTTTTTTGTTTTTTTCCATAACAAGCCTTTATTATGGGGAGGATCTGCCGGGCTGTCTCTAAACAATGGAGAGAAAAGCAACATGGCAAAACAGGGAGTTTCTTCTGCAGAAGAGGGTGGGGTTAGCCCGAGTTGGGGTGGAGTTGAGTGAGGTAATATTAAGAGATTGGAGGAGCCTATGACATCACTAGGAGGGGCTTGTGTCCTCCCTAGCTGCTAGGAAGTAGAAGTATCAAGTTACTCTTTTGGCGGAAGAAGAGGCGTGATGGGAACAGGCCTGTCCTTTATTGGGAAAAGCCATATTTTAACATGGAGGCTGCTATTCCATGTGGCAGCCATCTCAAGGCAATGGAAATCTAACATTCGAGGCCTTTTGTTTTATGCTTAGGTCTCTTCTTGATTTAATGCAATTTAAGCAGTTTTAATGACCAAATGAACAAGACTCAAGCAAGATGCCACACGACAACTTAAATTTCTCATATAATGTTTCCTTGGATCCAATCTTGCTCTCTACTTTTAAGGTATAAATCTGGCACACAGAATAGTGGCTTTGTCTTGAGCCAGTAATCTTGTGAATATATAACCAGGCTAGAGAATCCAGAGAGCTCAGAACGGGCTTTGTGACCTGACACATGTTCCTTTCTTAGCTTTGTTTCTTATAGATAGTGGTGGGCTAATGAACTCCACAGAAAATGTCAGTAACAGCAACATTTTCAGGACCAAGAATTTAAGCCTCCATTAACAACTTCTTGTTTTTCTATAAAAGATTAATAAAAACCTGACAGTGTATTGTAATTGACACTATAACTTGAGCAGCATGTTGAAAAAGAAAACAGTTCATGTTTACATTTTTATTTTCAATCAAGTCATTCCTCATGAACACCTCTTGTAAAATTCCCCAAGCAGACAGAATGAACTTGAACTTTAAACGGTCCTGAAAATTATGTGTTGCTTATCATACTATTACTTAAAACACACATTAGTTATATTCAAGAGGGAAGCAAAAATATGACTATGAGAGCCTCAATTACTCAAGTAATTTAGAAGTACAGGATGCTTCAAAATGCTTCTTAGAAATGTTTCACACCCACGATATCAAGTGGAATCTGTAGTCTTCAAAGTACTAGTTTGCACTAGTGGAATATGTGTCTGATAAAAGGTCACAACCCAGTACAAGGTAATCATTACGCAGACATTATTATTATTTTGCTAATTAGTAAAAAATTATTGGATTTCCCGTGGCTTCTTCCTGCTGAGCAATCATTTGATCTTGCTTATGTTGACAAACACTCACGTCACCAATTCTGCCTCATTTGTCATTTGACAGGGACAGTTTTTGCTCCGTGTGTGTGAAGAAAGGAAAATTTAGGGTAAGCAAACAGGCAACAGGAATCAAGCAATAACTCAAATTCATTTTCTTGCTTAAAAATAAGTAAACAAATGAATAAATAAATGAAAGCAGGCAATGTCTTGTTTTGGAACAAGATGATTTCTGTGTGCTTTGGTGATAGCTACTGTAGATTTCATGTCCCTAACCTATAAGACCAAGTGGAGGAATCGATATGATCAAAGTATGCTATGTGCAAGTATGAAAATGTTGTGATGTAACACCACATTCTGCATAATTAATATGCACTGTAAAAGTAAACCAAATTAGAAAATGAAGAGTTGTTGTGCTTTACTATTGAGAGAGAGGAACACGCGATATCCTAACAAAAGACTGAAAATTTATGATTAGTCAAATAGCTGGATTGTTCTTTATCCATTTGCATTAGTAGGATTGAATATACACTTGGCTAGAAAAACAAACAAACAAACAAACAGAAAGTACCTTCTCTTTGTCCCTGCTTGTTACAATAGAGGAAAATTGTTACAGTCTGTGTAAAATAGACTTTCAAATTCAGTGCAACAATCATTTGAAATTCCAATCAGGCTTCTTTGATTCTTTTGCTTAATTTTTTAAAAAATCTGTAACTAAAATAAGGTTGCTATATGTTGGGAAGGTATATTTGCCACTCCAGAAGAATGCATTAGACAGAACTTAGCAGAAATTCATGATTTGAGCAGCCACAGCCAGTTAATGGGATCTAATGCGTGGTTGACTCATTATGCAGAAATCATCATTATCATAAGTAAAAAAAGAAATCAATGAGAGGGTTTCTAGTAAGAGGGCATTCGTACACAAATAGGGGCACAAATGAAGAGAAGAGTAGCGGGAAGATGGCTTCATGTGTCTTTGGGTTAGAATAAACTAGATATGAGCCAAATTTGCAAGGATCAGAACTGAGAATCTAAAGTTCCTAAGCAGCATCTTGAGTCTCTGTTCAGCTCAACCTCAAGTTCAGTAAGAATTTACTTTTTTCATTGATAAAATAAATTAGCATTTCCACAACAGTTTGAAGACCTAATATTGAGATTCAGTTTTTGAGAAACCCAAAATTAATTTTTTTAAAAAGTCAGTACAGGGGGTTAGGGATTTAGCTCAATGGCACTGCTCCAGCCTCACAAGAGTAAGATCCTGAGTTTGATCTCCTGGTACCAGAAAAAAAAAAAAAAAAAAAAGTCAGTACAGGGACTCCTCTACACACACTGGAAATAGTCTTAGATAAAAGGTTAGTTAAATAGCTGCTGAAGTGTGAGAAACACAGGTCAAGGGACACTCCCTTGTTTTTAAACTTGTTCTTGAAGTAATACATTCAGTGATATGAATACAATAAACCTATTAAAATGGTATATTTATTAGCTATTAAAATCCATTTACATAAATTCCTTTAACTTTACTGGTTCGTCATGAATTACACTTATCACTATAATTTGGTTTTAAGGAAACAATATCATGAGGTGTTTAAAAACATTTTTTTTGCTCCAAAATTAATCATTTTCAGCTCATCTTATGAATTTATTAAGTAAAGACATTCAGAATTCAGTTGTTTAAACTTCTTTGAAAGACATCACAAGAAATAATTTACTTTCATCAAAGAAGAAAAGAATTGTGAAAAAAAATACTAATAATAGTCCACAGATAATTTGCTTGACTATTTTCAAAAGGATGAATATACTACTGCCCTTTTATATAGGAATTTTTAAAGGTGATGTAATTTTCTAATATTAACATTTCTGGTATCAAGTTGAACTAGATGTTATGTTTTAAATTACAAAGTATCTTTGAGATAAAAAATTAAAAGTTAAATTATGGTGCTATACTATTTTTATTTAAAGTGCTTTTCTAAGTTATTAGTAAATAAACAAATTTGCCACAAAGAAAGATTGAGCAAAAAAAATCCTTTCTTGTATTCACACAGTATTTCCAGAAGACACTAAGTATTTATTGTTTATGTACCATTTAAATGGCATCTCAAATGCTTTCAATTTTGTTAAACGACAGAGATTGGCTTACTACATTATTTGTATATGGCTTTATTTCTACCAAAAATTTTTGCAAGAAAAAAAAATTCCAAGGTCATTATTTCCCTAGGTACCTTTCTGGGACCTATTTTTTAACCCATGTTTTTAGAGATAAGATTAATTCCTTAAGAATAAAATGATTTCTTCAGAATATTTGGTAATTTTACAGAGAAAAACCATTATTTTATTCACTATTTGCAAAGAAAAGATAATAAAACACTTGTTCTCATTTCAAATGGATGCATGTATTAGCAAACAGAATATTCAAGGCTTAACTCAAATGATTAAAAACTGTAGCTGTCTCATTAATATAGGATTTTAAGGTAATGGCACAACGGCTCATTGGTTCTTTGTGTGAATAATGTGATCAAATGATGGGGGGAAGGGAAGGAAGCTGAAAGACTATGGAATCATAAGAGCTTATTTCCATTGCCCAAGAGGAAAATATATAGATAGATTCTCTCTTTTCTTTTTTTCCCCATGACAATGATCTTGAAATGCTGAACTATACCTCTCTGGACTAATGTTTATCTGCAATAATAGTTAAAATGAACCTGGAGAAAAAAGAAACATACAATGTTTTTATTAACTTGGATTACTAACAATAACTGCCTAAGTTTCTTTTCCACTTGAAATTATAAAGGTTATGCTTTGACTTTGATCCTAGCAATTGCATAAGTCTTCAGGTATGATGAGCCAAGGGACACATACACACACAAATGCACACTTACACACACACGCACACCCATGCACACCTCTGACCTCCTGCCTTTAGTTTATTTTCTATCATCAATACAGAATTTCATGTCCTCACTTGAGTAGCATCTTTGTCCCAAATCTATAAATTCATTTCACAAACTATATCAATTAAGTAACATCACCATCATTCTTCTATTATCCAAAGTGAAAATACAGAGAAAAATCATTTTCCAAATAATTTAAAGTGATTGAGAAATGTATATCTTTACTTTTTATTTCTTCTATAGTTTTTCGACAGTTTCTTACCTCTCAAGAGCGCTGAAAACCTACACATAGGCAATAGAACCTTTAAACCACGTAATATGAACACTGAGTCTGCTGTGTAAAAATATCAAACAGAAAAAAATGACACCACATTCATTTAAAGTAATAATCCCATGCTTTGTGAGCATGTCATATATTATCAAATCTGTGAACAAATATCTGGATTAATTTGTTCGGCAATAGACTACCATTGTATTATAATACAAGGTTTTGGATTTCCTTTTATTCATTTTTTTGTATTCTCGATCTTATAATATAGAGCAAAAATCAACAAAGAAATGCACAGGCTGTACATGTATAGTGTGCAATCTATGTATTTAAAGAGACAGAATGTGTTACATAAAAAGAATGATATTTTTCTAGAAACATGGGCTCAAAGGAAATCTAAATCAATTTTCAGAAGACAATGGAAAAATTAAAGAGTCATTACTGAGTGTATCCTTCACATTCTAGCTCTGGATGTATGCTTAGGGTTAAGTGGAGTACGCTGTAATCTCTGTATTCGAGAAGGCAGCGTGCTCCCAGGGACTCCAGTGGCTGTTCCCTGTGCTTGGTCTCTGCCATTGCTTTGCCCTGCCTCCCTGTGTCCAGCGTCAAAATCACACACAGGCAGTAGGAAGAAAGGCCTTTGCTTCATCAGTCACTGTGAGTGATGGAAACACACCAGGACGATGCCAACAGTGCTAGAAAAAGGGTGCTACCTCCAATCATTAGCAATTATCAAAGAGGCCCCCTGAATTCTACATTCAGATCCACATCCTGGGAGGGAGCTATTCAGGGGACTGAAGAGATATTCTCAGGAAACCATTTCATCTTGAGATTTCTATACCATGCATTTTTAGCCTTGTTGCCGTAAAAAATAGAAAAAATACCATCTCACATTTATTCGCAGTGAATTTCACAAATGTGTTCTCAGACTAAAGGATATTCTTTTCAAGACAGGAGGCTAAAATCCCAAAGCTGACAGATAATATTTTGTTCAATTTTAATTAAATGCATAAAACCCTAAAGGCATCCACAGTATTCACTCTAAGAGTTATTTATCTAGATAAACTGTTTATTAGTATAGGTGAGAGATTATCATTTTATCACACTTTATAAATTACATGTGGCTACATGCCTGCATATCAGAGTCTCTGCTTCCAGTAGATACTGTAGTTGTTAAAGAACAAAAGACAGCATTTTATTTTTCATGCCCTAATACATTTTATTTACAATATAGGTTATGTTCATAATTTTGCTCTGTAAAGATGTAGCTGTATAGTAATGCTATATCTAACACACTTAAACAGGATTAAAATGACAAAGAGACGAGCTTCTACTTAAATTTCTTGATAAACAGCCAGCACACATTCCTAGAGGCAGATAGTGCTGTGACCTCCCCTGTAAGCAATGCAGCAGGTGTTTGCCTATCTGCAGAAGAGGCTGCAGTGTACTGAAGTGCCTGAATCATTTCCAGAACGAGGGAGCATTCATGATTGGTCCAATTGATCACTGCAGTCGCTTGATATTACATAAAAGGTTGGTGTTGAAGCATATGGATTGGATAATAATCAGAGTTGTTCTGACATGGTCTATTTAATAATTCAAAAAGGAAAATTTGAAAATGATTCTGCACAAAGCTGCAGCACCCGGTTGACACTTTATTTATATCAATGCTCTTTGTGTAGTTTGTGAGCTGTGCAGATTGCCTGTTCGATGTTATTTTTCTAAAGCATCAATATTCCAAATCACCATCAGCAAACAATCAGATGCATCACCTGTCACTATGGAAGGCTTGAAATGTTCAGCTTCTCTATACACTGATGTAGTGAAACCAAGCCACAGGAAAATACCACTTATAAATGTATTGAAATGTAACTGAAGATAGGGCTAAAGACTTTACAGACATGTTTATTTATCCTGGAAAAATTACTGATCAGTAACACTCAAAAGTAATAGATCATTTTCCCTTTTTATTTGAAAAAATACAGGAAAAGAAAAAAAAAAGCTATAGCTGGGTTAGTGATGCTAAGTGTTTTTTGAGGTAAGCATGCAGTGGGGCTATTTTGATAGCTTGGAAGTAAGAGCCAGATGTTTATGTTTCCATAGCCTAAGCCCAAACCCTTACAATGACTAAACATGATGAGACAGGGTATGCAGATGGCCACACTCTCCATTCTAGTTTTCCCATTGTGCATCAAAGCCCCCACCCCTTAGTGTGTGCCCTTGAGTTTCACACTTTGGTCACTGTGTCTGTCTCCACCTGTGGACCTCATTACCCCCCACATGTGATATGAAACCAGTTCTGCAACATGGCACAGACTTTTCTGACTGACTACCCTAACCAGAGAGAAATACTAAATGGTATCAGTGATTAGGGTATCAAAAGCAAAACCAATCATTATGAAAGACCAGCAAATATAGACTTGTCTTGCATTACACTTATAAACTTATATTTTTAATTTTCAGAAATAATTACAGCAGGTAGCCCTTTCTCACGTATGTACACTTTCAATATATAAGATCAACCCTCACAAGTAAGGTTGTGATACCAAAAATTCGCGCACACCGAACAGTGGAACAACTGCTGCCATTTTAAATGCTAGATTAGCTTCTTTATTTTTTTAATCCTTAAAAAGTATGTAAGATTTTCATCTTGGATAAAAGCTATGATCTTTAGTATATCTTCTAATCTTTTATTTATATTTCATGTTAGTAAGAAATGATACATGAAATGCTGACACATGACACCTATCCAGGATCAGAATGAACTAATTTCAATAGACATGGCCTTTACCTTTTAGCTACAACATCAAAATATACACATCAACCCCTGTCAAAGGTTTTCCAGGGTGCAAAATAATTTTAAGACCATTTTCTCTTTTCAGTAAATGAATCAAAGCGTGACAGATAACAATCAACATGCAAGAGATGTCTAAACTGAAAATAAAGCAAATTAGCCAACAGAAAGCGATACAAAAATTAAGATCACACACATTCAAAATGGTTTGTCTTTCCTGGCCTTAAAGTTCTTAATTCTAGTGTCCAAACTACTCACAACCCATAGTTATGTTTGACTGCTATAATCAGTGTTTCAGATGAGGCAGTCTGAGGTGGGATGCCAATTTAACATTCCCCAAAGTTAGCCTCATTAGAAATAATGAATAAATGTATCTAGTTTACATATAGAGTAATAAGCTTCAAAGCATCCTACAGAGCTCCCAGGGAGAAGAGTTTAAATTGGTCCTTTTGAATAAAAATATCTGTTTTTTTTTTTCCTTGCAAATGTGTTCTATCATGCTGAAATAGTTTGATTAGGCTCCATCATCTCAGGCAAAGGTGAACTTTGATTTTCTGAAGAACATTCTTAGTAGATTTAACAAACAAAATGATAAGAACACATGGTATTAAGATAAACTAAGAAAGCCCAGGAACTGAAATTATAGGTGCTACTTTTCATTTCTAATCAAAAGCTTTAACTCTTACAAGAAAAAATGTAAGCAATGAGCAACATAAAATTTCAAGGATAAAAAAAATTACCACAGCAACATATACAGGTGAATTTTATCCCAGGATTTGGGTGCAAATATTGAGATGTCAACAGGAACTGCTGATAAAATGCTTTCTTGGTCTACTGCATCCATACCATTCCCTGGACATTATAAGAGCATTCCTGGGTTGTTTCGTTCATCTTCTAAATGAATAAAAGAAACAGATGAAAAGGCCTACACTGGCTTATTTCATATATGCAATCTAATTTAATCCCCCAATGTAATTTAAGACTGAATTACCATTAAGCCCATTTTATGGATACCAAACCTAAAGCTTAGGAATGCTAAGTAAAATACTAAGGGTCAGACCTCTAAAGAAAAATCAGAACTAGACTTTAGGACCAAAATTTAGTGGCTTAGTCCATAACTAAACAACATAATAAATAATAATAAATGAAGAGTGCACATATCATAAATTTAGGTAATCTTTATCTTGTACTTATAAAAGAACCATCCACTTAGTTACTTATTATCTAATTATTGATTTTAATAATGATTAATAAGTACAATCATGGTATCGACTGTGATTCATGGAACTTGGTCCCTGACATAAAATATTAATTACAGGAATATGATTGAAGAGATGGGGATTAATAAAACGCTTTCTAAACTATTCTTCCCCAAGAAAAAAGTCAACAACATATAGATTATTTAATTACCCTCAGTATTCCTGTGTAGAAGCTTATCTGCAAGCAGGGCTGTGTTTCTACAATTCTGATGCTATTTTTAGCCTGGCTCTTCAAGGGAGGAATTTAGAGATTCTTTTTCTTTTCTCCAATGAAGATCCATTCTAGCTCTTGCTGCTTCCAGGACAAAGAGAAGCATATGGGTCTGGTGAAATCTCCTTAAATTCTCTAATAGTCACAATACACACAAACTCTGGAACTGAATTTCAATGTATTCATTGCATATCTTTCTGGAAATCCTAATAAAATGTATTTTTGCCTAAGACTGAGCATTCTTTTACATTTATTGAGAAGTGAATACTTCAGAAATATCAGTGGCAATTATTTTCACAACTTCAAGCACTATGTTACATACAAAATTTAGTGAAAAGGCAGAGTTTATAGTGAGAAGAACTATATTCAAATTGTTTGCCATTTGCTGGCTGTTGGGCCCCTGAATGTTGATTCTATAAGTTCTCATCCTTACTATGAATATATCATCCTCTTTTCTCTTAGGATTGAGAGATTTGAAGATTTATTGACAATTCAAGGGAAAGTGAATCCTAAACTATATTTGAGCTATGAACCATACATTGCTATCAATATTTTTAATCAACATTTTTGTAAGCTCAGACATTTTTGCAATTATTTTCAGTTCTCTTTTTTCAATGAAATCAAATGTTCTCCTATTTCACTTTGTCAGTTATACAATTTGGATCTTAGTTACACTTTTAGTTTTTCACACCAGAGAAACTATTCAGTTTTTACACATGTGAAGGGAGGGGAGGGGTATGGGGAAAAAATGAGAACCAAGATCTGTCATGTAAGGTTACAAGATTCCAATGATAAATGTAACTATACTGTATACTTAAAAAGTATTAATAAACTCAATGAAGAAAATGATCTAAATATCTGTAAAGAAGAGATCTTGACAGACATTCCCTCTCCATCTAAACTAGAACCTCTATTATATTCTTTCATAGTTTCCACAATTTAGTACTTAATGAAGACTCTTGAAAATATCCAAGGACTATAGACTTGAGTCTTCAAATTCCTAACCTGTGAAAATCTGGAATATTAGCTGGGTGTGGTGGTTCACGCCTGTAATCCCAGCACAGGGGAGGCTGAGACAGGAGGATCGCTGTGAGTTCGAGACCAGCCTGGACTACATAGTGAGTTCCACATCAGTCTCAACTCATAGTGAGACCCTATCTCAAAAAACAAACAAACAACAAAAAAAATCTGGAATATTCCCTATACATTTTGCTCATCCGGGAGGATTTTATAAATACCCAGTGTTTCTCTTCCTTTGTGCCTTTGTGGTTTAAGTTCACATATACTTGGGCCAAAGAGGCAGCTCTGTATAGTCCAGAAAACATGTACTGCACCAAGCTTTTCTTGAATCTGAAGGATCACAGAGCACCTCACAGTTTCCTGGCCCTATTTTGTTATTGTTGTATCCCCACTAAGTCCCTCTCTGTCCTTTCATACAGGGCAATTTGTAAGCTTGGTTTCCAAGGAATGTTTCACCCATGTTCAGCTCTTACAGTGTCTCTGTTTTTAACACCTCCCCAGCTCTTTTCAATATTTTCTCAAATAATTATGATTCCATTCTAGAACAATTTCTTTTATCGGGTGTAAATACAAACTTCCCCTCCTTGCTACGTTCATATTTATTTCTGTACCCAGGTGTCTGTTTCTTAATATAAGCTATCTGTTCCATGCAGCGGCATACCTGTTTTGCTCCTCGCCGCAGTCCCAGCACCCATTCCTAAATGCTCAGTAAATATTCATTGATTGGAATTAATAAATGAAAATCTACAAGAGAGATAAGAAAGCAGACATACTACAGATAATTGTACATTTAAGCTAATTTTCAATAAAGAGCTCTTAAGTGCCTATGCTTTGGAAGTTGCCTCTTTACCATTAACCACCCAAACTGAAGAAAATAAAGGAGGAAGAGAAAGCATGAAAAGAAGCAGAAAAGGAAGAGAAACAAAGAAAATAACTTAATAGTCAATATTTATTTTGCATTGGAGTCATTAATGATATTTTACGATTTTCAGGGATATACTAAATAGTGTTTCTATTTAGTATATTTAGATACAAAGTCAATTAATAAGCTTCAGGATTGTACATATTAGTAAGAAAACATTAAAAAAACAAAATTAAAAAATTCAAATATGCTAGAATTTCTGAAAATATATTCAGATATTCATCATTTTGTGTTCAGTTTTAAGAAATAAAATGCTATTTATTGGTCCAAATGTGGAAATCAATAAAATCCCTTCTGATCCCTGTTATTTTTTAAAGAACTTCTCAATTTCTGGTTAGAATTAAATCAAAATCCAGAGCCGGTGGTGTATGTCGTTTTTTTCTATATACAATAAAGAAACCAACCAAATAGCACAATAGTCTTTAATATTATGGGGAAACGCATCTGCCGTTTGGTCTACTCTCATTCTGATGAAATGTTTTGGGGTCAGTGCACAGTTGCAGCTCCTAAATGCAAATCACGGCGTGATCCCAGCACATGGAATTACATCAGCGCTTTTGATGAGAGAACAGAATCAATACAGAGGTCAGAAGTGCACCATTGGGAGGAGAGCCGCAATCAGGCACAGGGATTCCCCAAGATTACAATTCCCCTGAGGAGATGGCGCAGTTGCAAGAGCTTTCTTAATGTAGAGAGGCTACCTACGGACCACGCAAAGGACTTGCTCACAGAGGATTTATCTCTGCCCCAATCAGCTCTGCACTGACTTGATTGGATTACGTGGCAAAGTTTGGCAACAAAATACTGATATATAAGACAAAACTTTCAAAAAATCAATCCCAAATAATTGCCCAGGCCATGCTGGAAGATAAACTTATTCTGCATCTTATGTGCCTTCAGTTCTAGAGTGTAGTAAACCAGAGAGCTAGGGAACTAAGCTCTTCTTATTGTGCATAATATACCTTTATATATCAGCAGGCAGCGCAAATCATTTCCTTCCCTGCTGCTCAATACCCAGTGATTCCATCTCTTCTATATTCATTTTTTTGTACCAGACTGATGCCCTTAAATGCTATGCTGCTGTCAATTCTTGGATATCCCTTACCTGGCAGCCAAAGGGAATGCTCAGGAATGAATCTCTTGTCCCCACAGTAAATGTATCCTGGTGGTGGTGTAGTTTGATAAGTTTAATAAATAGACCATAATATCAACCATACTGTATTTTCCATAAAATGGTGTCAGACAGAATGTACTCCTCAATTTATTTTTATACTGAATGGATCAGTGATGAGGTAAAGCAGATACTAGAGGCCCTTTGTTACTGCAATGTTTCAGGAAAATGATTTTTTTGTACAAAACGGCATTAAAAGGGATGATATCAAATGAATTACAAATGTAACATATATGTTTTCTTCTACAGTATTTCAGTGACCAGAGTTATTCTGTTATATAAATCAGAACTAAATAGTCTCTCACAGTTCTGAACTTAATTTTCCCTTTCTCCAAAAAAAAAAAAAAAAAAAGAAAAGAAAAAGATTTATCTTTCAGCTGTGTCTTTTATATTATTTGCCCCCAAAGTGATTTCAGGCTTAGACAACAAAAAAACGACCTAAGAAAAAGCAGTTCAGTTGCCAAGTGTATGAACTTGCAATTCCTATTTCATACATTCTGTGCTTATTACTACTGTGTTAAGAAAAATAGACAGCCAAAAACATTTTGGTAAAAAGAACAGGCATGCCTATTCAAAATTCTTCTGATGGTAAATCTTTGTCCATCTTGTTCATCTCAAAGACCTCATATTCCCATTTATAGAAAAATTCACCATATAATGTAATTTAAAGATGCAATCTTAGAACAGAGGTTGGGGAGCAGGGGAAGACAGGAATAAAAAGAAAATATGCCAAGGTATTTTAGCATGAAATTGGCTTGAACAATAAAAAGGGGTGGGGGTTATAATAACTAACACTGTATGCATATTTGCCTCCCTAGGAATATATTAATTTTACATGATTCTTTCTTTGCTCTTTATGACAGCAACAAAGGCGCTGTTAACATTAATCCAACTTCGTCTTTAATCACATTAATTCAGTAATATGTTGTAATTGGAAGATGAAAGACTAGTACTTTATTTACATAAATATAAGCAATAAATGAGCAATTTTTAAATTGAACCAAATCAATACACACTGCATTATCATGTTGACCTCCCCAGGATTGAGGTCAATAAATGTGTGAATCCTCGGAACAATATGCCATCAAAACCAGAGTCAAATCTCCAATTCACTAGGGACGTTTCCATCACTCTTTTATCCACTAGTCTGAGCCTGGCTGATGAATACGTGACAATGTTATTTAGATAGAGTGCAATTTTTGCAATAGAGAAAGACCTGCATTGGTGACCCATTTGGTGGGTATCTATCATATAGTTTGGGATGCAGCTGGTGAGGGTTAGTTAACATCCTCTCACGCACCATACATGGGAGCATGATAATCAGCTTAGTTTTCAATATGAAGGCTAAGAATTCCGCTTAATAACAACTAGAAATTTGGCACAGGAGAAGATACCGTACCTATAGCAACTCACTAGAATTTTCAGTTTTGCAAAAATATTGTGTCTTTCTGCCAGGGTATTGCAAACTTGTCAAGAATACACGTCTCTTGTCTCTATGGTGCATGCAATCACTTAACATTATCTCAAATTGCCTTAAAATTGGACCAGTTTAGGGAAAGAAAAGAAATTACAAATATGCTAGCAATTTACAGAAAAAGAAAGGCAGATTAATATTATATAACTAAATCAAGATTACTTTTGTATGATCTCCTAAATTATGAGCAAACCTACACTACCCACAGTAAAATCAGAATAAAATAAAAATCAACAAATACTTATTGACTATCTACAAATTCAGACTACTCATTAGAACAAGAGTTTCAGGATCATTTACTTTTTGAAGGCAATTTATCATCTGATGGCATATTAACAAAATAAAACTGAGAGGAATAAAAAGGTACATAGGAAAATACCTCTCTCCAATAATAATAATAATAATAATGCATTAGAAAAACTGACTTTACATGAGTTCACCTTGGGAAAAAGGCCTCCATTCTTGACTATTTGTAAACTGAAAATTAAAGATTAATTTTAATTTCAAAAGAGGATGGTATTTGGAAAAGGATTCAAGGATCAATATTTTACACCAAGAAAAAATTAAATATACACTTTTCAAATCATTGGATTTTTTTAAATATTAAGGAGTTGCTGTTTATTTTTAGGATGTATAATGGAATTAAGATTGTTCTTAATTTTTATTTATACATTAAAATTATAGGGAAAATTAATATGGTACCTGAAATTTGCTTTGAAACAATCCAAATGGAGAGTGACTAAAGGGATTGTGTTTTTGAAAGATTAACCATGAACAAGTAACCACAAAAGCTGGTTGACAGATGATGAGTGTGAGTTCATTATAATCTTTACTTTACTTGTACATGCTTGAAATTCTATACAGAAGTTTGTTCATATAATACAGATATATATGACATGCATATATTTTAAGTGTACAAATTATAAGTGTGTGTACATATGTCAAGAATGTACACTCACATAGATAAGTCTTTGAAGTAAGTTTACCTCTCTACTTAACACTGGGTCTCCAGGTTTTCTGATAAAATTCTTAATGTTCATTGTTCTTGCTGGTATGTTTTCATGTGTAGTTCATTCTGTATCCACCATATATCACGTCCCATCCTAGGTACTGAAGATACAGCAATCCTTCATTACGTCTTTGCTTTCAAGGGGCTTACATCCTAAAGAAGGAGACAGACATTTCTGAAACACACAAATGAACAAGAAGGAGAACTGCAGATTATGATTAATGCTCTAAGGAAAATAAATAGAAAAAAGAGACAGAGAGAAACCAAGGAATGCCATTCGAAAGAAGGAAGCTAGAGGGTTTATCTTATGAAGGGGACCCATGAGCCAATAATGAGACGAGAATAGGACAATCATAGGGATCTTAGGAAACATTTAAGGAAGGAGGATGAGCTCAAGCAATGATCATAAGGTGGGAACACGCATGACATGTTCAAGGAACCAAAGAAAGTCAACGGTTAGAAGACTGCATTGACAATAATTGCAATTGAATTACATGTGGAGTGTGAAGGAAATAGCATAAAACTCAGTATTAATTTGCATACATATTTCATGGAATACACATATATGTATAGGTATACATATTTTATAAATATATACATAAATACTAGATATAAAAATATTGCCTTCTAATATAAATATGTATGTCTTTTACATTTAAACACAAAACTTAATATTTAACTTAAAGAACATTTTTTATTCTTACAAAGGCAATACAAGTTCATTGAAGAAAACTTAAAAGATAAGCAAAAAGAAAATTTACATTAAATAGTCAACCCTACCCATAGAGACACAATTACCATACTATTATTTCAGTCTTTTCACTCCTTATTTATATATAATACAATACAAAACTAGTACATACAGAAATATCTATTTGATTTATCTTACTTAATAATATTGTAAGGATAGCTTTACATTTCAACTATCCATTACACATTCCACTCTATGGATAATTTATTTAACTCATTCTCCAATATTTTACATTTAGATTTTTTCTATTTTTCACTATTACAAATAACACTGTGATGAACACTTATACAAAGGTCTGCATGTATCTTAGTGAGTTTTTTATACTATAATTCTAAAGGTAAAATGGCTGAAACAAAACCACATTAACAGTCAGGTAAGTGCTTACTTTTGCTACAGGAAGAATGTATAAAAAGAAAGGTAATTGTCTCTCCATTCCTCAAAATTCCTTATTGCACAAGTCCACTTTTAGGCCTTTAGACTTCTAGTCTTTGCTGGTTTAAGTCTTTGGATAGCAATACGGTGCCCAGGATGGCATTTAAATACAAAATGACACATGTATCTCTTTAATAAGGTACACTGAAGTCCTTCTTCACAAAGAGGGGAAAGAAAAGATGAAGGATAATGTGTTTGCTTGATTTTTATTTGGGGACTATATTCAACCTATATGATAAGACCTAACTTAATCTAGATTCTAATAATTAGAAACAGAAGATAACTTAGAAGTTCTCAATCCTTTTCTTCTCTGTTCAAGGGAATATGTCAATGTCCTAGTTACAATGTGCTGCTCAGAAATGGACATGGTGTTATTTCCCATGATCTTAATATTAGATTTTTATTAATACTGCCTGGAGTTGGAATTTTGGTTCAGTTTTCCTTCATCAAGTGAAAAATTGATTTTATTTACTGATTGTTCTTCTATTTTTTTTCCTAATAACATCAAGATTTCTGACTCTGTGACTACACTACACACGCTCTTTAGCTTACTGCTTAACTGCTTTTGAAAACCTTTCAGCATTTTTTTCAAAATTTAATTCATTGCATTTCTTTCCATTTTTCTCTTCATTTCTTTTGCTTTTCTACAGTACCATTCTTATTAAATTGTATTAAGTGGAAATATTCAGGACCAGGCTCCTCTGGAAACATGGAGTCACTGTGAAATTCTGCAGGAGAAATCAGGCTGTTCATGCCCAAGCTTTGTTCAGGACTTCCTGCAGAACAGGCCCAGGAAAACAATGTGCCCCTGTTCATTATTGCTAACTAAAGCAGTGCAAGCTTTCACTTAAAAGTACAGTACACACTGACTTTTAAACGAAAATGTAACATGTTATTAGGACCAAACCATCTTAATGTGTGTCATTGGAAACAAAGCTAAGAGAGCTCCTCAGGCATGGGTGAAGGATTGTAATTACTTATTTATACAACTAGCACTCTCAACCAACCATGAGTTCCTCAAAATCAAGGCCTTTGTTTCATTGATTCTTCTTTCCCTAGCTCTCTTAAAACTACATAGTACAAAGGATAACCAGAAATATATGCTGAATCGGTGATTAAGAATAAATGGATGACAAGATTTTGTAGTACAAATTAATTTCATATTTAAAGGGTATAAGCACTGATTTTCAAATATAGGTTTTCAGATTAAATTAATATAATCAAAAACAGTCTATCTCTGAGACATATGTAGACCTTCTAATTATTTTATTGAAATAATCTATGCTCATTCTTTTGTGACTACTTGAATGTTCTCTATAAATATTTATTGTTGTTATACAAATTAACATGCTCACAGTTGATGTTTTATTTCAACATTTATTTTGAAATCCAAAAACATCCCTTTAAGTAACATTTTCTATAAATCATTTGACCCTTAAAGCATAAAAATACGATTTGTTAATTTCAGGTTGACATTTTTTAATAAAGTAGAAGGAATTCTATATCATTATATTTTTCTCAAAACTTCAGTTCACATCACAATGAGAGTGAAAACAAATAACAGTTTACTTTCAGAATTATTTGTATGCACTTTTAAGAACTTTCCTAATAATTCTCTTATCTTAGGAAATATTTTCATTTTCATCAAAGGGATGCCCTTTGTACTTGGGAACAATTTTTTTTATTTTCTATTGTTTTGTCTTGGTAAATCCTTTGGCCTTCCTTCTATTCAGCAACCTGGTCTCATAAATGCATAGCAATCTATTAATCTCTTCCACTCTTCTCAGCATATGGGAAATGCTCTCCAGTAAGACTTTGCTTAGAGTATAATATTCCCTTCTCTCAGAAATTTTTGTTGACAGACAGAAACTTGTTGCCCAACTGTGAAAAATACTTTCTTTTTAGAATTTCTAAGTCACTGCATTTCTCTGTTCCCTCTTCAAAATTATGAGTGCTGTTTTATTTGTAATTCATACTTCCAATGTTTCATAGAGCCAAGATAAAGGGTGCAAAAGGGACATATGGCATCATTCTTTGTAGTTGAAGGTACAATTTTACTACTAAAAATGTGCTTAGAATTTGAAGTTTGGTTTTTGGTCTCTTCCACGTGTAGCCCAAGATGATAGTCTCAAGATGCTCACCAAGAATTTTCATGACTATAAAGCACTGCTCTAAGGACCTGATGAAAACCTCTTCAGCCTCTCTTGTAGCTCATCTTTCATCTTTTTTTTTGACCCCTAAAGGAGATGTCAGTCACTGGTTCCTTGTGACACTTGGGACATTTTTTGCAAAGCTTACTGTCTTGATATCACAGTCTCTTTCCTAGGATAATTGCCTCCTTTCCATGAATGGCCCCCTTCCCCTTCTGATCCATGGATTTTTTTTGCTACTCCTCAGCAGCTCATAACACAGGATTAAGTAATTTCATAATCCATTCCCATGGCCTCAAGGATTGTTAAGAAAGGGAATAAGATTTAATTCAGGTCAAATGGGACTTTCATTGGAACTGGAATGATGTGTTTTTAACATTAGAGTTGCAAGCATGAGGCTACTAACATCCTTGAGCTGCTGGGAGATACAGTATTAAGAGTGACTGTGGATAAGGAAGTCAAGATAGTGGAAAAGCTGAGGGAGAGGAACAGAGATGGAGAGTTTGAGACTCAGAAAACTGTTAATTAGCTTTTGATTACTATGACAAATGCCTAAGATAATCCACTTATCAAGAAGGATTTATTTTGTCTCATGGTTTCAGAAGATCCACTCCACAATTGCTTGGTCACAGTGCCTTTGGGCTTGTGGCAGCATAATCTCATGGTGGGTTAGCATGACAGAATAAAATGCTCACCTCATGAGGGCCACACAGTAAAGAGAAAAACAGAAGAGGGACCAGAGTCCCAGTATTGCCTTTAAAGGAACACTCCCAATGACCTAACTCCCTTCCACTAAGCCTCACCTTCTGTAGGTTCCAAGACATGCTGAAACCAAGCTTTCAACAGGGGAGTTTGCAGGAATATTCAAGCTCCAAACTATAGCATTTTTTCAGTAGTTATATTAGTCAGTGTTAGTTGTTAGATGTTTATCAAACATTATACTGTGAGCTCTGCTTCAGCATGCTTTTGAATTTAGTTCATTTCACACTTTTCTCATCTAAGATCATCTAGAATTTCTTTCTTTTTTTACAGTGTAACTGCATGTTTTATTGAGATTCTCAGTGAAGCAGTAATATAACAATAGGGAAGTACTTGGCAAAATATTATATGCTGTGAAAATGATTTTTATATAAACTACATAACAGGCACACAGATTTAATGACTATATTTTTCAATATATCTAAGGATGGTGTATAGCTAAAAATATCATTTAGATGAAGAAGACGGAAATTCATTTATTACACTCATTAAATACCTGAGGGACATTTAGGCTTAGTTTACTCATGAACTTTTCACCTTTGGGAAAGTCTTAGCTATATATTGTGCTTAAATAATTTGTGTTTTCATACATAAAACATTTTCATTTTTTTATATTACCTATATCTCATGTCTGTATTGCAGGCCCTTGTAGATATATTCAATTGACATGAAATTCTATATGTGCAGGCCTGAACTCATCATACAATTATCTTAGTTCACTCAGAATCACCAGAGAGTGAGTGGGGGCTCTAGACTACTTTCTTACCCTGTGTCCTAATTATGCACTCTAACTTCCTCTCTGTTCCTTAAAGCTATTTTCCCATATGACATTGCTTACATTTGGCTCGTGTATAAACTGTTTCAAACATCCCCTAAATATTTTTCCAGCTGTCAGCCTCTATTTCATTTCAGCAGTCATTCAGAGACCTACAAGACTGTCCTTCCACAAGGCACCTCTTAAATGGGTTTTTATCTCACACCCCAAGTAAATCAGAACCAGAGTTCAAATTCAACCCGGATTTATCTACTCTAAAAACAGCCTATAGTTGCGCACAAGACCTGAGATCGATTACATAGATGTATGCAGATAGATCTATTTCCATTTCTATGCGATACTACATCTGATTGCACCTGTAAAAAGAGGTTTTCAAACTTATTTTCATAGTGGAACTTAGTTTTAAAAAGAGAAAAACTATCAAAGAAAAAAATAGAAAAACACAAATCAGAGTTACTCTGGTTCAAAGTCCAGGCTGTGAGGGGGGAATCACCTCTGCAAGTCCTCCATCCACATAGCACTGTATGAAACACACTGACCTATTTTTCTGATTAGCACACTGATTTAATGTTTGAACTGTCAACATTTTTTTTGTTGTTTTTGTTTTTTTTGAGACAGGGTCTCACTATGTAGTTGAGACTGACCTGGAACTCACTATGTAGCCCAGGCTGGTCTCAAACTCACAGCAATCCTCCTGCCTCAGCCTCCTTAGTGCTGGGATTACAGGCCTGTGACCCCAAGCCCGGCTAACATCTTTTTTGTGGTTCAGTTCCCTTCCCTTTCTATAAACCTGCTGCACTGAAAGATCATGTCTAAATTATTACTTTGAGAAACATACCCTCATGCTGTGGGATATACTTCTTTTCCTACTTTTACTTGACCTACATTTAGTTTGCAGAGCCTATTTCCTTTCCTACCTTTAATAAAACGTTGCCACTTTTTTTTTAAGAAAAAGGTATATGAAGTATTCAAGACTAAGAGGAACTAGTGTTTTAAATTCAAACTGATGAAAAATCAATATAACTCTTGGGTAATATCAAATAGTCACCACCATTTTGATTCAAGCACTTTGGAAAATTGGTTGACACCAAATTATTCTATGGTTTAAACTTATTATCACTTGGCCTATTTAGAGCTTGCTAATACATTTGCTTCAATGAAGCAACTGTTTTTATATGATAACTTTATATGAGCTTGTCTATATTATTGCTTATGGATAAATATACTTAGGTAGAATTTGTTAGTGATCTTTATTGCTCAGTCTTCTTTGAATAATTGTTTTCCGACTTTTATCCAAAGTGAACTAATTCTGCTATGTCATATTCTAATGTATATATTTTTAAAAGATAAAAACTTTGAATTCACTGTAGTGCCCATAAGACCTGAGATGAGTTACATAGGTCCAAAGAGGTAGATCTATTTTCCATGTGGTCTCCCCACCCCCAAATTTTATTCTATAGGTAGAGCTGCTCTGTGTTTAAATGATCGCTATTCCTTAAAGGGTGATAATGGCAGTTGAGACAAAAGGTACAAACATCATACAGTGGGAATGTGTGGCAGAGATGAGTGGAGGACCAACCTACCAGGAATCCAGGAACGTAAGACCCAGGGCAGAGCATGAGTGTTAGGAAAGTTCAGGTTTAATGAGTTGAGAGAGATACGTTGGTGAGAGAATGTGACACAGACATGTCACAGACATGTAGCATCCAGTGGGCCATCAACATAGGTCTCTCTCAGCCAATGTGGACGGTGAGGCTTCCTTAGTCTTCCTGGGATGTGCCCTGAAGCCAGGGCCTGGAAAAGATGGGATCACCCACTTGTACTTGTCTATGACTGCAAAGCCATGGTATTCTTAGGAAGAATTATATTTCTTGATATAAGCAGCCTTTCATTAAAATGATGTTTTATTCCAATCCTGAGTTCTGATGAAATTTTTTGAATGGCTCCTTTGCTCAAATATTTTTTCAGCTTACAAACTAAAAATTTTTGTGTGTGTATATATATATATATA